>NW_026778916.1:95537-395537 GCF_030144855.1 Hypanus sabinus
ACACACGCATGCACACACACACAGACACACTCACACACAGACACACGCACACGCACAAACACACTCACACTCACACACAGACACAGACACACACACACACAGACACACACACACTCACACAAATATGCAGTCATAAACTTGCTCAGCCTCACACCTTAAGATACACACCTTCCCCTCAAACTCCTCACACACATCCACCCCTCACTGGCACAAACAGACATTCTCTCTCTTACACAAACACTGTGAGAGAATAGTTGATCTGATATCACCTGAATTCAGTCCAGACTGCAGCCAGGTGATTGCTCCACATTCAGTCAACAGGAATGCCCCTGAGCTGCGGTAATTCCCCGTCCTTCTCCCACCTCTTGTCAGAGAGCTCCCTCACTGAGGCCCAGCACACACTCAGCAAGCAAACCCTCATCGTTCATCTGCAGGGTTGTGTATTGAACCTGCTGCCTTTCAGTGAGTGTCCGTAACAGAATCAGGCACGTCTGCAGGAGGACATCTGGAGAAGGTCTTTCCTCCAGTACTGCAGCTGCAAGACACCTTCAAGGAGCAGTGCTCGGAAAAGCATTCAGGACCCCGTCACCCAGGACATGCCTCCTTCTCATCACTACCATCAGGAAGGAGTCACACACTCAGCGATTCAGGAACAGCTTCATCCCCTCTGCCATACGATTCCTAAATGGACATGGAACCCATAAACACCTCCTCCCTTTTTTAAAATATTATTTTCTGTTTTTGGACTATTTTTAATTTAGCTATTTAATATACATATATATGTTTACTGTAATTGAATTACTTATTTATTTTTTCTTTCTGTACTATCACAAACTGCTGCCACTAAGTTAATAAATTTCACAACACATGGTGGTGATATTAAACCTAATTCTTATCCTTCCGATTACTCAGCAACTCATTGCCAATACAATCCCAGCCTCATCCATCCCTCGCATGCTCTTTATCCCTGTCTGTGACACCATAGTTGGCTGTGTTTGGGACAGTGAAGATGGTTGTCCAAGGTCTACCTCACCCTGGGGAAAGTGGGCCAAAAAATTACAATTGCCATGTCTTCAACTACAAAGAAGGCTTAACAATGGCTATATTTCATTTGGAGTTTAAGGAGACTTGTTATGTCGCTAATAACATTGGCAAATGTTTATAGGTGTACCATGCACCACTGTCTGCTATGGAGGGACACTGCACAGGACCCAAGAAAGCTGCAGTGCTGCAAACTCCATCATGGGCACTAAGCCTCCCGAGCATCCAAGCCATCTTCATAACGGGATCTGACTTCTTCCCAACCATCGGTCAGGCTAACTGGCCTACAAGTTTGTTTCATTTTCATTTTTAATCTTTTTTTATCGATTTTAAAATATATAAAGACAAATACAAATCAGGAGAAGTTATATCAAATACATATTCCAATGGAAGTACAAACAACAAAGGAGTGTGCATCGTCAAAATCGTAGAGAGTATAATATTGATATCCACAACTCCTCGTAACAATTCAAAAACAAGATCAAAAGTTGCCATAGAAAAAGAAAAAAAAACACTAAACTAACCTAAAACAAAATAAAAGAAGAAGACTGGGCATTCCACTTGAGGATATAAGTACAAAAAAAGGGGGGAAATTCTTCCAGTCAAATCTGAAAAGTCACGAAGAAGAAGAAAAAAGATTACCTTAAAAAATGAAAAAAAATGTAATAAAAAAGAAAAAAAATTGGATCATATGAAAATATTGAATAAAAGGTCGCCAGGTTCGCTCAAATTCGAAAGATGTATCAAACTTCCGGCTTCTAATTTTCTCCAAGCTTAAACACGACATAATGGAGGAGAGTAGGTGGATTGGAATCCTTACAATACAACGAAATAGCTCTCCAGCCAATAACGTTGAAAAGGCTCTCATGTGTTGAGCGGAGGCAGGAACATTTCCTGCTTCCTTTGCAGTGATCCCAAAGATTGCCGTAAGTGAATTAGGTTGTAGGTCCAAACCTATGACCTTTGATAATGTTTTTAAAACATCTCTCCAAAAGTTATTTAACTTTATACAGGACCAAAACATGTGAGTTAGAGTAGCCCCCTCAGCGTGACATCTATCACAAGTGGGGCTTATATTAGAAAAAATATGCGGTAGTTTATCTTTTGACAGATGCACCCTGTGCACTACCTTGAAATGAATCAAGAAGTAATGGGTGCAAATGAATGAATTGTTGACTAAATGATAAATTTTATTCCATTGATCATCTGAAAGTGACTCCTGAAGCTCCGTTTCCTGAGCACTTTTAACCTTATCGTTAGACTTCATTCGTAAATTCTTGAACCGTTTATATATAATGGCTATCAATCCTTTTTGAGATGGTTTAAGCTGAAAAAATAACGTCTATCATATTTGGTAAATGAGCAAATGAATAGTTCGGTAATAAATCTCGTAGAAAATTCCCAACTTCTAAATATCTAAAAAATTGTGAGTTAGATATATTATATTTATCCACTGGCCATGAAAAAGACATTAAACAGTTCTCTAAAAACAACTCTAAATAAGTTTCTATTCCCTTAATTTTCCATATTAAAAAGGCCTTATCCAGACTTGATGGTTTAAAAAAAAAGTTAAGGTGGATATTACTACAGAGCACAAAGTTATTCAAATCAAAAAATCTGTGAAACTGAAACCAAATTTTTAATGTACGTCTAACAATGGGACCAAGAACTTGTCTACCTATCCTAGAGAACAACAAAGGAAGAGGAACTCCCAGTAAAGAAGCCAAAGAAAACCCCCTCACCGAGTTCTCCTCCAAGTCCAACCATGAAGGACAGTCCTGATTATTTATGCCGTCAATCCAAAAAGGAATATAACGAATATTAATTGCCCAATAGTAAAATCTAAAATTTGGTAATGTCAATCCTCCATTTTTTTTATTTTTGCAATAAAAGTTTACTCAATCTAGATCTCTTATTATTCCAGATATATGACTGGATCAATCTATTCTATCAGAGAACGTTTTCGGGAGAAAGGATGGAACAGCTTGAAACATGTATAAAAATTTCGGTAAAATTACCATTTTTACAGCATTTAATCGACAAATTAACGACATCGTCATAGGCGACCATTTAGAAAGCATTTGTTTTGTATATTCAATGAGAGGAAGAAAATTATACTTATATAAATCTTTAAAATTTTCGGTAATTTTAATACCAAGTTGGCAAAATAATTTTAGCAATATTAAAAGGTATTTGATCATAATAATCAGAATAATTATTAATAGGAAATAATTCACTTTTATGTAAATTTATTTTATGTCCAGAGAAAATACTAAATTCAGTAAATATGGATATCATAGAGGGAATAGATTTCCTAGGGTCTGAAATATAAACTAATAAATCATCTGCATATAATGAAACCTTATGTAATTTATCCCTCTCTTAATACCCTTAGAATCTCTAAGTGGTTCTAAAACCAAATTAAATAATAAAGGGCTAAGAGGACAACCCTGATGAATTCCTCTATATAATCTAAAATAAGGAGATTTTTTTAATTGTTAGTTATAACCACAGCATGATAAATCAGTTTGATCCAGGACATAAATCCCGGACCAAAGTTAAAACTCTCCAAAACGTGAAACAAATAAGGCCACTCCACCCTGTCAAAAGCTTTCTCTGCATCGAGAGGAACAATACATTCAGATTCTTTGACTGAGAGGGAGTAAATAATATTAAAATATCTTCGAATATTAAAATGTGAATGCCTATTTTTAATAAATCCAGTTTGATCATTTGAAATAGCAGTAGGGAAATAATTCTCGTCTATTAGCTAAAATCTTAGAGAGAATTTAAAAAATCCACATTCAATAGGGAAATTGGTTTCTGAGAGACACATTCAGATAAATCTTTTCCTTTTTTAGGAATCAATGAAATTGATGCCTCATAAAAAGTTTTTGGAAGATTCCCAGAAGATATAGAATCAGTGAAAGTTTGACAAGGATGTGATGTAAGCATTTCATTAAAGGTCTTATAAAATTTCACTGTGTAACCATCTGGTCCCAGTGCATTCCCTAATAGCCTTGGCTATTTCCTCTGGTTTAATAGGTGCATCTAGTACATTAACATCTTGAGTAGAAATTTTAGATATATTTAATTTTTGCAAAAATCTACTCATAATAGTATTATCAGGGAGTTCAGATTTATAAAGATTAAAATAGAAATCCATAAATATCTTATTCATTTCATAAGGGTCTAATGTTTCAGTTCTATCTGATCTGCACATTTTCAAAATCTGTTTTCTGACCATATTTGCCTTTAACTGACCAGCCAACAATTTACCTGATTTGTCACCCCGTATATAGAATAGACTTATAGTTTTTAAAATTTGCTGCTCAATGGGGAAGGTCAAAAGCAGATCATACTGTGTTTGTTCAACCCTTTCCTTATATAAGTCTTCACTAGGTCTTACCGATTTTGTTTCTTCTGCCTTCCTCTCTTCTTGAATGGTGGAGTGACATTTGCAATTTTCCAGTCCTCTAGAATCATTCCAGACTCCAGTGATTATTGAAAGGTAATTACTAATGCCTCGACAATCTCTTTAGCTACTTCTTTCAAAACCCTGTATTTAATTTATCTGATCCAGGTGATTTTTCTACCTTCAGAGCTTTAAGCTTTCCAAGCACATTTTCCTTTATAATAGTAATTTGTAATAGTAACTACACTCCCTTCCAACCCCTGACACTTGTGAATTTCTGGAATACTGCTCATATCTTCCATGGTGAAGGCCGATGTAAAATATTTATTAAGTTTGTCCCCCATTTCTTGGTTTCGCTATACTACCCCTCAAGCAATATCTTCCAGTGGTCCAACAACAGGTTACACTTGAATCCCAGGGGGACCAATATCCTGGCGGGGAGGTTTGCTAAGGCTACTGGGGAGAGTTTAAACTAGAATTGTTGGGGGGTGGGAACTGAACTGAACAGACTGGGGAAGAGGGGGTTGGCTCACAAATAGAGAAAGCTTGGAGACAGTGCGAGAGGGAGAATAAGCAGGTGATAGAGAAGGGACGTGCTCTGAAGGTTTGAGATGTGTCTATTTTAATGCAAGGAGTATTGTGAACAAAGCGGATGAGCTTAGAGCGTGGATCAGTACTTGGAGCTATGATGTTGTGGCCATTACTTCAAGTGCTGGGTTTTAGATGTTTCAGAAAGGACAGGGAGGGGTGGGGGCATGGCACTGTTGATCAGAGATAGTTGTCACGGCTGCAGAAAAGGTGGACGTCATGGAGGGATTGTCTACGGAGTCTCTGTGGGTGGAGGTTAGAAACAGGAAGGGGTCAATAACTCTACTGGGTGTTTTTTATAGACCACCCAATAGTAACAGGGATATCAAGGAGCAGGTAGGGAAACAGATCCAGGAAAGGTGTAATAATAACAGAGTTGTCATGATGGGAGATTTTAATTTCTCAAATATCAATTGGTATCTCCCTAGAGTGAGGGGTTTAGATGGGGTGGAGTTTGTTAGGTGTGTTCAGGAAGGTTTCCTGACACAATATGTGGATAAGCCTACAAGAAGAGAGGCCGTACTTGATTTGGTATTGGGAAATGAACCTGGTCAGGTGTCAGATCTCTCAGTGGGAGAGCATTTTGGAGATAGTGATCACAATTCTATCTCTTTACCATAGCATTGGAGAGAGATAGGAACAGACAAGTTAGAAAAGCGTTTCATAAACACAAATTACATTGCAGATGCTGGGGTCAAAGCAACACGCACAACACGCTGGAGGAACTCAGCAGGTCGAACAACATCCGTGGAAATGAGCAGTCAATGTTTCAGGCCGAGACTCTTTGTCAGGACCTAATTGGAGTAAGGGGAATTATGAGGCTATCAGGCAGGAAATTGGAAGCTTAAATTGGAAACAGATGTTCTCAGGGAAAAGTACAAAAGAAATGTGGCAAATATTCAGGGGATATTTGTGTGGAGTTCTGCATAGGTATGTTCCAAAGAGACAGGGTACAGGAACTGTGGTGTACAAAGGCTGTAATAAATCTAGTCAAAAATAAAAGAAAAGCTTACAAAAGGTTCAGAGAGCTAGGTAATGTTAGATATCTAGAAGATTATAAGGCTACCAGGAAGGAGCTTAAGAAGGAAATTAGGAGAGCCAGAAGGGGCCATGAGAAGCCCTTGGTGGACAGGATTAAGGAAAACCCAAAGACATTCTACAAGTATGTGAAGAGCAAGAGGATAAGATGTGAGAGAATAGGACCAATCAAGTGTGACACTGCGAAAGTGTGTATGGAACCAGAGGAAATGGCAGAGGTACTTAATGAATACTTTACTTCAATATTCACTATGGAAAAGGATCTTGGTGATTGTAGGGATGACTTGCAGTGGACTGAAAAGCTTGGGAATGTAGATATTAAGGAAGAGGATGTGCTGGAGTTTTTGGAAAGCATCAAGTTGGATAAGTCACCGAGACCGGACGAGATGTGCCCCAGGCTACTGTGGGAGGCAAGGGAGGAGATTGCTGAGCCTCTGGCAATGATCTTTACATCATCAATGGGGACAGGAGAGGTTCTGGAGGATTGGAGGTTGCAGATGTTGTTCCTTTATTCAAGAAGTGGAATACCACTTCCAGTAGAGGCAGGTTCGGTATTGTCATTTAAAGAAAAATTGGATAGGTATATGGACAGGAAAGGAATGGAGGGTTATGGACTGAGTGCGGGTCAGTGGGACTAGGTGAGAGTAAGCATTTGGCACGGACTAGAAGTGCCGAGATGGCCTGTTTCCATGCTGTAATTATAATATGGTTATATGGTTAAGAAAGGGAGTAGAGAGAGCCCAGGAAATTATAGACCAGTGAGTCTTACCTCAGTGGTTGGTAAGCTGATGGAGAAGATCCTGAGAGGCAGGAGTTATGAACATTTGGAGAGGCATAATATGATTAAGTTGTCAGCATGGCTTTGTCGAGGGTGTGCCTCAGGGATCTGTTCTGGGACCCTGACTGTTCATGATTTTTATTACTGACCTGGATGAGGAAGTGGAGGGAAGGGTTAGCAAGTTTTCTGATGACATAAAGGTTGGAGGTGTTGTGGATAGTGTGCACGGCTGTCGGACGTTACAGCGGGACATTGATAGGATGCAGAACTGGGCTGAGAAGTGGTAAATGGAGTTCAACCCAGATAAGTGTGAAGTGGTTCATTTTGGTAGGTCAAATATGATGTGGAGGATCAGAGGGATCTTGGGGTCCGAGTCCATTGGGCGCTCAAAGAGTGCAGAGGAGATTTACAAGGATGTTACCTGGATTGGGGAGCATGCCTTATGAGAATAGGTTGAGTGAACTTGGCCTTTTCTCCTTGGAGTGATGGAGGATGAGAGGTGACCTGATAGAGGTGTACAAGATGACAAGAGGCATTGATCGTGTGGATAGTCAGAGGCTTTTCCCAGAGCTGAAATAGTTGCCACAAAAGGACACGGGTGTAAGGTGCTGGGGAGTAGGTATAGAGGAGATGTCAGGGGTAAGTTTTTTACTCAGAGAGCTGTGAGTGCGTGGAATGGGCTGTCGGTGACGGTGGTGGAGGCGGATACAATAGGGTCTTTAAGAGACTTTTGGATAGGTACATGGAGCTCTGTAAAGTAGAGGGCTACAGGTAAGCCTAGTAAGGTTGGGATATGTTCAGTATAACTTTGTGGGCCGAAGGGCCTGTATTGTGCTGTAGGTTTTCTATGTTTCTTGCCTCTCTTTTTCTCTTTATACATACATCGGAAAAAGCAAATGGAATCTTCTTTTATACTATTGGCTATTTTACATTTATGTTTCATGATCTCTCTCCTAGTAGCTTTTTTGGTTGCCTTCTGATGGTTTTTAAAAACTTCCCTGGGCTTAGATTCTTTTTCTTTTTGTATAATAAAATTATCACATTTCAACATTATCATTTAATTTAACTTACATGAATATAGGGTAATGAGATTCCAAGTGTGATTCAAATATAATGTATTTGATAATATTTTATCCATTTTTGACATAGTCTATATCTTCTTGTACTCTGTGTTCTTCTATGTAGAAATTAATAAAAATATTGAAAAATAAATGAAAGTTTTCCAATCTTCTAACCGCCCACTAACCGTTGCTATATTATATCGCTTCTCATTTACTTTGACGCTGTCTTTGACTTCCCTTAGCAACATGGTCACCTCATCCTCCATTTAGAATAGTTTTTCATCTTTGGGAAGTATCTATATTGCACCTTCTGAATTGCCCCCAGAAACTCCAGCCATCGCTGTTCTACCATCATCCCTGATAGTATCCCCTTCCAATCAACTTTGGCCAGCTCACCACTCATGCCTCTTTAATTATCGTTAAATCTGTTTAAATTACTCTCACTGCAGCCTGCAGCATGCAATTGCCCTTTCAGCAATGTACTTTTAAATCAACTTCATTATCCACAGATTTCCTGATCTACTTGCTGGACCAAGCAGGAACAGCTTTAAGTGGATGAAGGTTCATCACCGTGGCCTGAAGCATGACAGGAGAGTGGGGGGGTGGGGGGCAGCAGGGGGAACTGCAAGCCAGGTGAAATACCTGCTAAACCCACCATCTTGATAGCAAGTGTGCAGTTGACCTGAGGGCGAGATTGCTGTACTGAGAGGTTGTTGTGTTTAAACAAAAGGTGGCTTACTGCCAGCACGCCAGATACAGCGCTCAGACCTGAAAGTGTCCCGACTTACCAAATGGACTAGGCTGGTAATTTGGGAAAGACAAAAGCAGGAGTTGAGTGCTTCATGATAAACTCTCGGCGCAGCTCCGATTTGGCAGTTTTGTTGAACTTATATTTTCCTGGCCTTGAACACCTAACGGTCAAATGCCGTCCATTCCATTTACCGAGGGTGTCCTCATCCAGAATCCTGACCGGAGGTTACATCCCATCAGCAGCTGACTATATCAAGAGTTTGAGATACTGCATGATGCTGTATCTCACGAAACAAGAAACAATCCATCCCAATGTATTTCAAACCATAGTGGGGTCTTCAAACAGGCTTGTTTGAAGGAAACCCTCCCCAATTACCATCAGCATATAGCCTGTAGCATCAGAGATCCTAACACAGTAGACCAGTGCTATACTACAATAAGGAATGCCGACCGTTCCATACCTAGACCGCATTTCAGTAAATCAGATCTCTTGGCTGTCCTTCTCCTATCTGCATACGGATAGAAGCTAGGGAACAAAGCCCCAGAGATTAAGACAACAAAGCAGTGGTTGTGGGAGGCAGAGGAGCGGCTACAGGATTGTTCCGAGTGAGTGGGTTGGGTTGGGTTGCACTCAAGGATTCATCTGTGGATGTGAATGAACACATCATGGTTGTAACAGAGTTTATAAAACAGTTGTAGACGAGTGTATCCCCACAAAATCATTCAGCGTCTTCCCCGACAAGAAGCCCTGGGTAAATCATAGATCTGCCATCTGCTGAGGGCCTGATCTGACACATTCGTCTGGTGACCAAGAACGCTACAAGAGGTCCAGGTATGATCTCTGCAAAGCCGTCTCACGGGCAAAGTGACACTTCCGCACTACTCTTGAACAATGAAAGATGCTCGACCGTTGTGGCAGGTCGATCACCCCTTACAAAGTCCAATCAAGTGACATAGCCGATGACAGATGCCTTCTATGCCAGCTTTGCTCATCGTGGAGGAGCCATCACGACCTCCGACAGACCCTGTGATTTCAGTCTCTGAGGCCCACATGTGAACAACATTCAGGAGGTTGAACCCATGAAAAGCATGGAGCCTCCTTCAAGCAGGCTTCAATTATACCGGTGCCTAAGAACGGGGTGACCTGCCTGAACGACCATCATCTCGGAGCACTTGCATCCACAGTGACGGAGGGTTTTGAGAGGTTGGTGATGGAACATCTGTCGTTGATCTGAATGATCATGTGGTTAACTGGATCAGCAAATTTTCAAATGACACCAAGACTGGGCACAAAGTGGACAGCGAGGAGGGATGTCATGGCTTGCAGTGGTGTCTGGACCAGCTGTAAAAATGGGCTGGAAAATGGCAGATGGAGTTTAATGCAGACAAGTGTGAGGTGTAGCAGTTTAGTAGACAAACTAGGATAGGTCTTACAGAGTGAACGGTAGGACAGTAAGGAATGCCATAGAACAAAGGGATCTGGGAATACAGGTCCATAATTTGTTGGAAATGGTGTCACAGGTAGATAGGGTCATAAGGACATCGGCCTTCATAAATCAGTATTGAGTACAGGAGATGGGATGTTATGTTGAAATTGTATAAAACTTTGGTGAGGCCAAATTTGGAGTTTTTTGTGCAGTTTGGTCACCTACCTACAGATAAAATGTAAATAAGATTAAAATAGTACAGAGAAAATTTATGAGTATGTTGCCAGGGCTGGAGGACCTGAGTTACCAGGAAAGTTTGAAAGTCCTTCTGAAGGGTCTCAGCCCAAACCCTCCACTGTGCTCTTTTCCATCGATGCTGCCTGACCTGCTGAGTTCCTCCACTGTGCTCTTTTCCATCGATGCTGCCTGACCTGCTGAGTTCCTCCACTGCACTCTTTTCCATCGATGCTGCCTGACCTGCTGAGTTTCTCCTCCACTGCACTCTTTTCCATCGATGCTGCCTGGCCTGCTGAGTTCCTCCTCCACTGCACTCTTTTCCATCGATGCTGCCTGGCCTGCTGAGTTTCTCCTCCACTGTGCTCTTTTCCATCGATGCTGCCTGGCCTGCTGAGTTCCTCCACTGCACTCTTTTCCATCGATGCTGCCTGACCTGCTGAGTTTCTCCTCCACTGTGCTCTTTTCCATCGATGCTGCCTGGCCTGCTGAGTTTCTCCTCCACTGTGCTCTTTTCCATCGATGCTGCCTGGCCTGCTGAGTTCCTCCACTGTGCTCTTTTCCATCGATGCTGCCTGACCTGCTGAGTTCCTCCTCCACTGTGCTCTTTTCCATCGATGCTGCCTGGCCTGCTGAGTTTCTCCTCCACTGTGCTCTTTTCCATCGATGCTGCCTGACCTGCTGAGTTCCTCCACTGCACTCTTTTCCATCGATGCTGCCTGGCCTGCTGAGTTCCTCCACTGCACTCTTTTCCATCGATGCTGCCTGGCCTGCTGAGTTCCTCCAGCATTTGTGTGTGTTGCCTGAACGTCTGGCAGAGTAGACCAAGCAGTTGATTACTGACCTGGAGGTGGAAACCAGAGGTCCTTGAGCCAGTCCTCATTGATGATCAGAGCTGGAGAGGGTCAGCAACTTTAAATTCCTCGGTGATATTATTTTGGAGGAGCTGTCCGGGGTCCTACACACAAGTGAAGAATGTACGGCAGCATCTCTGTTTCCTTAGGAGTTTTCAAAGTTTTATCATGACGTGTAAAATCGTGACAATCTTCAATAGATATGTAGTAGAGAGTATATCACTGCCTGGTATGGAAACAGAAGCAGTGGATACAGCCCAGTCCATCACAGGTAAAGCACTTCCCAGCAACAAAAAGATCTGCATGAAATGTTGCTGCTGCAGAAGAACAGCATCCATCGTCAGTGACTACCACCACCCAGGCCATGCTGCCTTCTTGCTGCTGCAGAAGAACAGCATCCATCTTCAGTGACTACCACCACCCAGGCCATGCTGCCTTCTTGCTTCTGCCATACAAGAACCTCAAGGCGCACACATCTGGTTCAGGATCAGTTATTACCCCTCAATTTCACTGAACTTCTCTTGCCAGATCAATGAAATGTTTCCGCAACTAAGTGACTGGCTTTCATGGACTCTTCACCTTATGTTCTCTATCTTTATTTCTCATTTGTTTATTATTCCTTTCTTTTGTATCTGCACAGTTCATTGTCTTCTGCACACTGGTCGAACGGCCAAGTTGGTGCAGTCTTTCACTGATCCTGTGATGGCTGTTACTGTGTTCTGAATGTACTGAGTATATCTCAGGGCTGTATGTGGTAACATATATGTACTTTTCTAACACATTTACTTTGAACTTTGAACTTTATTGGCACATTTGACCTTATCTTCTCTCTCTGAAACTTCAGAGTGAATTCTATTATATTGTGATCACTGTCTCCTATGGCTTCCTTTACCTTAAGCTCACCAATCAAATCTGGTTCATTAGACAACACCCAGTCCAGATTTGCCTAGTGCGAAGATGGCTGAGGGGTGACTTTATAGTGGGAGGGCTGTAGATAAGGTGACTAGTCACAGTCGTTGCTCTGAGGTTGTAGGGTATACCTAGTATTTGGAGACTTACCATCATCACGTTTGGAATTTGAGGCCTGATGTCCTGGAATCGAGGCCTGACGGTTGAATCAGGTCCATTAGCCAGGGCCCTGGCTCTGCAAGACCGAAGGATGCAGACTGTCTTGAGGTTAATGACTGTGTACAGTGATGGGTGAGAGTGAGGAAGGAAGCTTGTTTTGCTGTTGTTGCTTTGAATTCTCAGTTTGTTGTGGTCGGGGTTGTTCTGCCGAGCGTTGTGGACATGCTACAGTTGAAGTCAAAAGTTTACATACACTTAGGTTGAAGTCATTAAAACTCATTGTTTAACCACTCCACAGCTTTCATATTAGCAAAGTATAGTGTTGGCAAGACGTGATCTACCTTGTGCATGACACGAGTAATTTTTCCAACAATTGTTTACAGACAGATTATTTCACTTTTAATTGACTATATCACAATTCCAGTGGGTCAGAAGTTTACAAACAAAATCAAAATAAATCAGCCAAGACCTCAGAAAAAGAAATCATTGACCTCCACAAGTCTGGTTCACTCTTGGGAGCAATTTCCAAACGCCTGACGGTACCACGTTCATCTGTGCAAACAATAGTTCGCGAGTATAAACACCATGGGGCCACACAGGCGTCATACCGCTCAGGAAGGAGAAGCATTCTGTCTCCTAGAGATGAACGTACTTTGGAGTGAGAAGTGCAAATCAATCCCAGAACAACAGCAAAGGACCTTGTGAAGACGCTGGAGGAAACAGGTAGACAAGTATCTATCTCCACTGTAAAACGCGTCCTGTATCAACGTAATGACCATCGTTATGTTTGGAGGAATGAGGGTGAGGCTCGAAACCGAAGAACACCGTCCCAGCCGTGAAGCATGGGGGTGGCAGCATCATGTTGTGGGGGTGCTTTGCTGCAGGAGGGAATGGTGCACTTCACAAAATAGATGGCATCATGAGGAAGGGAAATTTTGTGGATATATTGAAGCAGCTTCTCAAGACATCAGCCAGGAAGTTAAAGCTCAGTCGCAAATGGGTCTTCCAAATGGACAGTGACCCCAAGCGTACCTCCAAAGTTGAGACAAAATTGCTTCAGGAGAACAAGGTCAAGGTATTGGAGTGGCCATCACAAAACGCTGACCTCAATCCGATAGAAAATTTGTGGGCAGAACTGAAAAAGCATGTGCGAGCAAGGAGGCCTCCAAACCTGACTCAGTTACACCAGTTCTGTCTGGAGGAATGGAACAAAATTCCAACAACTTACTGTGAGAAGCTTGTGGAAGGCTGGCCAAAACGTTTCACCCAAGTTAAACAATTTAAAGGCAATGCTGCCAAATACCAACAAAGTGTATGTAAACTTCTCACCCACTGGGAATGTGGTGAAAGAAATAAAAGCTGAAATAAATCATTCTCTCTACTATTATTCTGACATTTCACATTCTTAAAATGAAGTAGTGATCCTAACTGACCCAAGACAGGGAATGTTTTCTAGGATTAAATGTCAGGAATTGTGAAAACCTGAGTTTCAATGTATTTGGCTGAGGTGTGTGTAAACTTCTCAATTCAACTGTATGTGTGTTGACACTTGTAGACTGCCCCCAGGGTGTGCTGGCTGTTCATTTCAGAGTTTATATACGTAAACAAATCTTGAATCTTGAATCTAGCTGAATGGACACACCAACACCCAGGTATGAACAGGTAGGAGATACAGCTCAGTCCGTCACATGAGAATATCTATAATCAGACCATGCTCTCTTCTCACTACTACCATTAGGCAGAAGGTTCTACGCCACTGGGATCAGGAACAGTCAGACTCCTAACTTCACTCACCTCAACACTGAACTAACTCCACACCCTATGGACTCACAATTCATGTTCTCGGTATTATTCTTCCTTTATCTGCACAGTTTGTCTTCTTTTACACATTGGTTGTTTGTCAGTCTTTGCTTATGTGTAGTTTATTGTAAAATTGTATTATGCTTTTCCTTGTAAATGCCAGCAAGAAAATGAATCTCAAGGTAGTACTGTACATGGTACTGCATGCATGCATGTACACACCGTACACGGTGATGTGTGTATACACATACACACCAAACACAGAAATGTGTGCTCACACGTACACACCATACATGGTAACGTGGACATACACATACACACTGTACACGGTACTGCATGCATGCATGTACACACCGTACACGGTGATGTGTGTATACACATACACACCAAACACAGTAACGTGTGCACACACATACACTCCGAACACAGTAATGTGTGCTCACACATACACTCCGAACACAGTAATGTGTGCTCACACATACACTCCGAACACAGTAACGTGTGCACACACATACACTCCGAACACAGTAATGTGTGCACACACATACACTCCGAACACAGTAATGTGTGCTCACACATACACTCCGAACACAGTAATGTGTGCTCACACATACACTCCGAACACAGTAATGTGTGCATACACATACACTCCGAACACAGTAATGTGTGCTCACACATACACTCCGAACACAGTAATGTGTGCTCACACATACACTCCGAACACAGTAATGTGTGCATACACATACACTCCAAACACAGTAATGTGTGCTCACACATACACTCCGAACACAGTAACGTGTGCATACACATACACTCCGAACACAGTAACGTGTGCTCACACATACACTCCGAACACAGTAATGTGTGCATACACATACACACTGTACACAGTAACGTGTGCTCACACATACACTCCGAACACAGTAACGTGTGCATACATGTGCACACCATACATGGTAACTTGTGCATGGTAACAATACTGTACACAGTAATGAGCGTAACACAGAAACACTGAAAACCTACAGCACAATACAGGCCCTTCGGCCCACAATGCTGTGCCGAACGTGTCCTTAACCTTAGAACTAGCTGGGCTTACCCATATCGCTCTATTTTTCTAAGCTCCATGTACCTATCCAAAAGTCTCCTAAAAGACCCTATTGTATCCGCCTCCACCACCGTTGCCAGCAGCCCATTCCACGCACTCACCACTCTCTACGTAAAAAACTTACCCCTGACATCTCCTCTGTACCTACTCCCCAGCACCTGAAACCTGTGTCCTCTTGTGGTAACCATTTCAGCCCTGGGGAAAAGCCTCTGACTATCCACACGATCAATGCCTCTCATCATCTTACACACCTCTATCAGGTCACCTCTCATCCTCCATCACTCCAATGAGAAAAAGCCGAATTCACTCTACCTATTCTCACAAGGCATGCTCCCCAAGCCAGGCAACATCCTTGTAAATCTTCTCTGCATCCTTTCTATGGTTTCCACATCCTTCCTGTAGTGAGATGATGAGAACTGAGCACAGTACTCCAAGTGGGGTCTGACCAGGGTCCTATATAGCTGCAAAACAAAAGAGATGGTTGTTGACTTCAGGAGTGCATTGAGAGACCACTCCCCGCTGAACATCGACGGCTCCTCGGTTGAGACCGTTAAGAGCACCAAATTTCTTGGTGTTCACCTGGCGGAGGATCTCACCTGGTTCCTCAACACCAGCTCCATAGCAAAGAAAGCCCAACAGTGTCTCTACTTTCTGTGAAGGCTGAGGAAAGTCCATCTCCCACTCCACATCCTCATCACATTCTACTGGGGTTGTATTGAGAGCATCCTGAGCAGCTACATCACTGACTGGTTCAGAAATTGCACCGTCTTGGATCGCAAGACCCTGCAGCGGATAGGGAGGTCAGCTGAGAAGATCATCGGGCTCTCTCTTCCCGCTATTACAGACATTTACACTACACGCTGCATCTGCAATACAAACAACATTATGAAGGACCCAACGCACCCCTCTCACAAACTTTTCTCCTTCCTGCCATCTGGGAAAAGGCACCGAAGCATTCGGGCTCTCACAACCAGACTATGTAACAGTTTCTTCCCCCAAGCCATTAGAGTCCTCAATACTCAAGAGTCTAGACTGACATCTACATCATTTATTATTGAAATTTGTCCTCTACTGTGCCTGTTGTCTTGTTTATTAATTATTGTACTGCCCTGAACTGTTTTGTGTGCTTTATGTAGTCCTGTGTAGGTCTACAGTCTAGTGTAGCCTTGTGCTGTCTCACATAGTCTAGTGTAGTTTTGTGTTGTTTCATGTAGCACCGGGGTCCTGGAGGAACGTTGTTTCATTTTTACTGTGTACTGTATCAGCAGGTTATGGTCAAAATGACAATAAACTTGACTTGACTTGAACATTATCTCTTGGCTCCTAAATTCAATCCCATGATTGATGGAGGCCAATGCACCGTATACCTTCTTAACCACAGAGTCAAACTGCACAGCAGCTTTGAGCGTCCTATGGACTCGGATCCCAAGATCCCTCTGATCCTCCACACTGACAAGAGTCTTACCATTCATACTATATTCTGCCATATCTGACCTATCTAAATGAACCACTTCACACTTACCTGGGTTGAACTCCATCTGCCACTTCTCAGCCCAGTTTTGCATCCTATCAATGTCCAGCTGTAACCTCTGACAGCCCTCCACACTATCCACAACACCTCCAACCTTTGTGTCATCAGCAAACTTACTAACCCATCCCTCCACTTCCTCATCCAGGTCATTTCTAAAAATCACAAAGAGAAGAGGTCCCAGAACAGATCCCCGAGGCACTCCACTGGTGACCGACCTCCATGCAGAATATGACCCGTCTGCAACCACTCTTTGCCTTCTGTGGGCAAGTCAGTTCTGGATCCACAAAGCAATGTCCCCTTGGATCCCATGCCTCCTTACTTTCTCAATAAGCCTTGCATGGGGTACCTTATCAAATGCCTTGCTGAAATCCATATACGCTACATTTACAGCTCTTCCTTCATCTACATGTTTAGTCACATCCTCAAAAAATTCAATCAGGTTCGTGAGGCACGACCTGCCCTTGACAAAGTCATGCTGACTATTCCTAATCATATTACACCTCTCCAATTGTACATAAATCCTGCCTTTCAGGATCATCCCCTGGTCTTTAATATCCTGGGCTATCTCTACTCCATTTCTTGAATATAGGAACGACATTCGCAACCCTCCAATCCTCTGAAAACTCTCCCGTCTCCGTTGATAATGCAAAGATCATCGCCAGAGGCTCAGCAATCTCCTCCCTCACCTCCCACAGTAGCCCGGGGTACATCTCATCCGATCCTGGCGACTTATCCAACTTGATGCTTTCCAAAAGCTCCAGCACATTCTCTTCCGTAATATCTACATGCTCAAGTTTTTCAATCTGCTGCAAGACATCCCTACAATCGCCAAGATCCTTTTCCATAGAGACTACTGAGAATACAGTATTCATTAAGCACCTCTGCAATTTCCTCTGGTTCCATACAACAGATCCCACTGTCACACTTGATTGGTCCAATTCTTTCACATGTGCTTACGTGTACATACCATATACGGTAACACATATATACACATACATACCGTAGTTGGTAACATGTGTGAACGCATACACACTGAACATGGTAATGTGTGCATATGTGTACACACTGTACATGGTAACGTGTCAATATATGTACAAACAATACATGGTAATGTGTGCATATGTATACACACTGTACATGGCACCGTGTGCATATGTGTACATACAGTACATGGTAATGTGAGCATATGTGTACACACTGTACGTGGTCATGTGTGCATATGTGTACATACTGTACATGGTAACGTGTCAATGTGTGTACAAACAATACATGGTAATGTGTGCATATGTGTACACACTGTACATGGCAATATGTATATATGTGTACACAATACATGTTAACATGTGCATATGTGTTCACATTGAACATGGTAATATGTGCATATGTGTACACACTGAACATGGTAATATGTGCATATGTGTACACACTGAACATGGTAACGTGTGCATATGTGTACACAGTGTATATGGTAATATGTGCATATGTGTACACACGGTACATGGCACCATGTGCATATGTGTGCACACCGTACGTGGCAATGTGTGCACACTGAACATGATAACGTTGTGCATATGTGTACACACTGAACATGGCAATATGTGCATATGTGTACACACTGGACATGTCACCATGTGCTTATGGGTACATACAGTACATGCTCATGTGTGCATTTGTGTACGCGCTGCACATGGTAACGTTTGCATATCTGTAAGCACTGTACATGGTAACATGTGCATATATGTACACACTGTACATGGTCATTTGTGGATATGTGTACACACTGTACATGGTCATTTGTGGATATGTACACACTGTACATGGTCATTTGTGGATATGTGTACACACTGTACATGGTCATTTGTGGATATATGTACACACTGTACATGGTCATTTGTGGATATGTGTACACACTGTACATGGTCATTTGTGGATATATGTACACACTGTACATGGTCATTTGTGGATATGTGTACACACTGTACATGGTCATGTGTGCATAAGTGTACATACTGTACATGGTAACGTGTCAGTATGTGTACAAACAATACATGGTAATGTGTGCATATGTGTACACACTGTACACAGCACTGTGTGCATATGTGTACATACAGTACATGGTAATGTGAGCATATGTGTACACACTGTACGTGGTCATGTGTGCATATGTGTACATACTGTACATGGTAACGTGTCAATGTGTGTACAAACAATACATGGTAATGTGTGCATATGTGTACACACTGTACATGGCAATATGTATATATGTGTACACAATACATGTTAACATGTGCATATGTGTTCACATTGAACATGGTAATATGTGCATATGTGTACACACTGAACATGGTAATATGTGCATATGTGTACACACTGAACATGGTAACGTGTGCATATGTGTACACAGTGTATATGGTAATATGTGCATATGTGTACACACGGTACATGGCACCATGTGCATATGTGTGCACACCGTACGTGGCAATGTGTGCACACTGAACATGATAACGTTGTGCATATGTGTACACACTGAACATGGCAATATGTGCATATGTGTACACACTGGACATGTCACCATGTGCTTATGGGTACATACAGTACATGCTCATGTGTGCATTTGTGTACGCGCTGCACATGGTAACGTTTGCATATCTGTAAGCACTGTACATGGTAACGTGTGCATATATGTACACTGTACATGGTAACGTGTGCATATATGCATGATTGAACATGGTAACGTGTGCATATATGTATACTGTATATGAAAATGTGTGCATATGTGTACACACTGAACATAGTAATGTGTGCATATGTGTACACATGGTACATGGTAATGTGTGCATATCTGTACACATGGTACATGGTAATGTGTGCATATGTGTACACATCGTGCATGATGTGTACATATGTGTACACACTGTACATGGTAATTTGTGCATATGTGTACCCACTGAACATGGTAATTTGTGCATATGTGTACACACTGAAAGGCAATATGTGTATATTTGTACACACTACAGAGTAACGTGTGCATATGTGTACACACTGAACATGGTAAAATGTGCATATGTGTACACACTGAACTTGATAATATGTGGACATGTGTACACACTGTACATGGTAATGTGTGCATATATGTACACACTATACATGGTAAGGTGTGCATATGTGTGCACAGTGAACATGGTAATGTGTGCATATTTGTACACACTGAACATGGTAACGTGTCAATATGAGTACACACTGAACATGTAATGTGTGCATATATTTACACACTATATGCCACTGTGTGCATATGTGTACTCACTGTTGTTGGTAATGTGTGCATATTTGTACCTACTCTACATGGTAAAGTGTGCATATTTGTACACACTGATCATTGCAATATGTACATATGTGTACACACCGTACAAGGTAATGTGTGCATATGTGGACACACTGTACATGGTAACTTGCGCATATGTGTACACACCATACATGGTAACGTCTGCATATGTGTACACACCGTACATGGTAATGTGTGCATATGTGTACACACCATACATAGTAACTTGTGCATATATGTAAACATTGTACATCGTAACATGTGCATATATCTACACACTGTATATGAAAACATACCAATACATGTACAAACAATACATGGTAATCTGCACATATGTGTACACACTGTACATGGCACCCTGGGCATATGTGTACATACAGTACATGGTAACGTGTGCATATGTCTACACACTGAACATGGTAATGTGTGCATATGTGTACACACTGTACATGGCAATATGTACATATGTGTACACAATACATGTTAACATGTGCATATGTGTTCACACTGAACATGGTAATATGTGCATATGTGTGCACACTGAACATGGCAATGTGTGAGTATGTGTACACACTGTACATGGTAACGTGTGCATATGTGTACACAGTGTATATGGTAATATGTGCATATGTGTACACACGGTACATGGCACCATGTGCATGTGTGTACACACTGTAAGTGGCAATGTGTGCATATGTTTACATGCTGTACGTGGTAACGTGTGCATATGTGTACACACTGTACATGGTAATATGTGCATATGTGTACGCACTGTACACAGCACCGTGCATATGTGTACATACAGTACATGGTAATGTGTGCATATGTGTACACACTTTGCATGGTCATGTGTGCATATTTGTACATACTGTAGATGGTAACGTGTCAATATGTGTACAAACAATACATGGTAATGTGCGCATATGTGTACACAGCACCGTGTGCATATGTGTACATACAGTACATGGTAATGTGTGCATATGTGTACACACTGTACATGGTAACGTGTGCATATGTATACACTGTACATGGTAACGTGTGCATATGTGTTCACACTGAACATGGTAACGTTTGCATATGTGTACACACTTAACATGGTAATGTGTGCGTGTGTGTACACACTGTACATGGCATTATGTGCATATATGTACACACTACAGGGTAACGTGTGCATATGTGTTCACACTGAACGTGGTAATATGTGCATATGTGTACACACTGAACATGACAACATGTGTATATATGTACACACTGTACATGGTAACGTGTGCATATATGTACACACTGTACATGGTAAGATGTGCATATGTGACCACATTGTACATGGTAATATGTGCGTATGTGCACACACGGTATACGCACCATGTGCATATGTGTACACACTGTACTTGGTAATGTTTGCTTATGTGTACACACTGTACATGGTAATGTGTGCATATGTGTACACACTGTACAATGTAATGTTTGCTTATGTGTACACACTGAACATGGTAATGTGTGCATATGTGTACCCACTGAACATGGTAATGTGTGCATATGTGTACACATCGTGCATGATGTGTACATATGTGTACACACTGTACATGTAATTTGTGCATATGTGTACACACTCTACATGGTAACGTGTGCATATATATATACACTGTACATGGTAACGTCTGCATTTGTGTATACACTGAACATGGTAACATGTGCATATGTGTACACCCCGTACATGGTAACTTGTGCATATGTGTACACACTCTGCATGGTAACGTGTGCATTTGTGTATACACTGAACATTGTAAAATGTGCATATGTGTACACACTGAACATGGTAATATGTGGATATGTGTAAACATTGTACATGGTAATGTGTGCATATATGTATACTGTATATGAAAATGTGTGCATATGTGTACACACTGAACATGGTAATGTGTGCATATGTGTACACATGGTACATGGTAATGTGTGCATATCTGTACACATGGTACATGGTAATGTGTGCATATGTGTACACATCGTGCATGGTGATGTGTACATATGTGTACACACTGTACATGGTAATTTGTGCATATGTGTACACACTCTACATGGTAATGTGTGCATATATATACACTGTACATGGTAATGTCTGCATTTGTGTATACACTGAACATGGTAAAATGTGCATATGTGTACACACTGAACATGGTAATATGTGGATATGTGTAAACATTGTATATGGTAATGTGTGCATATATGTATACACTGTATATGAAAATGTGTGCATATGTGTACACTCTGAACATGGTAATGTGTGGATATGTGTAAACATTGTACATGGTAATGTGTGCATATATGTATACACTGCATATGAAAATGTGTGCATATGTGTACACATGGTACATGGTAATATGTGCATATCTGTACACATGGTACATGGTAATGTGTGCATATGTGTACACACTGAACATGGTAATGTGTGCATATGTGTACACACTGTACATGGTAATGTGTGCATATGTGTACACACTGTACATGGTAATGTGTGCATATGTGTACACACTGAACATGGTAATGTGTGCATATGTGTACACACTAAACATGGTAATGTGTGCATATGTGTACACACTGAACATGGTAATGTGTGCATATATGTACACACTGAACATGCTAATGTGTGCATATGTGTACACACTAAACATGGTAATGTGTGCATATGTGTACACACTGAACATGGTAATGTGTGCATATGTGTACACACTGAACATGGTAATGTGTGCATATATGTATACTGTATATGAAAATGTGTGCATATGTGTACACACTGAACATAGTAATGTGTGCATATGTGTACACATGGTACATGGTAATGTGTGCATATCTGTACACATGGTACATGGTAATGTGTGCATATGTGTACACATCGTGCATGATGTGTACATATGTGTACACACTGTACATGGTAATTTGTGCATATGTGTACACACTCCACATGGTAACGTGTGCATATATATATACACTGTACATGGTAACGTCTGCATTTGTGTATACACTGAACATGGTAACATGTGGATATGTGTACACCCCGTACATGGTAATATGTGGATATGTGTAAACATTGTACATGGTAATGTGTGCATATATGTATACACTGTATATGAAAATGTGTGCATATGTGTACACACTGAACATGGTAATGTGTGCATATGTGTACACTCTGAACATGGCAATATGTGCATATGTATACACTGATCATGGCAATATGTGCATATGTGTACACACCGTACATGGTATTGTGTGCATATGTGTACACACCGTACATGGTAACGTGTCAATATGTGTACAAACAATACATGGTAATATGTGCATATGTGTACACCCTGTACATGGCACCGTGTGCATTTGTGTGCATATAGTACATGGTAATGTGTACGCAACATACATGGTAATGTGTGCATATGTGTACACATGGTACATGGTAATGTGTGCATATGTGTACACATCGTGCATGGTGATGTGTACATATGTGTACACACTGTACATGGTAATATGTGCATATGTGTACACACTGTACACAGCACCATGTGCATATGTGTACATACAGTACATGGTAATGTGTGCATATGTGTACACACTTTGCCTGGTCATGTGTGCATATTTGTACACACTGTAGATGGTAACGTGTCAATATGTGTACAAACAATACTTGGTAATGTGCGCATATGTGTACACAGCACCGTGTGCATATGTGTACATACAGTACATGGTAACGTGTGCATATATACACACTGTACACAGCACCGTGTGCATATGTGTACATACAGTACATGGTAATGTGTGCATATGTGTACACACTGAACATGGTAATGTGTGCATATGTTTACATGCTGTACGTGGTAACGTGTGCATATGTGTACACACTGTACATGGTAATATGTGCATATGTGTACGCACTGTACACAGCACCGTGTGCATATGTGTACATACAGTACATGGTAATGTGTGCATATGTGTACACACTTTGCATGGTCATGTGTGCATATTTGTACATACTGTAGATGGTAACGTGTCAATATGTGTACAAACAATACATGGTAATGTGCGCATATGTGTACACAGCACCGTGTGCATATGTGTACATACAGTACATGGTAATGTGTGCATATGTGTACACACTGTACATGGTAACGTGTGCATATGTATACACTGTACATGGTAACGTGTGCATATGTGTTCACACTGAACATGGTAACATTTGCATATGTGTACACACTTAACATGGTAATGTGTGCGTGTGTGTACACACTGTACATGGCATTATGTGCATATATGTACACACTACAGGGTAACGTGTGCATACGTGTACACACTGAACGTGGTAATGTTTGCTTATGTGTACACACTGTACAATGTAATGTTTGTATATGTGTACACTCTGAACATGGTAACGTGTCAATATGAGTACACACTGTACATGGTAATGTGTGCATATGTGTACACACTGTACAATGTAATGTTTGTATATGTGTACACTCTGAACATGGTAACGTGTGCATATTTGTACCTACTC
This sequence comes from Hypanus sabinus, assembly GCF_030144855.1. NCBI lineage: Eukaryota > Metazoa > Chordata > Chondrichthyes > Myliobatiformes > Dasyatidae > Hypanus > Hypanus sabinus. The sequence goes on from NW_026778916.1 coordinate 120,087, forward strand.
TACATGGTAATAGGTGGATATGTGTACATGCTGAGCATGATAACGTGTGCATATGTGTACACGCTGTACATGGTAATAGGTGCAAATGTGTACATGCTGTGCATGTTATTGTTTGCATATATGTCCACACTGTAAATGGTTATATGTGCATATTTGTACACACTGATCATGGCAATATATGCATATGTGTACACACCGTACATGGTAACGTGTCAATATGTGTACAAACAATACATGGTCATGTGTGCATATGTGTACACCCTGTACATGGCACCGTGTGCATTTGTGTGCATATAGTACATGGTAATGTGTACGCAACATACATGGTAATGTGTGCATATGTGTACACATGGTACATGGTAATGTGTGCATATGTGTACACATCGTGCATGGTGATGTGTACATATGTGTACACACTGTACATGGTAATATGTGCATATGTGTACACACTGTACACAGCACCATGTGCATATGTGTACATACAGTACATGGTAATGTGTGCATATGTGTATACACTTTGCCTGGTCATGTGTGCATATTTGTACATACTGTAGATGGTAATGTGTCAATATGTGTACAAACAATACATGGTCATGTGTGCATATGTGTACACCCTGTACATGGCACCGTGTGCATTTGTGTGCATATAGTACATGGTAATGTGTACGCAACATACATGGTAATGTGTGCATATGTGTACACACTGTACATGGTAACGTGTGCATATGTATACACTGTACATGGTAACGCGTGCATATGTGTTCGCACTGAACATGGTAACGTTTGCATATGTGTACACAGTTAACATGGTAATGTGTGCGAATGTGTACACACTGTACATGGCATTATGTGCATATATGTACACACTACAGGGTAACGTGTGCATACGACTGAACGTGGTAATATGTGTATATGTGTACACGCTGAACATGACAATATGTGGACATGTGTACACACTGTACATGGTAACATGTGCATATATGTACACACTGTACATGGTAATATGTGCTTATGTGTACATGCTGTGCATGTTATTGTTTGCATATATGTCCACACTGATCATGGCAATATGTGCATATGTGTACACCCAGTACATGGTAACTTGTGCATATGTGTACACACTCGACATGGTAACGTGTGCATATATTTACACACTGTACATGGTAAGATGAGCATATGTGACCACATTGTACATGGTAATATGTGCTTATGTGTACACACGGTACACGACACCATGTGCATATGTGTACACACTGTACTTGGTAATGTTTGTTTATGTGTACACACTGTACATGGTAATGTGTGCATATGTGTACACACTGTACAATGTAATGTTTGTATATGTGTACACTCTGAACATGGTAACGTGTCAATATGAGTACACACTGAACATGGTAATGTGTGCATATTTGTACCTACTCTACATGGTAATAGGTGGATATGTGTCCACGCTGAGCATTGTAACGTGTGCATATATGTACACACTGTACATGGTAAGATGTGCAGCATATATGTACACACTGTACATGGTAATGTTTGCTTATGTGTACACACTGTACATGGTAATGTTTGCTTATGTGTACACACTGTACATGGTAATGTGTGCATATGCGTACACACTGTACAATGTAACGTTTGTATATGTGTACACACTGTACAATGTAACGTTTGTATATGTGTACACACTGTACATGGTAATGTGTGCATATGTGTACACACTGTACAATGTAACGTTTGTATATGTGTACACACTGAACATGGTAATGTGTGCATATTTGTACCTACTCTACATGGTAATAGGTGGATATGTGTCCACGCTGAGCATTGTAACGTGTGCATATGTGTACACGCTGTACATGGTAATAGGTGCAAATGTGTACATGCTGTGCATGTTATTGTTTGCATATATGTCCACACTGTAAATGGTTATATGTGCATATTTGTACACACTGATCATGGCAATATGTGCATATGTGTACACCCCGTACATGGTAACTTGTGCATATGTGTACACACTCGACATGGTAACGTGTGCATATATGTACACACTGTACATGGTAAGATGAGCATATGTGACCACATTGTACATGGTAATATGTGCTTATGTGTACACACAGTACACGGCACCATGTGCATATGTGTACACACTGTACTTGGTAATGTTTGCTTATGTGTACACACTGTACATGGTAATGTGTGCATATGTGTACACACTGTACAATGTAATGTTTGTATATGTGTACACTCTGAACATGGTAACGTGTCAGTATGAGTACACACTGAACATGGTAATGTGTGCATATGTTTACATGCTGTACGTGGTAACGTGTGCATATGTGTACACACTGTACATGGTAATATGTGCATATGTGTACGCACTGTACACAGCACCGTGTGCATATGTGTACATACAGTACATGGTAATGTGTGCATATGTGTACACACTTTGCATGGTCATGTGTGCATATTTGTACATACTGTAGATGGTAACGTGTCAATATGTGTACAAACAATACATGGTAATGTGCGCATATGTGTACACAGCACCGTGTGCATATGTGTACATACAGTACATGGTAATGTGTGCATATGTGTACACACTGTACATGGTAACGTGTGCATATGTATACACTGTACATGGTAACGTGTGCATATGTGTTCACACTGAACATGGTAACGTTTGCATATGTGTACACACTTAAAATGGTAATGTGTGCGTGTGTGTACACACTGTACATGGCATTATGTGCATATATGTACACACTACAGGGAAACGTGTGCATACGTGTACACACTGAACGTGGTAATATGTGCATATGTGTACACACTGAACTTGACAATATGTGGACATGTGTACACACTGTACATGGTAACGTGTGCATATATGTACACACTGTACATGGTAAGATGTGCATATGTGACCACATTGTACAATGTAATGTTTGTATATGTGTACACTCTGAACATGGTAACGTTTGTATATGTGTACACACTGTACATGGTAACGTGTGCATATGTGTTCACACTGAACATGGTAACGTTTGCATATGTGTACACACTTAATATGGTAATGTGTGCGTGTGTGTACACACTGTACATGGCATTATGTGCATATATGTACACACTACAGGGAAACGTGTGCATACGTGTACACACTGAACGTGGTAATGTTTGCTTATGTGTACACACTGTACAATGTAATGTTTGTATATGTGTACACTCTGAACATGGTAACGTGTCAATATGAGTACACACTGAACATGGTAATGTGTGCATATTTGTACCTACTCTACATGGTAATAGGTGCATATGTGTACATGCTGTGCATGTTATTGTTTGCATATATGTCCACACTGATCATGGCAATATGTGCATATGTGTACACCCCGTACATGGTAGCTTGTGCATATGTGTACACACTCGACATGGTAACGTGTGCATATATGTACACACTGTACATGGTAAGATGAGCATATGTGACCACATTGTACATGGTAATATGTGCTTATGTGTACACACGGTACACGGCACCATGTGCATATGTGTACACACTGTACATGGTAATGTGTGCATATTTGTACCTACTCTACATGGTAATAGGTGGATATGTGTCCACGCTGAGCATTGTAATGTGTGCATATATGTACACACTGTACATGGTAAGATGTGCATATGTGACCACATTGTACATGGTAATATGTGCGTATGTGTACACACAGTACACGCCACCATGTGCATATTTGTACAGACTGTACATGGTAATGTGTGCATATGTGTACACACTGTACAATGTAATGTTTGTATATGTGTACACTCTGAACATGGTAACGTGTCAGTATGAGTACGCACTGAACATGGTAATGTGTGCATATTTGTACCTACTCTACATGGTAATAGGTGGATATGTGTCCACGCTGAGCATTGTAACGTGTGCATATGTGTACACGCTGTACATGGTAATAGGTGCAAATGTGTACATGCTGTGCATGTTATTGTTTGCATATATGTCCACACTGTAAATGGTTATATGTGCATATTTGTACACACTGATCATGGCAATATGTGCATATGTGTACACCCCGTACATGGTAACTTGTGCATATGTGTACACACTCGACATGGTAACGTGTGCATATATGTACACACTGTACATGGTAAGATGAGCATATGTGACCACATTGTACATGGTAATGTGTGCATATGTGTACACACCATACATGGTAACGTGTTAATATGTGTACAAACAATACATGGTAATGTGTGCATATGTGTACACCCTGTACATGGCACCGTGTGCATATGTGTGCATATAGTACATGGTAATGTGTACACAACATACATGGTAATGTGTGCATATGTGTACACATGGTACATGGTAATTTGTGCATATATGTACGGACTGTACATGGTAATTTGTGCATATATGTACGGACTGTACATGGTAATGTGTGCATTTGTGTATGCACTGTAGATGGTAACAGTGGATGAGGCAGGTACGTTAACATGATTTAAAATACTTTCAGAGAGGTGCATGGACAGGAAAGGTTTAGAGGAATACGGACCAAACACAGATAGGCAGGATTGATAGGCTTAGATCCAATGACACTGGGAAATGGGACAATATGGGTGAGATGTGCTGTGACTATCCCATTTGTAATCTTCTGCAACTGTTTATTTGTACTTAATTCTCAGACCTGAAGCTTTGACTGCTTGCCTCCCTATGTCTCACCGTCTTCCCTTCCCTTGCTCTCATCTTCTCTCTTTTCTCCCCCTCACCCTCTCTTCCCCCTTTCTGTCTTTACCCTTCTCTCCTTCCTTCTCCCTCTGTCTCCACACATCTGCTGCTGAACCTGCTGGGAACGTCCTCCACTCTCTGTTTCCACAGCCGATGGGCCTGTGCAGTAGAACAGACTACACAGTCTCACTGCCCTGCCAGAGGGAGCAAAGGAGCTGTAAACTGCAAAGTGTCTTACTGGCTGTCGTCAGTGCAAAGAAGGGTTAGGGTTAGAACTAGTTCAAACCACACTCACCTACCGGTGCAGACGGGGGTGTTGAATTCTAGCCAGAGGAGTTTCACAGTGACAGGGGAAAGACTGAAGTGGCAAGTTCTCAAAGACCGGGCTTTCTCTGAGCTGAAGGTGAGTGGAGAGCAGTCCCTCCATCCCTCCTGAGAAGATAGTGGTAAGCTGCCCCTTAATGCAGTCTATGTGTGTGTGGGGCGGGGGGGAGGGGGAGAGGCAGGGAGAGACTCCCAGGGTTCAGACCCTGCAACAATGAAGGAATGGTCAACAGGTGTGGGAGCAGTGGAGGGGGGAGCCTTTGAGTATTGGTGTTCCCCCCCCCCCCCCACGCCGTCTCCTCATCTTTCTGGTTGGGAAGAGTTGGAGGGTTCAGGAGGGGCTGTCTGAGTTTGCAGGATGGTGATTGGGCCGCCTGCTCTGTCCTGGATGGTGTCGAGCTCCTTTGGGGGTGTGAGAGCCGGTACGTGCAGTGAGCTGGGAAGAGTTTGACCACACCCTGACCTGCAGATGGGGGGAAGACCTGGCGTTCACTCTCCACGGGATCTGCAGCCTGGAGCCATGGTGTTTATGGTGAGCCCCTGGTCAGCGGTGACCCCCTGGATGTTGAGGGTGGGGGGGGGCTGGGTAACGGGAATACCACTGAACGGTGGGGGGGGGGGGGGGGCTGATGTTCACTGTCAAGGGTTTTTTTATCCATAATACTGCCCGGAGTCTCCAGCTGTAACAGGGAGAATAAATCCAGGCAGGACAAGGGTTGAAATAAGTTGCAGCTGAAACTAATGAGAGGAAGTCAAGAGTCAAGTTCATTTAATGTCATTTCCTGTATTCAAGTGTAAAAGGGAACAGAATTATTCTTCCTCCAGATCTGATGCAGAACGGGAAAAAAACTAGATATACAACACAATAATAAATAAAACACAATAAATATACATAGATAAAATAACTTATGTACAGTGCCTATAAAAAGTATTCAACTCCCTTGGAAGTTTCCATGTTGTATTGTTTTACAACAGTGAATCCCAGTGGATTTAATTTGGCTTTTCTGACCAATCAACAGAGAAAAGACTCTCTTGTGTCGAAGTGAAACAGATCTCATCAAAGTGATCTAAATTAGTTAAAAATATAAAACACAAAATCATTAATTGCATAAGTATTCGCCCCTTCAACTCGGGATTTAATGGATGCAGTTTGAACGGGGCACGACTGCGCAAGTCGGCCAGTGAGAACAGTGGGAAGAGTTTAAAAGGAAGACAGATTTACAGAGCCGGCATCAGAGGAGCCGGAGACAGAGTAGGAAGGCTTTGGCTCAACGGGGCTTCGGCGATAACGGGTCAAGGCGAGGTAGGTTATCTGTGTAGAATACAAACAGGAAGTATTTTGTGAGGCCGGTTTTCTGTACCAGGTGTCATATGTGGGAGGTCCAGAGTCTCCCGGCCTCCCGGTTGGCCACAACTGCAGCAGGAGCATCGAGCTGCAGCTCCTTAGAGACCGTTTTAGGGAACTGGAGCTGCAGTCGATGACCTTCGTCTGGTCAGGGAGAGCGAGGAGGTGATAGAGAGGAGCTACAGACAGATAGTCACATCAGGGAGACAGATAAGTGGGTCACAGACAGGAGAGGGAAGGGCAGGCGTCAGGTACTGGAGAGTACTCCAGTGTTTGTCCCCTTTAACAATAAGCACTCCTGTTTGAGTACTGTTGAGGGAGATGGCCTACCGGGGGAAGTGACAGTGCTCGTGCCTCTGGCACAGAGTCTGGCTCTGTGGCTCAGAAGGGTGGGGAAAGGAAGAGGAAGGCAGTAGTGATAGGGGACTCTATAATTAGGGGGTCACACAGGCGATTCTGTGGATGCAGAAAAGAAACACAGATGGGAGTTTGCCTCCCAGGTGCCAGGGTCCAGGATGTTTCTGATCGCGTCCATGATATCCTGAAATGGGAAGGGGAACAGCCAGAGGTCGTGGTACATATTGGTACCAATGACATAGGTAGGAAAAGGGAGAAGGTCCTGAAAACAGACTACAGGGAGTTAGGAAAGAAGTTGAGAAGCAGGATCTCAAAGGTAGTAATCTCAGGATTACTGCCTGTGCCACGCGACAGTGAGAGCAGGAATGGAATGAGGTGGAGGATAAATGCGTGGCTGAAGGATTGGAGAAGGGGGCAGGGATTCGGATTTCTGGATCATTGGGACCTCTTCTGGGGCAGGTGTGACCTGTACAAAAAGGATGGGTTGCACTTGAATCCGAGGGGGACCAATATCCTGGCGGGGAGGTTTTCTAAGGCTACTGGGGAGAGTTTAAGCTAGAATTGCTAGAATTGGAAACTGAACCGAACTGAAGTGACTGGGGAAGAGGGGGTTGGCTCACAAATAGAGAAAGCTTGGAGACAGTGCGAGAGGGAGGATAGGCAGGTGATAGAGAAGGGATGAGCTCAGACCGATGGTTTGTGATGTGTCTATTTTAATGTGAGGAGTATCATGAACAAAGCGGATGAGCTTAGAGTGTGGATCAGTACTTCGACCTATGACGTTGTGGCCATTACAGAGACTTGGATGGCTCAGGGACAGGAATGGTTACTTCGAGTGCCAGGCTTTAGATGTTTCAGAAAGGACAGGGAGGGAGGCAAATGAGGTGGGGGTGTAGCATTGTTGATCAGAGATAGCGTCACGGCTGCAGAAAAGGAGTAAGTCATGGAGGAATTGTCTATGGGTGGAAGTTAGGAACAGGAAGGGGTCAATAGCTCTACTGGGTGTTTTTATAGACCTCCCAATAGTAACAGGGACATCGAGGAGCAGATAGGAAGATAGATTCTGGAAAGGAGTAATAATAACAGGGTTGCTGTGGTGGGAGATTTTAATTTCCCAAATATTGATTGACATCTCCCTAGAGTGAGGGGTTTAGATGGGGTGGAGTTTGTTACGTGTGTTCAGGAAGGTTTCCTGACACAATATGTAGATAAGCCTACAAGAGGAGAGGCTGTACTTGATCTGGTATTGGGAAATGAACCTGGTCAGGTGTCAGATCTCTCAGTGGGAGAGCATTTTGGAGATAGTGATCACAATTCTATCTCCTTTACCATAGCATTGGAGAGGGATAGGAACAGACAAGTTAGGGAAACGTTTAATTGGAGTAAGGGGAAAATATGAAGCTATCAGGCAGGAACTTGGAAGCATAAATTGGAAACAGATGTTCTCAGGGAAATGTACAGAAGAAATGTGGCAAATGTTCAGGGGATATTTGTGTGGGGTTCTGCGTAGGTATGTTCCAATGAGACATGGAAAGGTCTGGTACAAGATCCATGGTGCAGAAAGGCTGTTGTAAATCTAGTCAAGAAGAGTCTATGAAAAGTTTAAAAAAAAACTAGGTAATGATATGAATCTACAAGATTATAAGGCTAGCCAGAAAGAGTTTAAGAATGAAATTAGGAGAGCCAGAAGGGGCCATGAGAAGGCTTTGGTGGACAGGATTAAGGAAAACCCCAAGGCATTCTACAAGTATGTGAAGAGCAAGAGGATAAGACGTGAAAGAATAGGACCAATCAAGAGTGATAGTGGGAAAGTGTGTATGGAATCGGAGCAGTTAGCAGAGGTACTTAATGAATACTTTGCTTCAGTATTCGTTATGGAAAAGGATCTTGGCGATGGTAGCGATGACTTGCTGTGGACTGAAAAGCTTCAGAATGTAGATATTAAGGAAGAGGATATGCTGGAGCTTTTGGAAAAGCATCAAGTTGGATAAGTCACCAGGACCGGATGGGATGCAGCCCAGGCTACTGTGGGAAGCGAGGGAGGAGATTGCTGAGCCTCTGGCAATGATCTTTGCATCATCAATGAGGATGGGAGAGGTTCCGGAGGATTGGAGAGTTGTGGATGTTGTTCCCTTATTCAAGAAAGGGAGTAGAGATAGCCCAGGAAATTATAAGCCAGTGATTCTTACTTCGTGGCTGGTAAATTGATGGAGAAGATCCTGAGAGGCAGGAGTTATGAACATTTGGAGAGGCATAATATGACTAGGAATAGTCAGCATGGCTTTGTCAAAGGCAGGTCATGCATTACGAGCCTGATTGAATTTTTTGAGGATGTGACTAAACACATTGATGAAGGAAGAGCAGTAGATGTAGAGTGTATGGATTTCAGCAAGGCATTTGATAAGTTACCCCATGCAAGGCTTATTGAGAAAGTAAGGAGGCATGGGATCCAAGGGGACATTGCCTTGTGGATCCAGAACTGGCTTGTCCACAGAAGGCGAAGAGTGGTTGTAGACGGGTCATATTCTGCATGGAGGTCGGTGACTAGTGGAGTGCCTCAGGGATCTGTTCTGGGACCCTTACTCTTCGTGATTTTTAGAAATGACCTGGATGAGGAAGTGGAGGGATGGGTTAGTAAATTTGCTGATGACACAAAAATTGGAGATGTTGTGGATAGTGTGGAGAACTGTCAGAGGTTACAACGGGACTTGGATAGGATGCAAAACTGGGCTGAGAAGTGGCAGATGGAGTTCAACCCAGATAAGTGTGAAGTGGTTCATTTTAGTAGGTCAAATATGATGTCAGACTATTGTACTAATGGTAAGACTCTTGGCAGTGCGGAGGATCAGAGGAGTCTTGGGGTCCGAGTCCATAGGACACTCAAAGCTGCTACACAGGTTAACTCTGTGCTTAAGAAGGCATACAGTGCATTGGCCTTCATCAATCATGGGATTGAGTTTAAGATCCGAGAGGTAATGTTACAGCTACATAGGACCCTGGTCAGAACCCACTTGGAGTACTGTGCTCAATTCTGGTCACCTCACTACAGGAAGGATGTGGAAACCATAGAAAGGGTGCAGAAGAGATTTACAAGGATGTTGCCTGGATTGGGGAGCATGCCTTCTGAGAATAGGTTGAGTGAACCCAGCCTTTTCTCCTTGGAGTGACAGAGGATGAGAAGTGACCTGATAGAGGTGTACAAGATGATGAGAGGCATTGATCGTGTGGCTAGTCAGAGGCTTTTCCCCAGGGCTGAAATGGTTAGCAGGAGAGAGCATAGTTTTAAGGTGGTTGGAAGTACAGAGGAGATGTCAGGGGTAAGTTTTTTACGTAGAGAGTGGTGAGTGCGTGGAATGGGTCACATTGCGCTGAAACTGGTGAGCCCATGGTCAGTGTATGGATTGAAAGAGTAGCGGCAGGGTGACAGGAATTCCACTGAAAAGCACACTGCCTGCAGTCGCCTGCTCCAACAGACAAAATAAATCTTGGCAGGATGAGGCCTGAAATGAGTTGCAGTTGAAACCATAATTTCCTGTACAAGGGAACAAAGTAATTCTTACTCCGGTTATAATGCACAATGAAAAAAAAATCACAGATCAGCAATACAATCATAATTCAAACAGAATCAGTGGCTTAGTGATGGTGTGGGATGGGGAGGGGTGGGTTAGTGATGGTGTGGGATGTGGAGGGTGGGTTAGTGGTGGTGTGGGATGTGGAGGGGTGGGTTAGTGATGGTGTGGGGTGTGGAGGGTGGGTTAGTGGTGGTGTGGGATGTGGAGGGTGGGTTAGTGGTAGTGTGGGATGTGGAGGGGTGGGTTAGTGATGGTGTGGGGTGTGGAGGGTGGGTTAGTGATGGTGTGGGATGTGGAGGGGTGGGTTAGTGATGGTGTGGGGTGTGGAGGGGTGGGTTAGTGGTGGTGTGGGATGTGGAGGGTGGGTTAGTGATGGTGTGGGATGTGGAGGGGTGGGTTAGTGATGGTGTGGGATGTGGACGGTGGGTTAGTGATGGTGTGGGATGTGGAGGGTGGGTTAGTGGTGGTGTGGTATGTGGAGGGGTGGGTTAGTGGTGGTGTGGGATGTGGAGGGAGGGTTAGTGGTGGTGTGGGATGTGGAGGGTGGGTTAGTGATGGTGTGGGATGTGGAGGGGTGGGTTAGTGATGGTGTGGGATGTGGAGGGGTGGGTTAGTGGTGGTGTGGGATGTGGAGGGTGGGTTAGTGATGGTGTGGGATGTGGAGGGGTGGGTTAGTGATGGTGTGGGATGTGGACGGTGGGTTAGTGATGGTGTGGGATGTGGAGGGTGGGTTAGTGGTGGTGTGGTATGTGGAGGGGTGGGTTAGTGGTGGTGTGGGATGTGGAGGGAGGGTTAGTGGTGGTGTGGGATGTGGAGGGTGGGTTAGTGATGGTGTGGGATGTGGAGGGGTGGGTTAGTGATGGTGTGGGATGTGGACGGTGGGTTAGTGATGGTGTGGTATGTGGAGGGGTGGGTTAGTGGTGGTGTGGGATGTGGAGGGGTGGGTTAGTGATGGTGTGGGATGTGGAGGGGTGGGTTAGTGATGGTGTGGGATGTGGAGGGTGGGTTAGTGGTGGTGTGGGATGTGGAGGGGTGGCTTAGTGATGGTGTGGGATGTGGAGGGGTGGGTTAGTGATGGTGTGGGATGTGGAGGGGTGGGTTAGTGATGGTGTGGGGTGTGGAGGGTGGGTTAGTGGAGGTGTGGGATGTGGAGGGGTGGCTTAGTGATGGTGTGGGATGTGGAGGGGTGGGTTAGTGATGGTGTGGGGTGTGGAGGGTGGGTTAGTGGTGGTGTGGGATGTGGAGGGTGGGTTAGTGATGGTGTGGGATGTGGAGGGGTTGGATAGTGGTGGTGTGGGATGTGGAGGCTGGGTTAGTGATGGTGTGGGATGTGGAGGGTGGGTTAGTGGAGGTGTGGGATGGGGAGGGGTGGGTTAGTGGTGATGTGGGATGTGGAGGGGTGGGTTAGTGATGGTGTGGGATGTGGAGGGGTGGGTTAGTGATGGTGTGGGATGTGGAGGGGTGGGTCAGTGATGGTGTGGGATGTGGAGGGGTGGTTTAGTGGTGGTGTGGGATGTGGAGGGGTGGCTTAGTGATGGTGTGGGATGTGGAGGGGTGGATTAGTGGTGATGTGGGATGTGGAGGGGTGGGTTAGTGATGGTGTGGGATGTGGAGGGGTGGGTTAGTGATGGTGTGGGATGTGGAGGGGTGGGTTAGTGATGGTGTGGGATGTGGAGGGGTGGGTTAGTGATGGTGTGGGGTGTGGAGGGTGGGTTAGTGATGGTGTGGGATGTGGAGGGGTGGGTTAGTGATGGTGGGGGATGTGGAGGGGTGGGTTAGTGATGGTGTGGGATGTGGAGGGGTGGGTTAGTGGTGGTGTGGGATGTGGAGGGTGGGTTAGTGATGGTGTGGGATGTGGAGGGGTGGGTTAGTGATGGTGTGGGATGTGGACGGTGGGTTAGCGATGGTGTGGGATGTGGAGGGTGGGTTAGTGGTGGTGTGGTATGTGGAGGGGTGGGTTAGTGGTGGTGTGGGATGTGGAGGGAGGGTTAGTGGTGGTGTGGGATGTGGAGGGGTGGGTTAGTGATGGTGTGGGATGTGGAGGGTGGGTTAGTGGTGGTGGGGGATGTGGAGGGTGGGTTAGTGGTGGTGTGGGATGTGGAGGGGTGGGTTAGTGGAGGTGTGGGATGTGGAGGGGTGGGTTAGTGGTGGTGTGGTATGTGGAGGGGTGGGTTAGTGCTGTGGGTGGGGTGGTGAGGAGGGAGCGTTGTGGGAGGGGTGGTGAGGAGGGAGGACTGTGGGAGGGATGGTGAGGAGGGAGCGCTGTGGGAGGGATGTTGAGGAGGGAGGACTGTGGGAGGGATGGTGAGGAGGGAGCGTTGTGGGAGGGATGGTGAGGAGGGAACGTTGTGGGAGGGATGTTGAGGAGGGAGGACTGTGGGAGGGGCGGTGAGGAGGGAACACTGTGGGAGGGTTGGTGAGGAGGGAGCGCTGTGGGAGTGTTGGTGAGGAGGGAGCACTGTGGGAGGGTTGGTGAGGAGGGAACGTTGTGGGAGGGTTGGTGAGGAGGGAACTGTGGGAGGGTTGGTGAGGAGGGAAGGTTGTGGGAGGGTTGGTGAGGAGGGAGCGTTGTGGGAGGGTTGGTGAGGAGGGAACTGTGGGAGGGGGTGAGGAGGGAGCGTTGTGGGAGGGTTGGTGAGGAGGGAACACTGTGGGAGGGTTGGTGAGGAGGGAGTGTTGGTGAGGAGGGAACACTGTGGGAGGGGGTGAGGAGGGAGCGTTGTGGGAGGGTTGGTGAGGAGGGAACACTGTGGGAGGGTTAGTGAGGAGGGAGCGTTGTGGGAGTGTTGGTGAGGAGGGAGCGTTGTGGGAGTGTTGGTGAGGAGGGAACACTGTGGGAGGGGGTGAGGAGGGAACACTGTGGGAGTGTTGGTGAGGAGGGAGTGCCTTGGGAGGGTTGGTGAGGAGGGAGCATTGTGGGCGGGTTGGTGAGGAGGGAGCGTTGTGGGCGGGTTGGTGAGGAGGGAGCACTGTGGGAGGGATGGTGAGGAGGGAGCGTTGTGGGAGGGTTGGTGAGGAGGGAGCGTTGTGGGCGGGTTGGTGAGGAGGGAGCGTTGTGGGAGGGTTGGTGAGGAGGGAGCGTTGTGGGCGGGTTGGTGAGGAGGGAGCGTTGTGGGAGGGTTGGTGAGGAGGGAGCGTTGTGGGCGGGTTGGTGAGGAGGGAGCGTTGTGGGAGGGTTGGTGAGGAGGGAGCACTGTGGGAGGGGTGGTGAGGAGGGAGCGTTGTGGGAGGGTTGGTGAGGAGGGAGCGTTGTGGGCGGGTTGGTGAGGAGGGAGCGTTGTGGGAGGGTTGGTGAGGAGGGAGCACTGTGGGAGGGGGGGTGAGGAGGGAGCGTTGTGGGCGGGTTGGTGAGGAGGGAGGGTTGTGGGAATGTTGGTGAGGAGGGAGCGTTGTGGGAGGGTTGGTGAGGAGGGAGCGTTGTGGGAGGGTTGGTGAGGAGGGAGCACTGTGGGAGGGTTGGTGAGGAGGGAGGGTTGTGGGAGGGTTGGTGAGGAGGGAGGGTTGTGGGAGGGTTGGTGAGGAGGGAACACTGTGGGCGGGTTGGTGAGGAGGGAGGGTTGTGGGAGGGTTGGTGAGGAGGGAGCACTGTGGGAGGGTTGGTGAGGAGGGAGCGTTGTGGGAGGGTTGGTGAGGAGGGAGCACTGTGGGAGGGTTGGTGAGGAGGGAGCGTTGTGGGAGGGTTGGTGAGGAGGGAGCGTTGTGGGAGGGTTGGTGAGGAGGGAACACTGTGGGAGGGTTGGTGAGGAGGGAGCGTTGTGGGCGGGTTGGTGAGGAGGGAACACTGTGGGCGGGTTGGTGAGGAGGGAGCATTGTGGGCGGGTTGGTGAGGAGGGAGCGTTGTGGGAGGGTTGGTGAGGAGGGAACTCTGTGGGCGGGTTGGTGAGGAGGGAGCATTGTGGGAGGGTTGGTGAGGAGGGAGCGTTGTGGGAGGGTTGGTGAGGAGGGAGCGTTGTGGGAGGGTTGGTGAGGAGGGAGCGTTGTGGGAGGGTTGGTGAGGAGGGAGCATTGTGGGAGGGTTGGTGAGGAGGGAGCGTTGTGGGAGGGTTGGTGAGGAGGGAACACTGTGGGCGGGTTGGTGAGGAGGGAGCATTGTGGGAGGGTTGGTGAGGAGGGAGCGTTGTGGGAGGGTTGGTGAGGAGGGAGCGTTGTGGGAGGGTTGGTGAGGAGGGAACACTGTGGGCGGGTTGGTGAGGAGGGAGCATTGTGGGAGGGTTGGTGAGGAGGGAGCATTGTGGGAGGGTTGGTGAGGAGGGAGCATTGTGGGAGGGTTGGTGAGGAGGGAGCGTTGTGGGCGGGTTGGTGAGGAGGGAGCGTTGTGGGCGGGTTGGTGAGGAGGGAGCATTGTGGGAGGGTTGGTGAGGAGGGAACACTGTGGACGGGTTGGTGAGGAGGGAGCATTGTGGGAGGGTTGGTGAGGAGGGAGCGTTGTGGGAGGGTTGGTGAGGAGGGAGCATTGTGGGAGGGTTGGTGAGGAGGGAGCGTTGTGGGAGGGTTGGTGAGGAGGGAGCGTTGTGGGAGGGTTGGTGAGGAGGGAGCGTTGTGGGAGGGTTGGTGAGGAGGGAGCGTTGTGGGCGGGTTGGTGAGGAGGGAGCGTTGTGGGAGGGTTGGTGAGGAGGTAGCATTGTGGGAGGGTTGGTGAGGAGGGAACACTGTGGGAGGGTTGGTGAGGAGGGAGCGTTGTGGGAGGGTTGGTGAGGAGGGAGCACCGTGGGAGTGTTGGTGAGGAGGGAGCGTTGTGGGAGTGTTGGTGAGGAGGGAGCGTTGTGGGAGTGTTGGTGAGGAGGGAGCGCCGTGGGGGGTCGGAGAGGGCCCAATAACTATTCCCTGTACATTGATGTGTCTGTCTAATCACTTCTATCATATCTCCCCCCCTCTCCACTACTGTAACACATTGCAGGCACCCAGCACTCCCTGGGTTTAAAAACTGCCTCATGCATCTTCTTTGATACATATCCACTGGGTTAGACATTTTGACGCTGGGATAATGTTCCCAACTTCCTACTCCATCTCACTTCTCTTTTGTTTCAGCAGCAGCCAGTCGGAGGTCAGGAGCGAGAGAAGAACTGATTGAGCAGGTTGGTGAGGGTGCTTTCAAATGCAATGCTTTGTGAGTTTTGAAGAGCGGCCAATCAGAGGTCAGGGTTCATTCGCAGGTGTAAGACAGGGCCCGCAGAGCGGCCATTGTTGGAGTGCAGTGTTAGAGTGGAGATTTTGAATCTTTAGCTCTTTGAGGCTTCTGCAAGGAGACATTTGAATGAGCAAAGGCGAAAAGCTGTAGGTAGGTTTTTTTCAGTTTATTTATTGTTTCCTTCATAATTGTACAGCTGAAACAGTAGAAGTGCCATGTAGGATAGTTGACAGCTCCTCTTGCAGATGTGGGAAATCAGGGAGCCCTCCAATATCCCTGAAGACTACTCCCACAAGAGGCCCACCCTTCTGCAGCTTCTAACACTCCATGGAGGCAGAGGGGGTGACTTACAGGGCATATAGAGAGGTGCGGGAGACGGGAAACTGGTGACAGTTGAGATGGGGAAAGGTGTTAAACAGCCAGGGCAGGGTAGCTCTGTGGCCACACCCTCAACAACATGGATACTGTTGGTGGGTGGAGGGACTGCAATGATCTGGAAGAGGGAAGTCTGACCCAGAGGTGAGCTGTGGTGATAGGGGATTCGTTAGGGGAACAGAAAGGAGGTTCTGTGGATGAGAATGAGATTTCCTGATGGTACGTTGCCTCCTGGGTACCAGGCTCCACGATGTCTTAGACTGAGTCATCAGAATTCTTAATTGGGAGGGTCAGCAGCTGGAGGTTGTGGTCCATGTCGGGACCAATGACATGTGTAGGAAGAGGGATGGGGTTCTGCAAAGGGAGTTAGGTGCTCCAGGGTTGTGATCTGAGGATTGCTAACTGTGCCCTGTGACGGTGAGGTCAGAAACAGGAAGGTCAGACAGTTTAACGTGGCTGAAGAGCTGGTGCAGGAGGAAGGGCTTCAGAATTTTATCATGGGGCTCTCTTCCAGGGTAGGTGGGACCAGTGCAGAAGAGTTGGTTCACACCTGAACTGGAGGAGGACTAGTATGATGTACTAGTGGGAAGGTCTGCTAGTGCTGCGTGTGGGAACGGGGTGGGTGGGGATGCAGGGGACCAGGAACCAGAGTGCCAGAACTGATAGTAGAGGAAATAGATGTTATCTGACAAAGTCAAGATCCTAAGGATTGAGCATGGTGGGACTAATGTTCCGAATTGTGTATATTTCAATGCAAGGGTTACTATAGGACAGGCAGGCGAGCTCGGGGCGCGGAATCATGATATTGTCGCCATTAGTGAGATTTGGCTGCGGGGGGGGGGGCAGGACTGGCAGCTCGGTGTTCTGGGTTCTGTTGCTTTAGACGCGACAGAGTGAGAGGGATCGAAGGAGGAGAGTGGCATTACGAGTCAGGGAAAATGTCACGGCAGTGTTCTGTCAGGACAGTTTGCAGAGGCATCATTGGTGAACTGAGGAATAAGCAAAGTTTGAACACTTTCATAAAATAAATGACCCAACAGTCCAAGGGATTTAGATGAAAACATTTGTGGAGAGATCACCAACTGTTGCAAGAATGTTGTAGTTATCAATTTCACCAACTTCCACATTACCTTCAAGTTCACTTGGCCTATTTCTGACACCTCCCATCCCTTTTTCAATCTGAGTCTGAATCTCTGGAGACAAACTGACATCTTTAGAAACCTGACATTACCTCTCCCCACCATCTCCTCTCCCGTTTCTCAGTTTCTTTGTCTCTGCCACAACTGTTCCCAGAATAAGGCTTTCCTTTCCAGGACATCAGAGATGTCCTCCTTCTACAAAGAAAGGGTTCCTCTTCCTCCACCATTGATGCTTCCCTCTCCCACATCTCTCCACTTCCAGCACAACTGCACTCACCTCATCTTTCCACCATCTTAACAGCGACAGAGATCCCCTTGTCCTTACCTACCTACCAATGAGCCTCCAAATCCACCACACCGTCCTCTGCAAGTCCGCTGTCTCCAAAGGGATCACACCAACAAACAGACCTCACCACACCCTCTCCGCTGTTCACAGGCATTACTCCCTCCGTGATTCTCTTTTCCATTCGTCCTTCCTGCCAGCACTTGGCCAAAGTACTGCACCTGCCTCCTCATTTCCATTCAGAGTCCCAACCGGACCTCTCAAGAGAATCCGCTGCGGCCACCCTCCTCTGCATTAGTCTGAGAACCATCGCAAATAGGGGGACTGTTTCATCAAGCACCTCTGCTCCTCCTGCCAAAAGCAGAACTTGTTAGTGTCCAAACGTGTGAATTCCAATTCCCATTCCCGTTCCAAAGTGTCGGTCGTGGCCTCCTCTTGGCCACAGTCAGGGTGCGGGAGCAACGCCTTCTATTCTGTCTGGGTGGCCTCCGACCTGATGGTGTGAATACTGATTTCTCCTTCCAGTGAAAAAATTTCCTCCCCCTCACCCTTCCTCTATTCCCCACTCTGGCCCCATACCTCTTCTCACCTCCCTCTGTATCCCCTCCTCCTTTCCTTTCTCCTAAGGTCCACTCTCCTCTCCATGGACCTTTATCTTCCCAATCTATCTAGCTTCACAAATCACCTTCTACAGTGCTTAAAAAAATATTCCCCCCCCCCCAGAAGTTTTCATGTTTTATTGTTTTACAACATTGAATCACAGTGGATTTAATTTGGCTTTTTGACACTGATCAACAGAAAAAACTCATTTGCGTCAAAGTGAAAACAGATCTTTACTAAGTGATTTAAATTAACTACTGATGCACCATCAATAACTCTCGGAGACGTGAGGCGAGATAGGCTTTTATTGGCTGGAAGAGAGCAGTCAGCAGCAAGAGATCCCCACACAACATCCTGGAGATTGAGGAAGGGTCTGTGCCTCCAATCGCCTTTATACCGGGGTCTGTGGGAGGAGCCACAGGAGCAGTCAGCAGGGGGTGTGTCCAGACAGGTGTATGTAGTTCACCACATTCACCCCCTCTGTTTTAAAAGAGAGTCCCCATGGGGCGAGGTTTCTCACAAGTATATTTACAGGTTAAGTCTATCAGGTGGTTGAATCTGTCGCTGCGATCTACGTAGCACCGGCTGTGATTGCACAGGTGCCGGTGGTGGTGATTGCACAGGTACTGGTGGTGGTGATTGCACAGGTGCCGGTGGTGGTGATTGCACAGGTGTCGGTGGTGGTGATTGCACAGGTGCCGGTGGTGGTGATTGCACAGGTGCCGGTGGTGATTGCACAGGTGCCGGTGGTGGTGATTGCACAGGTGCCAGTGGTGGTGATTGCACAGGTGTCGGTGGTGGTGATTGCTCAGGTGCCGGTGGTGGTGATTGCACAGGTGCCGGTGGTGGTGATTGCACAGGTGCTGGTGGTGGTGATTGCACAGGTGCCGGTGGTGGTGATTGCACAGGTGTCGGTGGTGATTGCACAGGTGCCGGTGGTGATTGCACAGGTGCCGGTGGTGATTGCACAGGTGCCGGTGGTGATTGCACAGGTGCCGGTGGTGGTGATTGCACAGGTGCCAGTGGTGGTGATTGCACAGGTGTCGGTGGTGGTGATTGCACAGGTGCCGGTGGTGGTGATTGCACAGGTGCCGGTGGTGATTGCACAGGTGCCGGTGGTGATTGCACAGGTGCTGGTGGTGGTGATTGCACAGGTGTCGGTGGTGGTGATTGCACAGGTGTCGGTGGTGATTGCACAGGTGCCGGTGGTGATTGCACAGGTGTCGGTGGTGATTGCACAGGTGCCGGTGGTGGTGATTGCACAGGTGCCGGCGGTGGTGATTGCACAGGTGCCGGTGGTGGTGATTGCACAGGTGCCGGTGGTGGTGATTGCACAGGTGCCGGTGGTGGTGATTGCACAGGTGCCGGTGGTGATTGCACAGGTGCTGGTGGTGATTGCACAGGCGCCGGTGGTGGTGATTGCACAGGTGCCGGTGGGGGTGATTGCACAGGTGCCGGCGGTGGTGATTGCACAGGTGCCGGTGGTGATTGCACAGGTGCTGGTGGTGATTGCACAGGCGCCGGTGGTGGTGATTGCACAGGTGCCGGTGGTGGTGATTGCACAGGTGCTGGTGGTGGTGATTGCACAGGTGCCGGTGGTGATTGCACAGGTGCTGGTGGTGATTGCACAGGTGCTGGTGGTGATTGCACAGGTGCTGGTGGTGATTGCACAGGTGCCGGTGGTGGTGATTGCACAGGTGCCGGTGGTGATTGCACAGGTGTCGGTGGTGGTGATTGCACAGGTGCCGGTGGTGGAGATTGCACAGGTGCCGGTGGTGGTGATTGCACAGGTGCCGGTGGTGGTGATTGCACAGGTGCTGGTGGGGGTGATTGCACAGGAGACGGTGGTGGTGATTGCACCGGAGATGGAGGTTGTGCTGGTTCCGGCCTAACTGGAGGTGTCAGCCCACTAGGCGTCAGTGATCCCTCGTGCGTGTGCAAGCCACCTGGTATACGTGCGTGTGAGACGCCCGGTATGGGAGTGTTGTGAGGAGTCTGTGTAGGGCCTGGTGTGCGCGGTGTCACCTCGGGTACAGGGTTCATAGTTACCGTGGAGCGTTCGGGGTAGTGGTCTGCTGCTCCTGCGGGCACCAGGTCGCGGACAGAGACCGTGTCCTCCCGCCCATCAGGTAAGACCACGTAGGCATACTGGGGGTTCGCATGTAGAAGGTGGACCCTCTCGACCAGCGGGGAGTATTTATTGCTCCTCACATGTTTCCGGAGCAGCACTGGCCCCGGGGACGTCAGCCAAACTGGTAGGGTGGTCCCAGTGACAGACTTCCTGGGAAAAGAGAATAGGCGCTCGTGAGGGGTGGCATTGGTGGACGGGCATAACACAGAGCGGATGGAGTGGAGTGCCTCAGGGAGGACCTCCTGCCATCGAGAGACCGGCAACCCTTTTGACTTAAGGGCTGTGGCATTCTCCCGCTCCACCTGTCCATTTCCCCGGGGATTATAACTCGTGGTCCGACTAGTAGCAATGCCCCTAGCCAGCAGGTACCGGCGCAGCTCGTCACTCATAAAGGAGGACCCTCTATCACTGTGGATATAGCAGGGATATCCGAACAGAGTGAAGAGCTGGCGCAGGGCTTTTATGACGGACGTGGTAGTGGTGTCGGGGCAGGGGATGGCAAAGGGGAACCGCGAGTACTCGTCGATTATGTTGAGAAAGTAGACATTGCGGTCGGTGGAGGGAAGGGGGCCTTTAAAGTCAACACTCAGTCGCTCAAAGGGGTGGGTGGCCGTGATAAGTTGCACCTTTTCAGGACGGTAGAAGTGCGGTTTGCACTCGGCGCAGACTTGGCAGTCCCTGGTCATCGTCCTGATGTCCTCAAGGGAGTACGGCAGGTTCCGGGCTTTCATGAAATGGTAAAATCGGGTGACCCCCGGGTGACAAAGATCTGCATGGAGGGCGTACAGCTGGTCAAGCTGTGCGATGGCACACGTTCCCCAGGATAGGGCATCAGGGGGCTCATTGAGTCTGCCAGGCCGGTACAGGATGTCATACAAGAGTTCCATTCTCCACCGCAAAATTTCTTTCTTTTTCAATCTTTTTATTATTGTTATTAATATCGACAAAATACAATTGATACATAGATAATGGGGTTACAAACATACACATTACAACTGAACATGAAAGAATACATAAGCAATGATTACAGTATAAATGAGTATTTCCAAATCATGAACGATACAATATATAAATAAACAAGGCAAATCCAGGTATATCATGATAAGTAATTAAAAAAAAACAGAAAAAAGAAAAAGAAAAAAAATGTGCAAAAAAAACTAATCTAATAATCTAATAACTAATAAGGAGAGAGAAAAAAAGGAAAAAAGAAAAAAAGAATAACTGAAAACTGAAAAAAAAGGCTGTTTATAATGTTTATAACATAACATAGTTTGAGAAAACCAATGAAATACAGTAGGAGGATTAATTTCCTTCCAGTTCTACAAAATAGATCTTCTAGCCATTAGTGTAAGAAATGCAATCATTCGACAGGCGGAAGAAGATAAGTGAAGTGAGTCCATCATTGGTAAACCAAAAATTGCAGTAATAGGATGGGGTTGTAAATCAATGTTCAATACTGCAGAAATAATATCAAAAATATCTTTCCAATATTTTTTCAAAAGCGGACACGACCAAAACATATGAGTTAAAGACACTATTTCAGATTGACATCTATCACAAATAGGATTTATATAGGAATAAAAATGAGCTAATTTATCCTTGGACATATGGGACCTATGTACGACCTTAAACTGTATTAATGAATGTTTGGCACATATAGATGATGTATTAACTAATTGAAGAATTCTATCCCAATTCTCAATAGGAATAATAAGGTTAAGCTCTCTTTCCCAATATTTTTTGTCTTATAAAGGGGCTTTGAATGTATCTTCATAATTATATTATAAAGTTTTGATATAAGCCCTTTTTGAAAGGGGTTTAATTCAAACAAACTCTTCAAAATACCTGAAGACACAAAGTTTGGAAAAGTAGGAAGTACAGTATTTAAAAAATTCCTAATCTGTAAGTATCTAAAAAAAATGAAATCTAGGCAAATTATATTTGTTAGATAATTGCTCAAAAGACATAAAACAATTGTCCAAAAATAAATCAGAAAATCGTAGTAATCCCTTAGTCTTCCAAGCCGAATAAGCTTGGTCTATAATTGAAGGGTGGAAAAAACATTTAGATACAGTAGGAATATTTTAAATTAACGGAGTCAACCCAAAAAATTTCCAAAATTGAAACCATATACGTAAAGTATGTTTAACTATCAGGTTGTCAATTCGTTTCGGCAATTTAGAAAGAGCAAAGGGAGAGAAGTCCCCAAAATAGAACCCAGTGCAAAACCTGGTACAGATTTAATTTCCAGGCTCACCCAATGAGGGCCAAAAGATCCATCCCAATCTTTAACCAACATATCAAATATCTAATATTAACTGCCCAATAATAAAATCCAAAATTAGGCAATGCTAATCCACCTTCCTTCCTTGCCTTCTGTAAGGATATTTTACCTAACCTGGGATTTTTGTTCTGCCATATATATGAGGAAATTTTTGAATCAACATTAGTAAAAAAAGATTTCGGAATAAAAATTGGTACCGCTTGAAAATATATAAAAACTTAGGTAAAATAACCATCTTAATAGCATTAATCCTACCTATCAGAGATAAAGATAATGGTGACCACTTAGTAAACAAGCATTTAATCTGATCGATTAAGGGTACAAAATTAACCTTAAATAAGTCTTTATGGTTTTTTGTAATTTTAATCACTAAGTAAATAAAAGAGTCATTAACTAATTTAAAAGGTAAGTTTCCATAGATTGGGACCTGTCTATTTAAAGGAAACAATTCACTCTTATTAAGATTTAATTTATACCCAGAAAAATCACTAAATTGAGCCAACAATGATAAAACTACTGGAATAGATTTCTCAGGATTAGAAATAAATAATTATAAATCATCTGCATACAAAGATAACTTATGAGTATCTGTCCCACGATTAATACCAAGAATATCCTGTGATTCTCTGATAGCAATTGCCAAGGGTTCTAAAGCAATATCAAATAATAGTGGGCTAAGAGGACAGCCTTGTCTAGTACCCCGAAATAAACGAAAAAAGGGAGATCTTTGATTATTAGTAAACACCAAGGCTACTGGAGTATGATAAATCAGTTTAATCCAGGAAATAAATGTCGGACTAAAATTAAACTTCTCCAACACATTAAATAAGTAAGGCCATTCAACTCTGTCAAATGCTTTCTCCGCATCTAATGAAATAACACATTCTGAAACGTTATATGAAGGAGTATACACAATATTCAATAACCTCCTGACATTAAAAAAAGAATAACGATTTTTAATAAAACCAGTTTGATCTTCCAAAATAATTTGGGGTAATACCTTCTCCAACCTGGATGCAAGTAACTTGGAAAAAATCTTGGAATCTACATTCAATATTGGTCTATAGGATGCATAGTCAGTAGGGTCTTTATCTTTCTTCAATATTAAAGAAATGGAAGCTCTATAAAAAGATTGTGGCAGATTGCCCAATCTAATTGCTTCTTCAAAAACCTTATATAACCAAGGAGAGAGAGTAGCGGAAAAACATTTTAAAAATTCTGCTATATACCCATCCGGACCAGGTGCTTTCCTTGAATTAATGGAGGAAATAACCCCTTTGATTTCTGCCTCAGTCATAGGAGTTTCCAATAATGAAAGATCATCTGGTGATAATTTTGGGAAATTCAATTTCCCAAGAAAATCACACATGGTACCACAATCCTGAGGAAATTCAGAATGATATAGGGAAGTATAAAAATCTTGAAATGATTTATTTATCTCATCATGGTTAACTGTCAAATCCCCATTTTGCTGACAGATCTTAGTAATTTGACGTTTAACCAAAGCATTCTTCAATTGACTAGCAAGCAGTTTACCCGATTTATCACTATGTATATAAAAATCAGATCTGGACTTCATCAGTTGATTTTCAATCGAAGATGTAAGTAATAAACTATGTTCTGTTTGAAGTTCAACCCTTTGCTTGTAAAGCTCCTTACTAGGAGTAATCGAATATTTCTTGTCCATCTCTTTGATTTTATCAACCAATAAAAGAGCTTCCTTCTTTATGCGTTTTCTCAGACCAACAGAGTAAGAGATAATCTGTCCACGTATATATGCTTTAAAAGTATCCCAAAGTGTTCCATAAGAAATATCTTCCGTGGAATTGGTTGAAAAGAAGAAATCGATCTGTTCCTTCATTAATTTAATAAAGTCTGGATCTTGCAATAAGGTAGAATCAAATCACCATTTTCTAGCATTGGGAACTTTATCCATAAATTTAATAGAAAATTTTAAAGGAGCATGGTCAGAAATAGCTATACTATCATAATCACAACCATTTACCGAAGGAATCAAACAAGAGTCAATAAAGAAATAATCAATTCTCAAATAAGAATGATAAACATGTGAGAAAAAAGAAAACTTAGGATGCCCAAATCTCCAAATATCAAAAACTCCATTATCAGTCATGAGAGAGTTGATACAAGTGGCTGACTTATTGGGTAAAGTCTGAGTAGATATAGATTTGTCCATCAAAGGATTTAAACAACAATTAAAATCACCACCCATTATTAACTTATATTCATTTAGATTAGGTGAAGAAGTAAATAAGGACTTAAAAAAATCAGGACAATCCACATTTGGAGCATAAACATTAACCATAGCAACCTTTTTATTACAAAGTAAACCCGTAATTAACAAAAATCTACCATTCGGATCCGAAAAGATATCATGTTGGATAAATGCAATAGAAGAGTCAATAAGAATTGAAACTCCTTTTACTTTGGCATTTGAATTCGAATGGTACTGTTGGCCCCACAAAAAGCGATAATTGTCCTCCTTCCTCACATGAGTTTCTTGTACAAAAATGATATGAGCATTAAGTCTTTGGAATACTTTGAAAATCTTCTTTCATTTAATCGGATGGTTTAAACCATTAGTATTCCAAGACACAAAATTAATGGTCTGAGCCATATTTCTAAATTCAACCCTTTGGTATAAAAAGGGTTAACCAAATTATAACCTCCTGCACCCGGAAGAGGAACAAAAATAAAGAGCGGACCCGGAAGTGATGACATCGTAGACATATTTGTCGTTCAAAAACAGCCCAAATGAAAAAACTAAAACAAACTGGAAAAGGAAATATAGAGTTAGAAAACAGACCACCCCCACCCCCTCAAGAGAGAGAAAAAAAACAACAGCCAAAAACAGGCTGGGAAAAGGGAAAAATGAAACTAATTCTACACCCATATCAGCGGAAGACCACTCCGTATATAAAGGATATATATAAAAAATCCACCCAAACATTAAAAATTATCATCACTATACTAAAACCAAACTTCTTAATATACTTGGTTGTAAAAAAACTGAAAAGAATATAATCACTAAAAACTTATAAATCGGGTTATAACCCAAACAAACCAAAAAATATTTAGACTGTGATAAGCGATGCATTGTAGGAAGAAGACAAGAGAAAAAATAACGCCATCTTAAAAAAAAGCAAAAAAATATTTTTCCAAAAAACCACCATCTTAGTAAAAAAAAATTCACCTTCGAGGGAACAAAAATAATAGTCAACAATATAGTATAATGGTTAAAGTGTATAAAACAAACCGATTAATATGACAAAAGAACACTTTCACTTGAATATAAAGTGTAGAGTAAACCTACACCAATAGCCAGAAACAAAATCTGGTTTGAGGAATCAAAAACCATCTTACACGATCAAAATCCCTCATTTATTAGGAATGAGAGACAGTAGCAATAGGGAAGTTCTCATTTAGAAAACTTCTCGCTTCAGATGTAGAAAGGAAAACCCGGCGTAGAGCGTTCGGCGGCAAGATTCTGAGCTTCGCAGGGTATAAGAGCGCAGGTTTTAGATTTTTCTCATAACATTCAGACATCAGAGGTTTAAAAAGAAGCCTTGCCTTCATTACTTCTGGACTAAAATCTTCTACTAAGTGGAAATCGTGATCCTGAAATGTAACCATTCCTACACGCCGGGCCACACGAGTAAGTTGCTCTTTATCATGTACGTAATGAAACCGGACACTTACAACCGAGGGTTTAGCTGAGACACTCAGTGATTGACGCTTGATTCTATGAGCACGATCAAGTAACAGGGGGCTATCTGGAAATACAGACGGGAACACATCCTTTAAAAGTTGAGCAAAGAGTTTCGAAGAGTCGCCTTGTTCTATGCCATCCGGGAGACCAAGTATACGTAGGTTCTGTCTTCTGGACCGATTCGCAAAGTCGACACTCTTGGCTTTAAGTGTTTCCACCAGTTTGGTGGTCGAAAGTAAATCCTGTTGCAATTTTTCAATTATCAAAACTCGTTTCCGAGCGTCTTCTTGCAGAGATGCGATAAGAACTTGCTGCTGGTTAATTACTGAATCCATCTTATCCATATAATCTTGAAAAGCCTTTACATCTTGTTTAAAAATTTGTTGTAGTTCATCAAATTTTTTATCCAAAACCTCCAATAACAGTTCATAAGTTAATTCAGTGCGTTGCGGATGAGCGTGCTTCTTTCCATTACCGTTCGGGTTCCGCCCAGGTTCTTGTCCTTTAGATCTAAGAGCCATTTCTGAGTACATATCTTCAAAAATTCACAATAAACTCTTAACGATAAGTCCAAAAAAATAGCAAGAATCTTTTGGTGTAGGTAAAAATAAGTTAAATAAGGGTGATCAAAGGTTAAAAAAAGTAAAGGTTATGGAGCGAATCTAAAACAGTACTCACTCCATGAGCGTATCCTGCTGACTCCGCAAAATTTTATCATTTTTGATTTTGCCCCGCTGTTAGTTGCTGAACAGGAATGCAACCGAGCGCTGGTCGGTCAGCAAGGTGAACCTTTTGCCGGCGAGATAGTGCCTCCAGTGCCTAATAGCTTCCACTATGGCCTGGGCTTCTTTCTCCATTGCGGAGTGCTGAATTTCAGGGCCTTGAAGGGTACGAGAGAAGAATGCTACCAGCCTTCCTGCCTGGTTGAGGGTAGCAGCCAGCGCGAAGTCGGAGGCATCACTCTCTACTTGGAAGGGAATGGTCTCGTCCACCGCATGCATCGTTGCTTTGGCAATGTCCCCTTTAATGCGGCTGAAGGCCACACAGGCCTCAGCTGAGAGGGGAAATGCGGTGGACTTGACCAGGGGGCGGGACTTGTCTGTGTAGTGAGGGACCCATTGGGCGTAATAGAAAAAGAAGTCCAGGCACCGTCTGAGGGCTCTGAGGGTGGTGGGAAGAGGGAGTTCCAACAGGGGGTGCATACGGTCGGGATCAGGGCCAATGACCCCGTTTTCCACGACATACCCAAGGATAGCGAGTCGGGTGGTTCTGAACACACACTTGTCCCTGTTATAGGTAAGGTTAAGAGCTTTCGCTGCTTGGAAAAATCATTGGAGGTTGGTGTTGTGATCCGGCCAGTCTTGATCACAGATGGTGATGTTATCCAGATAGGGAAATGTGGCCTTCAGTTGGTACTGGTCCACTATCCGGTCCATTTCCCTCTGGAAGACAGAGACACCATTTGTGACCCCAAAGAGGACGTGCAGGAAGTGATAGAGCCTGCCGCCCGCCTCGAAGGCGGTGTAGGGGCGGTCCTCTGGGCGGATGGGGAGCTGGTGATAAGTGGATTTCAGGTCTATGGTTGACTACACCTTGTACTGAGCTGTCTGGTTGACCATATCCGCGATGCGGGGTAGGGGGTACGCGTCAAGCTGTGTGAACCTATTGATGGTCTGGCTATAGTCCATGACCATCCTATTTTTCTACCCGGTCCGAACAACAACCACCTGGGACCTCCAAGGGCTTGTGCTTGGCTCAATGATCCCCTCCCTGAGCAGCCGCTGTACCTCCGACTGAATGAAGGCCCTGTCCCCCGCGCTGTACCTCCTGCTTTTAGTTGCCACAGGTTTACAGTCGGGGGTCAGGTTGGCGAACAGCGGTGGGGGAGGGACCTTGAGGGTGGAAAGGCTGCAAGTGGTGTCAGTAGCACAGCTGTCGGCATGGTGCTGGGTGGGATGTGTGGTTCGGTGCGTGTGTGTGGTCAGTAGCAGAGTATATGCCGAAGTCCCACCAAACTGAGGATTCCTGACAGTGAGTGGTGGGAGGGGCCCGTCATACTCCATTGTCACACTTTCGAGGTGGCTCTGGAAGTCCAGCCCCAATAGCACAGGTGCGCATAGTTTAGTCATGACCAGTAGCGCAAAGTTCCGATGTTCTGTGCCCTGCACCACCAATGTCGCCACACAACCCCCCCCGGATATCTGTGGAATGCGACCCAGAAGCCATGGTGACCCTCTGGCTTACCGACCGTGTCACGAGTCCGCAGCGTTGCACCGTGTCCGGGTGAATAAAACTCTCAGTGCTGCCCGTGTCAAACAGGCATCTAGTCCTGTGCCCCTCCACCAGGATGTCCATCATTGACCTTGCGAGCTGGTGTGGGGCGCTTTGCTCGAGGGTCACGGAGGCCAGAGTTGCATCCCTGTCTTGGTGCCTGGTAAGCACCCGTGGGTCGGAGGCGGGGCGAGGTGGCGCCGACAAAGATGGCCGCCCCCATGCCTCGCACGAGGCGGACTGGCAAGATGGCGGCGACCAAGATGGCGACACCCATGCCTTGCACGTGGCGCTGCTCAACCCCGCTCATGGTTTAGACTTACAGGCCTTGGCGAAGTGGCCCTTCTTTCCGCAGCTGGAGCAGGTAGCTTCTCGGGCTAGGCAGTGTTTTCGGGGGTGCTTCTTGAGTCTGCAGAAGTAACACTTCGCCGACTCGTGAGTGGCAGCAGCCGTGGTCGATTCGCCAGCGAGTTGTGGGGACTTTGCCGACTCGTGAGTGGCAGCAGCCGAGGTCGATTTGCCGGCGGGTTGTGAGGTCTGCAGCATCCACGGGGCCGACGGGAGATCGCGCGCCAGGACAGCATTAGCGTTGTGCAGCGCAGCCTCCAGCGTGTCAGCCAGCTCGATAGCCGAATGTAAGGTAAGATCGGCGTGTTCCAGCAGCCGCTGGCGCACGTACACTGACCTGATCCCCGTAACGAAGGCGTCTCTTACCAGGAGCTCCGCATGTTGTTCCACTGTCAGTCCCCTGCAGTCGCAGGCCCGCATGAGTGTCTGTAGGGCCCGGACAAACTCAGCGCTCGACTCTCCTGCCGCTGCCACCGCGTCGCTAAGCGATGTCTTGCGTAGACGGTGTTCACCGGCCGCAGGTACTGTCTTTTGAGGGCGTCCAGTGCCCCTTCGTAAGTCGGCAGGTCCCTAATAAGGGAGTATACCTTCGGACTGACTCTGGAAAGGAGGATTTTGTACATTGTGGCAGGCTCAGTCACGGGAATCGCTTCCAAGTATGATTGGAAGCATGCAAGCCAGAGTTCAAAGGCAAGAGCTGCTTCAGGAGCTTGAGGATCAATGTCCAATCTTTCCAGACATAAAATACTTTCCTTGTTTTAAAATTCCAGCTAATAAAATTGATGCACCATCAATAACTCTCGGAGACGTGAGGCGAGATAGGCTTTTATTAGCTGGAAGAGAGCAGTCAGCAGCAAGAGATTCCCACACAACATCCTGGAGACTGAGAGGCCGGGCTCAGGCCTCGATCGCCTTTATACCGGGGTCTGTGGGAGGAGCCACAGGAGCAGTCAGCAGGGGGCGTGTCAGACAGGTATATGTAGTTCACCACAACTACAAATACGAAACACATAATAATTGATTGCGTAGGTATTCACTCCCTTCAAGTCAGAATTTAGTAGATGTACCTTTGGCATCAATTATAGCCTTAAGTCTGTGTGGATAAGTCTCTATCAGCTTTGCACATCTGGACACTGCAATTTCCCCCCATTCATCTTTATAAAACTGCTCAAGCTCTTTCAGATTGCATGGGGATTGTGAGTGAACAGCCCTTTTCAAGTCCAGCCACAAATTCTGGTTTGGATTGAGGCCCGAACTCTTGACTTGGCCACTTCGTTGTTTTTAAGCCATTCCTGTGTAGGTCCTTGTCTTGCTAAAGAACAAATCTTCTCCCAAGCTGCAGTTCTCTTGCAGGGCATCAGGATTTCCCTGCATTTATTTTATCCCATCTTCACCAGCCTTCCAGGGCCTGCTGCAGTGAAGCATCCCTACAGCACGATGCAGACACCACCGTGCTTCACGGTAGGGATGGTTTGTTTTTGATGATGTGTGGTGTTTGGTTTACACCAAACATAGTGTTTAGTCTGATGGCCAAAAAGCTCAATTTTAGTTCCATCACACCATAAAACCTTCTTCCAGCTGACTTCAGAGTCTCCCACATGGCTTGTAGCAAACTCTAGCCAAGATTTCATGTGAGTTTTTTTCAACAGTGGCTTTCTCTTTGCCACTCTCCCATACAGCTGGGACTGGTGAAGCACCCGGGCAACGGTTGTTGTCTGCACTGTCTCTCCCATCTCAGTCACTGGAGCTTGTAAGAACTCCAGAACTGTCACAGGTGCCTTGGTGGCCTCTCTCACTAGTTCCCTTCTTGCACAGTCTCTCAGTTTTTGAAGACATCGTGATCTAGGCAGATATAAAACTGTGTCATGTTCTTTCCATTTTTTGATGATTGATCTAACTATCCTCTAAGGGATATTCAGTGATTTGGAAATATTCTCATATCCATCTCCTGACTTGTGCTTTTCAATAACCTTTTTGCGGAGCTGCTTGGAGTGTTCTGTCTTCATGGTGTAGTTCTTGCCAGGATACCGACTCTCCAGCAGTTGTCCTCCCAGATACAGGTGTATATTACTACAATCAATTGAAATATCTTGACTGTACATGGTAATGTCCATTTAACTAATTATGTGACTTCTGAAACTAATTGGCTGCACCAGTGGTGATTTGGGGTGTCATATTAAAGGGGGATGAATACTTATGCAAACAATTATTTTGTATTTTATATTTGTAATTAATTTTGGCCACTTTGAAGAGATCTGTTTTTACTTTGACACAAATCTTTCCCTGTTGATCAATGTCAAAAAAGCCAAATTAAATCCACTATGATCAAAGTTGTAAAACAATAAAACAGAAAGACTTCCAAGGGAGGGGGTTGTGAATACTTTATATAGGCACTGTAGCTGTCTTCATTCCCCTCCCCCTGACATTTTTATTCAGCAGCTTCCCCCTTCCTTTTCAGTCCTGAGGAGGGGTCTGGACCTGAAACACTGACGAATTATTCCTCCAGCATCTTGCGTGTGTTGTTTCAGATTGCCAGTACCTGTGGACTTTCTCTTGTTTAAAAGGTGACTTCAGCTTTGCACATATTGATGGGGACTTCATACTGTAAAAGGACTAGATGGGATAAAGATTGTTAAATGTGTTCAGGAAAGTTTGCTTCATCAGTACATAGAAGTCCCAAACACAGAACGTGCAACACCTAATCTCCTATCAGGGAATGAGACAAGGCGGATGGCCGAAGTTTGTGTAGGGGAACACTTTACATCTAGTGATCATAATGCCGTTAGTTTCAATGTAATTTTGTGTCAGGACACTGGAGTAGGGATCCAGTCCCAGACCCACACAGTGAGTAACAAATTCTGAGGTGCAAACAAAGTCAGTGTCAAAGTTCAAGTAGAGATCAAAACATAGAAAACCTGCAGCACAATACAGGCCCTTCAGCCCACAAGCTGCACCGAACATGTCCCTACTCTAGAATTTACTAGGCTTACCCATAGCCCTCTATTTTACTAAGCTCCATGTACCTATCTCAAAGCCTCTTAAAAGATCCTATTGTATCCGCCTCCACCACTGTTGCCGACAGCTCATTCCACACACTCACCACTCCCTGAGTAAAAAACTTACCTCGACATCTCCTCTATACCTACTCCCCAGCACCTTCAACCTGTGTCCTCTTATGGCAACCATTCCAGCCCTGGGGAAAAGCCTCTGACTATCCACACGATCAATGCCTCTCATCATCTTATACACCTCTATCAGGTCACCTCCCATCCTCCATCACTCCAAGAGAAAAGGCCGAGTTCACTCAACCTGTTTTCATAAGACATGCTCCCCAATCCAGGCAACATCCTTGTAAATCTCTCTCCTTGTAAATCTTTCTATGGTTTCCACATCCTTCCTGTAGTGAGGTGACCAAAACTGAGCACAGTATTCCAAGTGGGGTCTGACCGGGGTCCTATATAACCATGTAACAATTACAGCACAGAAACAGGCCATCTCGGTTCTTCTAGTCCGTGCTGAACGCTTACTCTCACCTAGTCCCACTGACCCGCACTCAGCCCATAACCCTCCATTCCTTTCCTGTCCATACACCTATCCAATTTTGCTTTAAATGACAATACCGAACCTGCCTCTACCATTTCTACTGGAAGCTCATTCCATACAGCTACCACTCTCTGAGTAAAGAAATTCCCCCTTGTGTTACCCTTAAACTTTTGCCCCCTAACTCTCAACTCATGTCCTCTTGTCTGAATCTCCCCTACTGCAACATTATCCAACAATATAGCTGCAACGTTACCTCTTGGCTCCTAAATTCAATTCCACAATTGATGAAGGCCAATACGCCATACACCTTCTTAGCCACAGATCTAACCTGCGCAGCTGCTTTGAGTGTCCTATGGACTCAGACCGCAAGATCCCTCTGATCCTCCACACTGCCAAGAGTCTTACCATTAATACTATATTCTGCCATCATATTTGACCTACCAAAATGAACCACCTCACATTTATCTGGGTTGAACTCCATCTGCCACTTCTCAGCCCAGTTCTGCATCCTATCAATGTCCTGCTGTAACCTCTGACAGCCCTCCACACTATCCACAACACCTCCAACCTTTGTGTCATCAGCAAATTTACTAACCCATCCCTCCACTTCCTCATCCAGGTCATTTATAAAAAAAATCTCGAAGAGTAAAGGGTCCAGAACAGATCCCTGAGACACTCCATGCAGAATATGACCCGTCTACAACCACTCTTTCCCTTCTGTGGTCAAGCCAGTTCTGGATCCACAAAGCAATATCCCCTTGGATCCCATGCCTCCTTACTTTCTCAATAAACCTTGCATGGGGTAACTTATCAAATGCCTTGTTGAAATCTATATACATTACATCTACCTTCTACTGCTGCTCCACCATCAAAGATGTGTAGTCACATCCTCAAGAATTTCAATCAGGCTCGTAATGCATGACCTGCCCTTTACAAAGCCATACTGACTATTCCTAATCATATTATGCCTCTCCAAATGTTCATAAATCCTGCCTCTCAGGATCTTCTCCATCAACTTACCAACCACTGAGGTAAGACTCACCAGTCTATAATTTCCAGGGCTATCCCTACTCCCTTTCTTGAATGAAGAAACACATTCATAACCCTCCAATCTTCCGGAACCTCTCCCGTCCCCATTGATGATTCAAAGATCATCACCAGAGGCTCAGCAAGAGGCTAAAGAAATACAAAAACCAGAATTGGGAAACAGGCAGAGTCAATATTCAGACGGACAGGGTACAGATACGAACGCTGGACAGGCTCAGGAAAACTCACTGGCAGAATCTGGCAACAAACAGGTGAAAACACAGGACTGAAATACACTGAGTGTACACAGAGCATAGACACTGAAATACACAGAGAGGCAGCTGATAGGTGGGGCGCAATGAGACACAGGTGGCAGGAAAACAGGTACAGACGAGAGACGGAGTACTCAGTGATACAGGGGCCGGAGTAGAGCAGGAGCGGGGACAGGAAAACACACAAAACGACAAAGTTCAACTGGAAGTATGGACAGTACCCCCCTCCCACAGACACATCCTGGCATCACGGACGGTAGAGCCGGGTGCTGGCGATGAAAGTCCCTGATGGAGGGGTCCAGGATGTTACGGGTGGGACCCAGCACCTCTCCTCAGGACTGCAGCTCTCTCGGTCCACAAGGTAGCGGAGGCCACGGCCCTGGCGACGGACGTCCAGCAGCTGATGCACCGTGAAGGCCTCTGACCCGTCGATGAGCTGAGGGGTGGGGGGGGATTAGGGACAGGACGCAGGGGGTGGCTCATGCACAGCTTGCTGCAGGACACATGGAAGGTGGGATGAATGCGGCGGAGAGTGGAGGGGAGCTTGAGATGGACAGCAGCAGAGCTGATGACTTTAGCAATGGGAAAGGGGCCGATGAAGTAGGGGGGAGGTTGCAGG
The DNA here is from genome assembly GCF_030144855.1 of Hypanus sabinus. NCBI lineage: Eukaryota > Metazoa > Chordata > Chondrichthyes > Myliobatiformes > Dasyatidae > Hypanus > Hypanus sabinus. The sequence continues at coordinate 154,166 of NW_026778916.1, forward strand.
AATCCACCTTGAGGGGCAGGTCGCGGGTTGAAAGCCACACACGCTGTCCCTGACAGTAACATGGGGCCTTGGAGCGATGGCGGTCAGCTTGACGCTTGATCCTAGCAGAAGCATGGAGAAGGGCAGAGCCAATGGGCCTCCACGTCCGCTGACAATGGCTGATGAATGCCTCGGCCGATGAATTGCCTACCTCCTCCTCCTGGGCAGGGAACAGTGGAGTTCGGTAGCCAAGGCAGCACTCGAAAGGGGACAGACCAGTGGATGGGGCTGGATGAGAGTTTATGACGTACGTGACCCAGGGTATCTGCTGACTCCAAACAGAGGGGTCTGGGAGACCAGACCCCGCAATAAAGTCTCCAGCTGTTGGTTGGCCCGCTCGGTCTGTGGGTGGAATCCTGAAGATAGACTCAGAGGCACCCAGAATATTACAGAATGCGATCCAGAAGTTGATGTGAGTTGAGAGTCTGTTGTGTCTGACACAACATCTACAGGTAAACCATGTAATTTAAAAACGTGCAGTACTAGTAATTTGGCTGTTTCTTTGGCTGAGGGGAGTTTAGGTAAAGGAATGAAGTGTACAGATTTGGAGAAATGATCGACTACTGTGAGAATGGTGGTGTTACCATCTGATGGGGGAAGACCGGTGACAAAATCCAGGGCAATGTGGGACAGGGTCTCTTGGGGACAGACAGAGGTTGTAACAAACCAGCAGGTGACCAGTTACTGTTCTTGCCTTGAGCATAGACCGAGCAGGCTGAGACAAAGTTGTGGATGTCATCTCCCATTGAGCGCCACCAGAACCGCCGACTGATGAAGGCCTGAGTATGCTTGGTTCCAGGGTGACAGGATAACGGGAAGAATGACCCCTCTGCAATACCCGTGAGTGGTCCGAGCTGGGAATATGAACACGGTTAGTGGGGCATTGACTCGGGGCTGCCTCGCTCTGTTAAGCAGCTTGCACCATGGCTTCAATGTCCCATTGCGCTGCTCCCACGAGACAGTGAGCAGGGAGGATGACATCGAGGACCTCAGGGTCTCGGAGGAAGGAAATCTTCGGAAGAGGGCTTCAGGTTTTCCGTTTTTGGAACTGGGGCAGAAGGACAGAGTAAAACTGAATCTTGAGAAAAACAGGGACCAACGAGCTTGACAAGAGTTGAGGCGCTTGGCCATACGGATATATTCCGGATTCATGTGATCAGTCCAGACTAAGAATGCCACCTTGGCTCCCTCCCCTCCTCCAGAGCTAGCTTCACAGCCAGCAGCTCCCGGTTTCCAACATAATAATTCCGCTCCGTGGGAGTGAGGCGGTGAGAGAAGACAACGCAGGGGTGTACCTTCTCATCCTTGGCCGAGAGCAGACAGAGAACAGTTCCTACACCGGTGTCAGATACATCCACCTCCACAATGAACTGCCCATCGGTGTCAGGTTGAATCAGGATGGGGGCAGAGGTGAAACTTGCCTTCAGGTCAGAGAATGCTTTTTCAGCAGCAGGGGACCAGGAGAATTTGACAGCCGATGAGGTAAGAGCAGTGAGTGGTGCAGCCAGTGTACTGTAGTTTCTGATGAAGCAGCGATAGAAGTTAGCAAAGCCCAAGAAGCGTTGGAACTCCCGAGGAGTCGAAGGTTGGGGCCATTCGATCACCAATCAAATGGATTGGACCTTCTGTTGGTCCATCTGAAAGGAACTGCCTGAAATTACATACCCCAGAAGGAGACAGTACTGCGATGAAACTCACATTTCTCAGCCTTCATAAAGAGCTGGTTCTCCAAAAGACTCTGGAGAACTCTGGACGTGACCTGTGTGTTCAGCAAGGGACTCAGAAAAAAAAATCAAAATGTCGTCGAGATACACAAAAACAAATTGGTTCAACGTGTCCCTGAGAACGTCATTCATCAGGGCTTGGAAGATGGCGGGGGCAAAGGTGAGAACGAATGCTTTGACCAGATACTCGTAATGGCCTGAGGAGGTTTTGAAGGCCGTCTCCCACTCGTCCCCTTCGAGGATGCGGACACGATGGTCGGAGTTACGGAGATCAAGCTTGGTGAAAACTGAGGCTCCTTGTAGTAGTTCAAATGCTGAGGTGATGAGTGGAAGAGGCTAACAGTTCTTCACTATCACTTCGTTCAGTTCCTGGTAATCAAAGCATGGATGCAAGCATCCGTCCTTCTTTTCAAGAAAGCAAAAAACTAGCACCATCAGGAGGAGGATGGCTGGATGATGCCTGCAGCCAGAGACTCTTACTCATGGCTTCTGTTTCAGGTATGGACGGGAATACAGGCGGCCTCGTGGGGGAGATGTGCCAGGCAAGAGGCCAGTGGCGCAATCATGTGGACAATGAGGCAGTAGGGAAGTGGCCCGGGGCTTGTTGAACACAGCCTTGAGGTTCTTGTATTCAGGAGGGGTGGCACAAAGGTCCAGAAATTCCTCGAGAGGATCTGGGCTTGGAGACAAGGGATCTGAGCATGGCGGAGTCAAGGGATCTGAGCATGGCGGGGACAGTGGGAGTGACAGAATGGGCTCCAGCCTACAATCTTGCGACTGAGCCAGTCAATATGGGGGTTGTGTCTGATTAACCAGGGATGGCCCTGGACGATGGGAGCTTGAGGAGAGTCAATAACGTAAAGGGTTAACTGTTCATGATGGTTGCTGGATAAACTGAGACTCACCGGGGCCGTGACGTGGGTGATGTTAGCCAGTCTCTGACCGTTCAAGGCGTTGGCCACCAATGGTGACTGGAGAGCAGACGTGGGTAATCCCCACTGGGCAACCAAGCTGGAATCAAAAAAACTCCCCTCCGCACCAGAATTGACCAAGACGGGGACTGCTCGCCGTTGGACACCCCACTCCAGAGAAGCAGGTATGAGGGTGAGTGGTGTTGAGGAGGGCCAGACAGGGGTCACACTCACCACTACCCCTCATCCTACTGGTGAGTGCTGGCTTTTACTGGGCAGGTGGAGATGAAGTGGCCTGGTTGGCCACGGGTGAAGATTCTTCGTCTTTCAGTCGGCATCAGGCGGGTACGGCCAACGTGTATAGCCTCGGGCTCTGGAACGGGAGTTGTAGATGGAGGCAAATGGCAGGGCAATGTAGACTGATGAGGAGCTTGGAACTCACCCAGTGCCCCCAGAGACCCTCTGGAACCCCTCCCTCTGTGGCGATGCCAAAGGCGAACATCAATACGGTTGGCCAAATCCACCAGGGCTTCAAAGGTGGCAGGAAGGCCCTGGGCAACCAGTTCATCTTCGATGTCTTCGGAGAGGCCATTCAGGAAGGTGTCGTACTGTGCCTCTGAGTTCCAGCCGCTGGAGGTGGCTAGGGTCCAGAACTCTGTGGTGTAGTCTGACACAGATCTGCGTCCCTGGTGCACGTGCAGCATTTCACAGGCAGCCTCTCTCCCATGCTTGGAGCGATCGAATGCTTTTCTCATCTCCTCAGAAAGTAACCGAAAACTACTGCAGAAAGGGGAGCCTGCCTCCCCTCCCAGACGGCAGTTCCCCATTCTCTCGCCTGACCGGACAGTTGGGTGATGATGTCGGCCACCTTGGCTCGATCGGTCAGAAATGTTGTTGGTTGCGATTCAAAAATGAGGGTGCGCGGAGAAAGAAAAGAATGGCAGGTACGAGGCTCACCGGAGTACTTTTCTGGAGGAGGCAGATGGGGCTCTTGGGTGGGAGGAGCATGCGAGGACACGGAGGGCGGGGCAGAAGATGGAGTTGCAGAATGTGGATGGGCGCTCTGGGACAGCTGGACTGACTGAGTCTGGGCCACAAGATCGGCTACATTGGCAGAAAGCAACTCTACTGCCCAGAACACAGAGTCCAGCTGCTTCTGGTGTCTCCCCAGCATCACTCCCTATTGTTCCAGACCAGCTCTCAGATGATCAGAGTCTGCTGGATCCATTCTGGCCAGATTGTACCGTCAGGGCGCTGAAGCAGGGAACCAATTACAGAACCAGCACTGTGTACACCGTGATATTAATTGAGTAACAAATCCCAAGGTGCAAACAAAGTCAGCGTCAAAGTTCAGGCAGAGATCAAATTACCCAGAGAAATCCAAACACCAGAATCGGGAATCAGGCAGAGTCAATATTCAGACGGACAGGGTACAGATACGAACGCTGGACAGGCTCAGGAAAACTCACTGGCAGAATCTGGCAACAAACAGGTGAAAACACTGGACTGAAATACACTGAGTGTACACAGAGCATAGACACTGAAATACACAGAGAGGCAGCTGATAGGTGGAGCGCAATGAGACACAGGTGGCAGGAAAACAGGTACAGATGAGAGGCGGAGTACTCGGTGATACAGGGGCCGGAGTAGAGCAGGAGCGGGGACAGGAGCACATGGCAATACAAAACCACAGACCGACAGCTGGGGGGAAACTCACAACAAGAGAGTTCAACTGGAGGTACAGTACTGACATTATGGAAAAGGACATGTCTGGGATTGAGATTCTAAATTGGAGAAAAGTCAGTTTTGATGATATCAAAAGGATCTTGCAGGTGTGGATTGGGTCGGGCTGCTTTCTGGCAAAGGCGTATTTGTTACGTGGGAGGCCCTCAAAAGTGAAATTCTGAGAGTACACAGTTTGTAGTTGACTGTCAGAAAGGTAATAATAACAGGTTTAGGGAACCTTATTCTTCAATAATATTGAGGGTGTGGTTTAAAAAAAAGGAGGGACATAGATGGGAGCAAATGAGGAGTTTAATGCAGACAAAGAGTGAAATATAACTTTTGGGGGGCTAACCAGAGCAGGTCTTACACAGTAAGTGTCAGGCACTGAGGAGAGTGGTAGTGTAAGGGCATCCGGGATTACAAGTCCATAATTCATGTCACGGGTAGATGGAGTCATAAAGAAAGCTTTTGGCACATTGCCCTTCATAAACCAAAGTACTGAGTACAGGAGTTGGGATGTTATGTTGAAGTATGAGATGTTGCTGAGGCCATTATGTGTAATTTTGGTCACCTGCTCAAAGGAAAGGTGTAAATAAGATTGAAAGAATACAGAGAAAATTTGCAAGGCTATTGCTAGGATTAGAGGAAATGAGTAATAAGGAAAGTCTGAATAGGTTAGAACTTTCTCCCCCAGAATGTAGAAGATTTAGGGGAGGTTTGATAGAGGTATACAAAATTATGAGGGGTATAGATAAGGTTAATGCAAGCTGGTTTTTTCCACTGTGGTTGGGTGGGACTACAACCAGGGGTCATGGGTCAAGGGTGAAAGGTGAAATGTTTAAGGGGAACATGAAGGGAAACTTCTTCACCCAGAGAGTTGTGAGAGTGTGGAACAAGCTGCCAGTACAAGTGACGGGTATGATTGCTCTTTCAAGATTTAAGGGAAGTTTGGATAAGTATATGGATGGTAGATGTATGGAGGGCTATGGTCCTGTTGCATGTTGATGAGATTAGGCAGTTTAAAGTACTAGCATGAACTAGATGGGCCAAAGGGCCTGTTTCCGTTCTGTAGTTTCCTATGACTATAATTTTATAAGGTTCTATAGGTCTCCCCTCCATCTCCGCCACTTCAGAGGAGAGCCCCAAGTCTGTCCAGACAGCATCCTGGTGAACCACCCCTGCACCCTCTCCACACCCCTCCGTAACAAGGCAACCTGAACTGGACTTCCTGATTCTTATACCCAACACCCTGATGATGAATGCAACATTCTGTGTCTTCTTTACTGCCCTGTGTAGTTGTGTGGCCACTTTCAGAGAACTTTGTACATCAACACTGCTAAGAATCTGGTCATTAACTGTCCCAACACCTCACATTAAACCACACCTGCTGCCATTTCCCTGCCTGTGCTTGTAACTGACCACACTGCTGCTGTGTCTCGTGAGACCCCCCCTCCCCCCACCCGGTCGACAACTCCACAAAGAATTGCAAAAGGTATGTGTGTTAGGGCGTTTTCTATGGTCGGTGTTGGATGTGGGAGGTTCTGGAGTCTCCCGGCATCCTGGAACAGCCACATCTGCACCCGGTGCATCGAGATGTAACTCCTAAGGGCCCGCTTTAGGGAACTGGAGCTGCTGTTTGATGACCGTCGTCCGGTCAGGGAGAGCGAGGAGGTGATAGAGAGGAGTTACAGGCAGGTGCTCACACCGGGGCCACGGGAGACAGACAAGTGGGTCACGGTTAGGAGAGGGAAGGGGAAGAGTCAGGTACTAGAGAGTACCCCTGTGGCTGTACCCCTTGACGATAAGTACTCCTGTTTGAGTACTGTTGTGGGGGGGACAGCCTACCTGGGGGAAGCGACAGTGGCCGTGCCTCTGGCACAGAGTCTGGCCCTGTGGCTCAGAAGGGTAGAGAAAGGAAGAGGAAGGCAGCAGAGATAGGGGACTCTATAGTCAGGGGGTCACACAGGCGATTCTACGGACGACGGAAAAAACTCAGATGGTAGTTTGCCTCCCAGGTGCCAGGGTCTGGGATGTTTCTGATCGCATCCAAGATATCCTACGGTGGGAGGGAGAACAGCCAGAGGTTGTGGTACATATTGGTACCAATGACATAGGTAGAAAAAGGGAAGAGGTCCTGAAAAAAGACTACAGGGAGTTAGGAAGGAAGTTGAAAAGCAGGACCTCAAAGGTAGTAATCTTGGGATTACTGCCTGTGCCATGCGACAGTGAGAACAGGAATAGAATGAGGTGGAGGATAAATGCGTGGCTGAGGGAATGGAGCAGGGGGCAGGGATTCAGATTTCTGGATCATTGGGACCTCTTTTGGGGCGGGTGTGACCTGTACAAAAAGGATGGGTTGCACTTGAATCCCAGGGGGACCAATATCCTGGCGGGCAGGTTTAATAGAGCTGTTGGGGAGGGTTTAAACTAGTTTGGCGGTGGGGGGGGGGGTGTGAATCAGAATGTGAGTGCAGGGATTAAGGTAGAAGGACAAGGGCATGATGCGAAGAGTTCTGAGTTGATGAGGAAGGACAGGCAGGGGACAGAACATAATTGTAGCCAGTTAAAGGGGTTGAAATGTGTCTATTTCAATGGTAGGAGTATCAGGAACAAGGAGGATGAACTTAGAGCATGGAATTATTCGTGGAACTATGGTGTTGTGGCCATTACTGAAACTTGGTTGGAGGAAGGGCAGGATTGGATGATGCAGGTCCCGGGGTTCAGGTGTTTCAAAAGGAATAGGATGGGAGGTAGAAAAGGGGGGAGGAGTGGCATTGCTGGTCAGGGATAGTGTCACGGCTATGGAAAGGGAGGGCGTTGCAGAGGGAGTGTCCACGGAGTCAGTCTGGGTGGAAGTCAGAAATAAGAAGGGATCAATCACTGTGCTGGGAGTAGTCTATAGGCCCCCAAATAGCCCTCGGGACATTGAGGAGCAGATAAGCAGGCAGATTTTAGAATGGTGCAGGAAATACAAGGTAGTAGTTATGGGTGATTTCAACTTCCCTCATATTGACTGGCACCTCCTGAGTGCAAGGGGGATAGATGGGGCTGAATTTGTCAGGTGTGTTCAAGAAGGATTCCTGACAGAGTATGTGGACCGGCCGACGAGAGGAGAGGCCATACTGGATCTCGTTCTGGGTAATGAACCTGGTCAAGTGACAGACCTCTTGGTGGGGGAGCATTTTGGTGAGAGTGACCACAACTCCCTTAGCTTCAGCATAGCTATGGAAAGGGATAAAATCAGACAAAATGGTAAAGTGCTTAACTGGGGAGGGCTAACTTTGAAGGGATGAGGCAGGAACTAGTGAGAGTAAATTGGAAACAGATGTTTAAAGGGGAAAGCACAGAAGTAATGTGGGAGAAGTTTAGGGACCACTTGAGCTGGGTTCAGGATAGGTTTGTCCCACTGAGGCAAGGAAAAAATGGTAGGAAAAGGGAACCGTGGCTGACGAAACATGTGAGGCAACTCGTCAAGAGGGAAAAGGAAGCATATGTTAGATTAAAGAAGCAGGAAGTACGAGGGGCTCATGAGAAATATAGGGTAGCCAGGAAGGAGCTAAAGAAAGGACTTAGGAGAGCTCGAAAGGGGCATGAGAAGGCCTTGGCATGTAGGATTAAGGAGAACCCCAAGGCATTCTATGCTTATGTGAAGAACAGGAGGATGACGAGACTGGAGGTGGGACCGCTAAAGGATAAAGAGGGCAACATGTGCCTGGAAGCGGAGGAGGTTGGGGAGGTCCTAAGTGAATATTTTGCTTCAGTATTCACAAGTGAAAAGGATCTTGATCAGTATGAGGTCGAAGTAGAGCAGGCCTGTGTGCTGGACAATGTGGAGATTAGGGAAGAAGAAGTGTTGGATCTTCTTTAAAACATCAAGATTGATAAATCCCCAGGGCTGGATCTGATACACCCCAGGTTGTTGTGGGAATTGAGAGAAGAGATCGCTGGAGCAGTAGCTATGATCTTTGAATCCTCTTTGGCTGCAGGGGAAGTGCCGGAGGACTGGAGAACGGCAACTGTAGTTTCCTTGTTTAAAAAAGGTAATAGGGAGAAACCTGGGAACTATAGACCGGTGAGTCTTACGTCGGTGGTCTGCAAACTACTGGAAAGGATTCTTAAGGATAGGACCTACGAGGATTTGGAGAAGTACAGTCTGCTCAAGGATAGTCAACATGGCTTTGTGAAGGGAAGATCGTGCCTCACGAGCCTGATTGAGTTTTTTGAAGAGGTAACAAAAGAAATTGATGAGGGTAGGGCACTGGATGTGGTCTACATGGACTTTAGCAAAGCATTTGACAAGATCCCTCATGACAGACTCATCCAGAAAGTCATGAGGCATGGGATCAGTGGAACCTTGACTGTTTGGATAAAAAATTGGCTTAAAGGAAGAAAGGTAGTGGCTTAAAGGTAATTGTGAAGGAAAGTATTCTGCCTGGAGGTCGGTGACTAGTGGAGTGCTGCAGGGATCTGTCCTGGGACCCCTGCTATGTGTGATGTTTATAAATGAGCTGGATGTAGAGGTGGAAGGATGGGTGAGTAAGTTTGCGAATAACATGAAGATTGGAGGAGTTGTGGATGGAACTATAGGTGGTCGAAGGTTACAAGAGGATATAGACAGGCTGCAGAGTTGGGCAGAAAAATGGCAGATAGAGTTCAATCCGGATAAGTGTGAGGTGATGCATTTTGGAAGGACAAACCAGAAGACTGAGTACAGGATTAATGGTCAGTTACTTAAGAGTGTGGATGAACAAAGGGACCTTGGGGTTCAAATCCATACATCCCTCAAGGTCGCTGCACAGGTTGATAGGGTAGTTAATAAGGCCTATGGGATGCTAGGCTTCATTAACAGGGGGATTGAGTTCAAGAGTCGAGAGGTCATGTTGCAACTCTACAAATCTCTGGTGAGACCACACTTAGAGTATTGTGTTCAATTCTGGTCACCTCATTATAGGAAGGATGTGGAAGCTATGGAGAGGGTGCAGAGGAGATTTACCAGGATGTTGCCTGGTTTGGAGAACAAGTCATATGAAGCAAGGTTAGCAGAGCTGGGACTTTTCTCTTAGGAGTGTAGAAGAATGAGAGGGGACTTGATAGAGGTCTACAAGATTATGAGATGCATAGATAGGGTGGATAAGTCAGTACCTGTTTCCCAGGGCACCAATAGCAAACACCAGAGGGCATATGTACAAAATTAAGGGAGGGAAGTTTAGGGGAGACATCAGGGTTAAGTTTTTTACACAGAGGGTCGTGAGTGCCTGGAATGACTTGCCAGGGATGGTGGTGGGGGCTAAAACATTAGGGGTATTTAAGAACCCCTTGGACAGGCACATGGATGAAAGAAAAATGGAAGGTTATGGGGTAGTGTGGGTTTAGTACTTTATTTTAAGGATTATATGGGTCAGCACAACATGGAGGGCTGAAGGGCCTGAACTGTGCTGTAGTGTTCTACGGTTCTTCTATGGAATTGGCATATGGAATGGACTTGGGTAGAGGGAATAGATTACTTTCTAAAGGGGAAGAAAATTCAGAAATCAGAGTTGCAAAGGAACTCGCAAGCCCTTGCACAGACTTCCCTAAAGGTTAACTTTCAGGTTGAGTCAGTGGTGAGGAAGACAAGTGCAATGTTCACATTCATTTCGAGAGGACTAAATATCAGAGTAAGGATGTAATGCTGAGGCTTTGTAAGGCATTGGTCAGACAGCACTTGGAGTACCGAGTTTGGGGCCTCTCGCCTATCTGCTGGTATTGGTGAGGGTGCAGAGGACGATTCCAAGTTAATGTATGAGAGTTATTTGATGGCCCTAGGCCTGTACAAACTGGAGTTTAGAAGAGTGAGAGGGATCTCAGTGAAAACTCTCATATTTGTACAGAGAGTACTTCCATCCCATGGTAGCAGAGTCTAGGACCAAAGGGCACAGCCTCAAAATTTGGAATAAAGATGAGGAGGAATTTCTTTAGCCAGGGAGTGATGAGTCTGTGGAACTGAAGGTAGACTAAGTAATCGGGTGTATTTGAAGCAGAGATTCTTGGTTAGTACGAATCAGTAGGTTACAGGGAGAAGGGCAGGAAAATGGGGTTGAGAGAGAAATTAAATGAGCCGTGCTGGAATGGCAGAGTAAGCTGGATGGGCTGAATGATGGCTTGTGGTCTCAGAGTTGCTAGTGACCTTTCTCCTTGCTTTCCCTCCAACAGAATGACAGAGGTACCAGTCAGCCACAATGAGCCAGCATCAGACTGCATTCCGCCTCTGAGTATATTCACCATCATTGTTTGCGTCCTGACATGCATCCTGGGGCTGCTTGGCAACGGCCTGGTCATCTATGTCAGCACGCGCGAGCTGAAAGTCACGGTGAACACGGTTTGGTTCCTGAGTCTGGCTGTGGCCGACTTCACGTTCACCCTGCTGTTGCCGTTTTACATCACCTCCCTCACCATGAGTCACCACTGGCCCTTCGGCCGCTTCTTCTGTAAGACGCACAGCTTCCTAGCGGTCCTCACCATGTACGCCAGTGCCTTCACTGTGACCCTGGTCAGCCTGGACCGCTGCTGCTCCATCCTGTGGCCGGTCTGGTCCCAGAACCACCGCAGACTGCCGCTGGCTCGCCGCGTCTCCCTGCTCGCCTGGGTTGCAGCCACTGCTTTGGCCGTCCCCACCTGGACCTATCGGGACGTAGTTACGGTAAACGGGACAGTCTCCTGTCACATGAATATGTGGCACACCCATGAGGAGACCCGTCTGGACGAGGCCTATGAAAGCGATATCTTGTACTATGACGTGTATGATGAGCTGAAGGTTGTAAGGTCTTCCAGACAAGTTGGCTTGGTGGTCTCTCAGGTCGTCCTGGGCTTCTTCATCCCATTTCTGATCATTGCCATCTCTTACACCCTGGTTGGGCTGCAGGTCAGGATTCACGGGAGGCCTGGGCGCAACAAGCCCTACAAGATCATGGCAACCGTAGTCTTGGCCTTTGTCCTCTGCTTGCTCCCCCTGCAGGTATTCAAGCTATTGGAACTGGTCTGGTCTGAGTACCTACCCCATAATTTCCTGAGACTGGGAATGCCCCTGGCCTCTGCGCTGGCATTCTTCAACAGCTGCCTGAACCCCATCCTGTACTTCACGATGGGCCGAAGGATCCACATTGGCCTTGAGGTGAAGACAGCACTGCGGGTAGCACTGGGGGAGGAGTCTGCATCCAGCCGCTACAGTAGGAGGGACAGCAGATCAACGTCACTGGTCCGGGAAGCCAGTGTCACTGTCTGACCTCTCCCTACCGTCAGATCCCTCTCCGCCATCAGACCGCTACTTGTCATTGGACCTCTCGCCCCTTTCAGAGTCCTGACCCCCTCCTCACCGTCTGACCTCACTGCTCCGTCAGAACCTCCACATCATCGCTGGGCTCCTCTCCAACAGCAGACCACTCCCCACTGCTCATTGTTGGAACCCACCCCATCATCACACCATCTTCAAAGGCACACACCACTCGAGGATGGGTCTCCCTCATTCTCTCACACACAACATGCCCCTCAAACACAGACAAACTCTCTCTCAGACACTCACACAATCTCTATTCCATGCACACACCATATCTCTCTCTCACACACACACACACACACACACACACACACACACACAGACACACACACAGACACACACACAGACACACACACACACACACACAGACACACACAGACACACACACAGACACACACACAGACACACACACACACACAGACACACACAGACACACACACAGACACACACACACACACACACACAGACACACACAGACACACACACATATACACACACACAGACACACACACACACACACATACACACACACAGACACACACACAGACACACACACAGACACACACACACACACACAGACACACACAGACACACACACAGACACACACACAGACACACACACACACACACACAGACACACACACAGACACACACACACACACACACACAGACACACACAGACACACACACAGACACACACACATATACACACACACAGACACACACACACACACACATACACACACACATACACACACATACACACACACACACACACACACACACACACACACACACACTGATTCAATCTCTTTCAAGTCCTGCTGAAGGGTTTAATCTGAAAATGTTGACTATGTCGACTGTACTCTTTTCAGCCTGGCCTGCTGAGTTCCTCCAGCATTTTGTGAGTGTTATTCAGATTTCCAGCTTCTGCAGATTTACTCCTGTTTGTGTGTGTGTGTGAGTGAGATATTGTGTGTATGTGTGGAGAGAGATTGTGTGAGCTTGTGGGAGGGACAGAGGGAGGGAGGGAGAGAGGGGGAGGAATTGTGTTTGTGTCTGTGTGAGACCTCTCTCACACAAACAGAAACTCTCTCCACATATAAACACAACCTCTCTCTGACACACACATTCAATCTTTCCCTTTTCCACACACAATCTCTCACTCTTGATCACACACAATCCCTTTGTCTCACACAGAACCTTTCTCTCTCAGACATATACACACACAAACATGATCACTCTCACACAAATATAATCTCTCTCTCTGATACACAAGCACAATCACTCTCATACACTCTCCCTCTCCGTCTCTCTCTGCCTCACACGTAGGCCCCTCTCACAGTGAACTATATTGAGACCATTTCCTGGCACTGCTCACACAGGAGAGGTGCCTTTGTGTCCAACCCTAGAGACCACAATAAGGACTGGAGATACGGTGTGTTCACATGTGGTGATAATGTCAGTGATGTGGCTTCTGCAACCTTCAGAGTCAACAAGAACACCGTTTCCTCTCTGTGACCATTTCCTGCCCTTTCTGGAACCATCTATAACCATCTCCATCTCTGTGACCCCCCTCCTGCCCTTACACACCCCTCTTCTCTGTGACCCCTTCTGGCCGTACACCCATCCCCATCTGTCCAAAACTGTCACCGTGCCTGTAACGTTGTGAACCCCAGTCCTGCCCTTAACAGTCTGCATCGATTGTCACCTCACCAGCCCACTGCCTGTTGCCATCTTGCAAGCAGTTTGTCAATCTTTCAGTTGCATTTGTGAATAAAGTAATTCCAAAACAAGACTGAAGTATTCCAGTTATTTTCTGACTGGGGGTGTGGGGGTGAAATATTTCCTGTGGGAGGTGGCATTACCACTATAATAACACACACAAAATGCTGGAGGAACTCAGCAGGTCAGGCAGCATCTATGGAAATGAATAGACAGATGAAGGAGTTTCTTCAGGACTGGAAAAGAAGGGGGAAGATGACCAGGGAAAGGTCACAGTCTGGAAGATGTGTGGGGGGGGGGGGCCTGGAATGCTGGGCAGTGATATGTGGAAAAGGTACAGGGCTGGAGAGGGAGGAATCTGATAGGAGAGGAGTGTGCACCATGGGAGGAGGGGCACCGGGGAGGTGATCGGCAGCTGAGGAGAAGGGGTAAGAGGCCAGAGTGGGGAGTAGAAGAAGAGGGAAGGTGGTGGGAGAAAGAAAGAATGAGATCACTGAAAGTTGGAGAAATCGATGTTCATGCTTGGTTGGAGGCAACCTGGGCAGGGTATGAGTTGTTCCTCCTACATCCTGAACGTGGCCCTCATGGTGGGAGAAGAGAAGGCTATCGACCGACATGTCAGAACGGGAAAGGGAATGGGAACTAAAAGCTCACTGTGGTCCCTTCCTTGGCAACCTTGGCGTCACCCGCTTGCTGTTCTATGTGTCATCTCCTGGATTCTATGGTGTTTCTACGTTTTGTGGCTGCCTGCAAGAAGACGAATCCCAAGGTTGTATATATAAGCTTTGATCATAAATATACTGGGAACTTTGAATCTTGGTGCCAAGGGGATGTCCCTGGTCTCCCACTCACCACCCACCAGCCCCACGTCCCTGCATCCCTCGGATCCACGGAGATAGGCAGCGGGTGAGGGCTGTGGAGGGAATTCCTGGGGGTCCTTGACCCTCCCCATCTCCATCCTGAATGACCAGTGGTCCCATTCTGAGACTGGGACATTGACTTCCCAGCTGAGGGGTTTCCTCCCACCTCACTTCCCCTCCCTGCATCAACCCTGATGAGGTTTCTGTGTCTCGGTGACAACCGCTCTCTCCAGAGAGAACCGCTTGGTCCGATTAATCTATCCACTTGGGACAAACCCAAGATATTTAGAAATGACCTTGATGGGGAAGTAGAGGGTGAGTCGGGAAGTTTGCTGATGACACAAAGGGTGGGGGTGTTGTGGATAGTGTGGAGGGCTGTCAGAGGTTACAGCCAGACATTGATAGGATGCAGAAATCAGCTACGAAGTGGCAGATGGAGTTCAACCCAGATAAGACCATCATACCATAAGATATAAGAGCAGAAGTAGGCCATTTAGCCCATCAACTTGGCTCCACCATTCATTCATGGACTGATCCAGTCATCCCGACTCCCCTGCCTTCTCCCCATACCCTTTGATGTCCTGGCTAGTCAAGAACCTATCTATCTCTGCCTTAAATACGCCCAACGACTTGGCCTCCACAGCCACTCATGGCAACAAATTCCACAGATTTACTACCCCCTGGCTAAAGAAATTTCTCCGCATCTCTATTCTAAACAGATGTCCTTAAATCCTGAAGTCATGCCCTCTTGTCCTAGACTCCCCTACCATGGGAAATAACTTTGCCATAATTAATCTGTTTAGGCCTTTTAACATTTGAAATGTTTCTATGAGATCCTCCCTCATTCTCCTCAACTCCAGGGAATACAGCCCAAAAGAATACACCACCAACTCAACCTGGAGATTAACCTTTAGGGTATCCTGCATGAGAACTCCCAAATCCCTTTGCATCTCTGCAATTTGAACTCTCTCCTCATCTAAATAATAGTCTGTCCGTTTATTTCTTCCACCAAAGTGCATGACCATACATTTTCCAACATTGTATTTCATTTGCCACTTTGCCCATTCTCCTAAACTGTCGAAGTCTCTCTGCACCTGCTCCTCCACCTATTTTTATATCATCGGCAAATTTAGCCACAAATCCATTCATTCCATTGTTCAAATCATTGACCCACATCGTAAAAAGCAGTGGTCCCAAAACCGACCCCTGTGGA
Organism: Hypanus sabinus; assembly: GCF_030144855.1. Classification (NCBI taxonomy): domain Eukaryota; kingdom Metazoa; phylum Chordata; class Chondrichthyes; order Myliobatiformes; family Dasyatidae; genus Hypanus; species Hypanus sabinus. The sequence continues at coordinate 169,675 of NW_026778916.1, forward strand.
ACTCCACTGGTAACTGGCAGCCAGTCTGAATAGGATCCCTTTATTCCCACTCTGTTTTCTGCTGATCAGCCAATGCTCCAGCCATGCTCGTAACTCCCCTGTAATTCCATGGGCTCTTGCTAAACAGCCTCATGTGCGGCATCTTGTCAAAGGCCTTCTGAGTACACCACATCTACTGCATCTCTTTTGTCTACCCTGCTTGTAATTTCCTCAAGGAATTGCAGTAGGGTAGTCAGGCAGGAATTTCCTTTCAGGAAACCGTGCTGGCTTTGGCCTATCTTGTCATGTGCCTCCAGGTACTCAGTAATCTCATCCCAAACAATCGATTCCAACAACTTCCCAACCACTGATGTCAGGCTAACACGTCTATAGTTTCCTTTCTGCTGCCTCCCACCCTTCTTAAATAGCGGAGTAACATTTGCAATTTTCCAGTCATCGGGTACAATGCCAGGATCTAGCGATTCTTGAAAGATCATCGTTAATGCCTCCGCAATCTCTCCAGTTACTTCCTTCAGACCCCCAGGGTGCATTCCATCAGGTCCAGGAGATTTATCCACCCTCAGACCATTAAGCTTCCTGAGCATTTTCTCAGTCAAAATTTTCACTGCACAAACTTCACTTCCCTGACACTCTTGAATGTCCGGTACACTGCAGATGTCTTCCACTGGGAAGGCACAATGCTCGGTTCCCAGGTCCTCCCTCTGGGTCTCATCTGCATAAACCCTGCCCAGAGGCATACAGCTCGTTCCCTCGACATTCCCTGGGTCTTAAGGCACTCTATCCAACATCATAGCTCTTCAATCTCGTCGATCTCGCATCCCACTCCTGGCAAGCATTTGGTCCATAATGACAGATGAGGAAACTCTTTAACTCAACAACCGTTTTACTGTGATAGACACAAACAGAGAGTGAACCCAACCAGTCTCACACAAACGTGGGAAGTGGCCATCAGTCTCCCACAAATACACAAGTGAATAACCATATAACCCAAGCAAAAATGTAACAATAAATGAACTGGAACTTCCCACCATGATCCCACAAAAGCATTTTAACACAAGAACAATTATCAGCACTGGTTATCAGAAAAACAAGGGCGGGCTGTCGAAATCAGCCCACAGTGTCATGATATATTATTTCCGTTTTGAACTATTTTAAATTTAAGTATTTAATATATATCTATATACTTACTGAAAAATATTTATTTCTTTATTTTTCCCTTTCTATATTCCATTGAACTGCTGCTCTGAAGGTATCAAATGTTGGGACACATACTGGTGATAATAAACCTGATTGTGATTCTGAACCTGGGGGAACGGAGCTTTGGCCCCCCTCCCAATACCAATTCTGGTGCACGCTGAGCTTCATCAGGCAGGACGCTGAGTACAGGGGTTGGGATGTCACATTACAGCTGTACAGGACGTTGGTGAGACCACACTTTGGAACATTGTGTGTCGTTCCGGTCGCCCAGCTACAGGAAGGATGTCATTAAGCTGGAGAGGGTGTGGGAAAGATTCACGAGGACGTTACTGGGACTGGAGGGTTTGAGATATAAGGAGAGGCTGTTTTCCCTGGAGTGAAGGAGGCTGAGGGGTGACCTTATGGAGGTTTGTAAAACAATGAGGGGAAGAGATAAGGTGGATGGTCACAATCTTTTCCCCAGGGTAGGGGAAGCTAAAACTAGAGGCACAGGCTTATGGGGAGAGGGGAGAGATTCCAAGGGGTCCTGAGAGGCAGGTTTATCCCCCAGACTGTGCTGGGTCTATGGAATGACCAAATGGGCTCTACATTGAACAGGAATTGTATACAAGATGTCTCCCTATCCTCTTTTTCTCAGCCACCCCATACACTATCTCTGTCTAACACTCTCCCCTTCTCCCTCTTGCTCCCCCCAGTCTTTTTCTGATTTCAACCTTGTCTGCCCTCTCTCTTTCCACACTCTCCGCATCTTTCATCCATCATCCATTCTTCTCCTCTCTCTCACTATCACTCTATTCCCTCTCCACCTCTTTGTATTACTCTCCCTCTTTTCCATTCCCTCCCCAGCCACCCACCCACTTACATTCCTTGTCTACCTCTTCCTCTCTCCCCTCCCCATCTCCTCTGAATCTCTTCCCCTCCTTCCCTCGCATCTCATTCTCTCCATCTGCACTCTCCTTCTACCTCTCTGCCCCTCCTCTCTCCCTTACTCCATTTCTCTCCTAACCCTTTCTTTCTCTCCTTTCTCATCATCACTCCCCTCCCCTTGCTCTCTATCCCCTCTCCCTTCCCCACCCTGAGCTGCTGCAGCAACAGAGCAAACCCAGTGGGGTGAGACAAGCAGAGAGGTTGGACAGTAAGATCCAGGGGAATCTTTGGTCTCCACTCCTCTATGTGCCCTGGGGACAAAAGCTCAGTTTCCAGCATTTTGGTTTTCAGAGCCTGTCTGGATACTCTTTCAATGAGATACTCTCCCCACCCTAAGGCAGCTTACTCCATATCCTACCACCCCCTCCCTCCCGGAGGGGAAATCTTCCCCTCGATCCCTGCTGCAGCTCCAAGCACTGACACTTGTCAAGCCAGAGGGGTGCTGAGGAAATGTTGACCCTAAAACATACATATACATAGAATATTCTACATATACATATTCATACATATACATATTCTATACATAGAAGCAGAACGAGCATTTGGCCCATTAAGTCTGCTCTGCCATTCCTTCTTATAACTATATAACAATTACAGCACGGAAACAGGCCATCCGGCCCTTCCAGTCCGTGCCGAACACTTATTCTCACCTAGTAAGTGAGACTTGCACTTGGCTGATTTATTATCTCTCTCATTGTCATTCTCCTTCCTTCCTTCTTCCCATAATCTTTAACACCCTTACTAATCAAAAACATATCAAACTCCACTGTAACTCCACCCAAAGACTCAACTTCCATAGCCCTCTGTGGCAATGAATTCCACAGATTCACTATCCTCTGGCTACAAATACACACACACACACTCAGATACAGATACACACACACACACACTCACACACACTCACATTCTCACACACACACTCCATAATGTACTGGTTAGGCACAGGAGTACATTCAGCCAGAGACTCATTCCACCGAGATGTAAAACTGAGCGTTATATGAAGTAATTCCAGCCTGTGGCCATCAAACTTCACAACTCCTCCCTCGGAGTGTCAGACACCCTGAGCCAATAGGCTGCTCCTGGACTTATTTCCACTCGGCATGATTAACATATTATTTAATTATTTATAATTTTATATTGTTATGTTTCTACACTATTCTTGGTTGGTGCGGCTGTAACGAAACCCAATTTCCCTCGGGATCAATAAAGTATGTCTCTCTCTCTCTCTCTCTCTCTGATACCTTCTCCACACGGACTGACGGTTCCAGTCTCTCTCTCTCTCTCTCTCTCTCTCTCTCATACCTTCTCCACACGGACTGACGGTTCCAGTCTCTCTCTCTCTCTCTCTCTCTCTCATACCTTCTCCACACGGACTGACGGTTCCAGTCTCTCTCTCTCTCTCTCTCTCTCTCTCTCATACCTTCTCCACACGGACTGACGGTTCCAGTCTCTCTCTCTCTCTCTCACACACACACACACACACACACACACACACACACACACACACACACACACACACACACATAACCCTCTCTCTCACACACACACAACCTCTCTCTCACACACACACATACCCCTCTCTCTCTCACACACACATAACCTCTCTCTCTCTCACACACACACATAACCTCTCTCTCTCACACACACACATAACCTCTCTCTCTCTCACACACACACACACACATAACCTCTCTCTCTCTCACACACACACACACACACAACCTCTCTCTCTCTCACACACAGACACACACTCTCACACATACACACACTCTCTCTCTCACACACATAACTTCTCTCTCTCACACACACAGCCTCACTCTCACACACACACAACCTCTCTCTCTCACACACACATAACCTCTCTCTCTCTCACACACACACACACACACACAACCTCTCTCTCTCTCACACACAGACACACACTCTCACACATACACACACTCTCTCTCTCACACACATAACTTCTCTCTCTCACACACACACACTCTCTCTCACACACACACAACCTCTCTCTCTCACACACACATAACCTCTCTCTCTCACACACACACACTCTCTCTCACACACACACACAGTTTCTCTCTCTCTCACACATACACACAGACTCTCTCTCACACACACAACCTCTCTCTCTCACACACACATAACCTCTCTCTCTCACACACACACACTCTCTCTCACACACACATAACCTCTCTCTCACACACACACTCTCTCTCACACACACACATAACCTCTCTCTCACACACACAGTCTCACTCTCACACACACACACATAACCACTCTCTCACACACACATAACCTCTCTCTCACACACAGTCTCTCTCACACACACATAACCTCTCACTCTCACACACACAGTCTCTCTCTCTCACACACATAACCATCTCTCTCACATACACACACACAGTCTCTCTCTCACACACACACAACCTCTCTCTCAAACACACATAACCTCTCTCTCTCTCACACACACACAACCTCTCTCTCACACACACACATAACCCTCTCTCTCACACACACAGTCTCTCTCTCTCACACACATAACCATCTCTCTCACATACACACACACAGTCTCTCTCTCACACACACATAACCTCTCTCTCTCACACACAGTCTCTCTCACACACACACATAACCCTCTCTCTCACACACACAGTCTCTCTCTCTCACACACATAACCATCTCTCTCACATACACACACACAGTCTCTCTCTCACACACACATAACCTCTCTCTCTCACACACAGTCTCTCTCACACACACACATAACCTCTCTCTCTCACACACAGTCTCTCTCTCACACACAGTCTCTCTCTCACACACACATAACCTCTCTCTCTCACACACAGTCTCTCTCACACACACACAACCCTCTCTCTCTCACACACACAGTCTCTCACACACACATAACCTCTCTCTCACACACACACACACACACACTCTCTCTCACACACACACAGTCTCTCTCTCACACACACATAACCCACTCTCTCACACACACACATAACCTCTCTCTCTCACACACACACACCCTCTCTCTCTCACACACACAGTCTCTCTCACACACACACATAACCTCTCTCTCTCACACACACACACCCTCTCTCTCTCACACACACAGTCTCTCTCTCACACACACATAACCTCTCTCTCACACACACACACACTCTCTCTCACACACACACAGTCTCTCTCACACACACACATAACCTCTCTCTCTCTCTCTCACACACACACATAACCTCTCTCTCACACACACATAACCTCTCTCTCACACACACAGTCTCTCTCTCTCACACACATAACCATCTCTCTCACATACACACACACAGTCTCTCTCTCACACACACATAACCTCTCTCTCTCACACACAGTCTCTCTCACACACACACATAACCCTCTCTCTCACACACACAGTCTCTCTCTCTCACACACATAACCATCTCTCTCACATACACACACACAGTCTCTCTCTCACACACACATAACCTCTCTCTCTCACACACAGTCTCTCTCACACACACACATAACCTCTCTCTCTCACACACAGTCTCTCTCTCACACACACATAACCTCTCTCTCTCACACACAGTCTCTCTCACACACACACAACCCTCTCTCTCTCACACACACAGTCTCTCTCTCACACACACATAACCTCTCTCTCACACACACACACACACTCTCTCTCACACACACACAGTCTCTCTCTCACACACACATAACCCACTCTCTCACACACACACATAACCTCTCTCTCTCACACACACACACCCTCTCTCTCTCACACACACAGTCTCTCTCACACACACACATAACCTCTCTCTCTCACACACACACACCCTCTCTCTCTCACACACACAGTCTCTCTCTCACACACACATAACCTCTCTCTCACACACACACACACTCTCTCTCACACACACACAGTCTCTCTCACACACACACACACTCTCTCTCACACACACACAGTCTCTCTCACACACACACATAACCTCTCTCTCTCTCTCTCACACACACACATAACCTCTCTCTCACACACACATAACCTCTCTCTCACACACACAGTCTCTCTCTCTCACACACATAACCATCTCTCTCACATACACACACACAGTCTCTCTCTCACACACACATAACCTCTCTCTCTCACACACAGTCTCTCTCACACACACACATAACCCTCTCTCTCACACACACAGTCTCTCTCTCTCACACACATAACCATCTCTCTCACATACACACACACAGTCTCTCTCTCACACACACATAACCTCTCTCTCTCACACACAGTCTCTCTCACACACACACATAACCTCTCTCTCTCACACACAGTCTCTCTCTCACACACAGTCTCTCTCTCACACACACATAACCTCTCTCTCTCACACACAGTCTCTCTCACACACACACAACCCTCTCTCTCTCACACACACAGTCTCTCTCTCACACACACATAACCTCTCTCTCACACACACACACACCCTCTCTCTCTCACACACACAGTCTCTCTCACACACACACATAACCTCTCTCTCTCACACACACACACCCTCTCTCTCTCACACACACAGTCTCTCTCTCACACACACATAACCTCTCTCTCACACACACACACACTCTCTCTCACACACACATAACCTCTCTCTCACACACACACACACTCTCTCTCACACACACACAGTCTCTCTCACACACACACATAACCTCTCTCTCTCTCTCACACACACACATAACCTCTCTCTCACACACACATAACCTCTCTCTCTCTCTCACACACACACACTCTCTCTCACACATGCACACAAAATCTCCCTCTCTCTGCCTCACATGCACAGCCCTCTCACAGTGAACTATATCGAGACCATTTCCTGTCACTGCTCACACACGGGAATGCAGTTTGTGTCTTTGTGCCCATCACTCACATGATACGGTGAGTTCATGTGCAGTGATAATGTCAGTGATGTGGTTTGTGCAAGTTTTACTGCCAGCAATAACACCATTTTCTGGTTTTGTGACATCTTCCTGACCACACACTCCACCCCGAGCTCCTGCAAACATCCCCATCTCTGTGACCCTATCCAGCCCCTACCCCATTCTGAGTCCCTGTGACCCTCTCCAGCGCCTACCCCATTCTGAGTCCCTGTGACCCTCTCCAGCCCCTACCCCATTCTGTCCCTGTGACCCTCTGCAGATCCTGCCCCATTCTGAGACCCTCTGACTCTCTCCAGCCCCTACCTCATTCTGAGTCTCTGTGACCCTCTCCTCACCCTACCCCATTCTGAGTCCCTGTGACCCTCCCCAGCCCCTACCTCATTCTGAGTCTCTGTGACCCTATCCAGCCACTACCCCATTCTGTCCGTGTGACCCTCCCCAGCCACTACCCCATTCTGAGTCCCTGTGACCCTCTCCAGCCCCTACCCCATTCTGTCCCTGTGACCCTCTCCAGCCCCTACCACTTTCTGAGTCCCTGTGACCCTATCCAGCCCATACCCCATTCTGAGTCCCTGTGACCCTCTACAGCCCTTACCCCATTCTGTCCCTGAGACCCTCTCCAGCCACTACCCCATTCTGAGTACCTGTGACCCTCTCCAGCCCCTACCCCATTCTGTCCCTGTGACCCTCTCCAGCCCCTACCCCATTCTGAGTCCCTATGACCCTATCCAGCCCTTACCCCATTCTGTCTCTGTGACACTCTCCAGCCCGTACCCCATTCTGAGTCCCTGTGACCCTATCCAGCCCCTACACCATTCTGAGCCCCTGACCCTCTCCAGCCCCTACCCAATTCTGAGTCCCTGTAACCCTCTCCAGCCCCTACCCCATTCTGAGTCCATGTGACCCTCCCCAGACCCTACCCCATTCGGAGTCTCTGTGACACTATCCAGCCCCTACCCGATTCTGAGTCTCTGTGACCCTCTCCAGACCCTACCCCATTCTGTCCCGGTGACCCTCTCCAGCCCCTAACCCATTCTGTCCCTGTGACCCTCTCCAGCCCCTACCCCATTCTGTCCCGGTGACCCTCTCCAGCCCCTACCCCATTCTGTCCCTGTTACCCTCTCCAGCCCCTACCCCATTCTGAGTCCCTGTGACCCTCTCCAGCCCCTACCCCATTCTGAGTCACTGTGACCCTATCCAGCCCCTACCCCACTCTGAGTCTCTGTGACCCTATCCAGCCCCTACCCCATTCTGAGTCCCTGTGACCCTCTACAGCCCCTACCCCATTCTGAGTCCCTGTGACCCTCTCCAGCCCCTACCCCATTCTGAGTCCCTGTGACCCTCTCCAGCCCCTACCCCATTCTGAGTCCCTGTGACCCTCTCCAGCCCTTACGCCATTCTGTCCCTGTGACCCTCTCCAGCCCCTACCCCATTCTGAGTCCCTGTGACCCACTCCAGCCCCTACCCCATTCTGAGTCCCTGTGACCCGCTCCTGCGCCTACCCCATTCTGAGTCCCTGTGACCCTAACCAGCCCCTACACCATTCTGAGTCTCTGTGACCCTATCCAGCCCCTACCCCATTCTGTCTCTGTGACCCTATCCAGCCCCTACCCCATTCTGTCTGTGACCCTCTCCAGGCCCTACCCCATTCTGAGTCCCTGTGACCCTATAGAGCCCCTACCCCATTCTGAGTCCCTGTGACCCTCTCCAGCCCCTACCCCATTCACTCTGTGACCCTCTCCAGCCCCTACCCCATTCTGAGACTCTGTGACCCTATAGAGCCCCTACCCCATTCTGAGTCCCTGTGACCCTCTCCAGCCCCTACCCCATTCTGTCTGTGACCCTCTCCAGCCCCTACCCCATTCTGAGTCCCTGTGACCCACTCCAGCCCCTACCCCATTCTGTCCCTGTGACCACCTCCAGCCCCTACCCCTTTCTGAGTCCCTGACCCTCCCCAGCCCCTACCCCATTCTGTCCCTGTGACCCTCTCAAGCCCCTATCCCATTCTGACCCTGTGACCCCCTCCAGCCCCTACACCATTCTGAGTCCCTATGACCTCCCCAGCCCCTACCCCATTCTGTCCCTGAGACCCGCTCAAGCCCCTACCCCATTCTGACCCTGTGACCCTCTCCAGCCCCTACCCCATTCTGACCCTATGACCGTCCCCAGCCCCTACCACATTCTGTCCCTGAGACCCTCTCAAGCACCTACCCCATTCTGTCCCTGTGACCCTCTCCAGCCCCTACCCCATTCTGAGTCCCTATGACCCTATCCAGCCCTTACCCCATTCTGTCTCTGTGACACTCTCCAGCCCGTACCCCATTCTGAGTCCCTGTGACCCTATCCAGCCCCTACACCATTCTGAGCCCCTGACCCTCTCCAGCCCCTACCCAATTCTGAGTCCTTGTAACCCTCTCCAGCCCCTACCCCATTCTGAGTCCATGTGACCCTCCCCAGACCCTACCCCATTCGGAGTCTCTGTGACACTATCCAGCCCCTACCCGATTCTGAGTCTCTGTGACCCTCTCCAGACCCTACCCCATTCTGTCCCGGTGACCCTCTCCAGCCCCTAACCCATTCTGTCCCTGTGACCCTCTCGAGCCCCTACCCCATTCTGTCCCGGTGACCCTCTCCAGCCCCTACCCCATTCTGTCCCTGTTACCCTCTCCAGCCCCTACCCCATTCTGAGTCCCTGTGACCCTCTCCAGCCCCTACCCCATTCTGAGTCACTGTGACCCTATCCAGCCCCTACCCCACTCTGAGTCTCTGTGACCCTATCCAGCCCCTACCCCATTCTGAGTCCCTGTGACCCTCTACAGCCCCTACCCCATTCTGAGTCACTGTGACCCTCTCCAGCCCCTACCCCATTCTGAGTCCCTGTGACCCTCTCCAGCCCCTACCCCATTCTGAGTCCCTGTGACCCTCTCCAGCCCTTACGCCATTCTGTCCCTGTGACCCTCTCCAGCCCCTACCCCATTCTGAGTCCCTGTGACCCACTCCAGCCCCTACCCCATTCTGAGTCCCTGTGACCCGCTCCTGCGCCTACCCCATTCTGAGTCCCTGTGACCCTAACCAGCCCCTACACCATTCTGAGTCTCTGTGACCCTATCCAGCCCCTACCCCATTCTGTCTCTGTGACCCTATCCAGCCCCTACCCCATTCTGTCTGTGACCCTCTCCAGGCCCTACCCCATTCTGAGTCCCTGTGACCCTATAGAGCCCCTACCCCATTCTGAGTCCCTGTGACCCTCTCCAGCCCCTACCCCATTCACTCTGTGACCCTCTCCAGCCCCTACCCCATTCTGAGACTCTGTGACCCTATAGAGCCCCTACCCCATTCTGAGTCCCTGTGACCCTCTCCAGCCCCTACCCCATTCTGTCTGTGACCCTCTCCAGCCCCTACCCCATTCTGAGTCCCTGTGACCCACTCCAGCCCCTACCCCATTCTGTCCCTGTGACCACCTCCAGCCCCTACCCCATTCTGAGTCCCTGACCCTCCCCAGCCCCTACCCCATTCTGTCCCTGTGACCCTCTCAAGCCCCTATCCCATTCTGACCCTGTGACCCCCTCCAGCCCCTACACCATTCTGAGTCCCTATGACCTCCCCAGCCCCTACCCCATTCTGTCCCTGAGACCCGCTCAAGCCTCTACCCCATTCTGACCCTGTGACCCTCTCCAGCCCCTACCCCATTCTGACCCTATGACCGTCCCCAGCCCCTACCACATTCTGTCCCTGAGACCCTCTCAAGCCCCTACCACATTCGGTCCCTGAGACCCTCTCAAGCCGCTACGCCATTCTGACCCTATGACCCTCTCCAGCCCCTACCCCATTCTGTCCCTGAGACCCTCTCAAGCCCCTACCCCATTCTGACCCTGTGACCCTCTCCAGCCCCTACCCCATTCTGAGTCCCTGTGACCCTCTCCAGCCCCTACCCCATTCTGAGTCCCTGTGACCCTCTCCAGACCCTACCCCATTCAGAGTCTCTGTGACCTTATCCAGCCCCTACCCCATTCTGAGTCCCTGTGACCCTCTCCAGCCCCTACCCCATTCTGTGTCCCTGTGACCCTCTCCAGCCCCTACCCCATTCTGAGTCGCTGTGACCCTCTCCAGCCCCTACCCCATTCTGTCCCTGTGACCCTCTCCAGCCCCTACCCCATTCTGAGTCCCTGTGACCCTCTCCAGCCCCTACCCCATTCTGAGTCCCTGTGACCCTCTCCAGCCCCTACCCCATTCTGTCTGTGACCCTCTCCAGCCCCTACCCCATTCTGAGTCCCTGTGACCCACTCCAGCCCCTACCCCATTCTGTCCCTGTGACCACCTCCAGCCCCTACACCATTCTGAGTCCCTAAGACCCTCCCCAGCCCCTACCCCATTCTGTCCCTGTGACCCTCACAAGCCCCTATCCCATTCTGACCCTGTGACCCCCTCCAGCCCCTACACCATTCTGAGTCCCTATGACCCTCCCCAGCCCCTACCCCATTCTGTCCTTGAGACCCTCTCAAGCCCCTACCCCATTCTGACCCTGTGACCCTCTCCAGCCCCTACCCCATTCTGACCCTATGACCGTCCCCAGCCCCTACCACATTCTGTCCCTGAGACCCTCTCAAGCCCCTACCACATTCGGTCCCTGAGACCCTCTCAAGCCGCTACGCCATTCTGACCCTATGACCCTCTCCAGCCCCTACCCCATTCTGTCCCTGAGACCCTCTCAAGCCCCTACCCCATTCTGACCCTGTGACCCTCTCCAGCCCCTACCCCATTCTGAGTCCCTGTGACCCTCTCCAGCCCCTACCCCATTCTGAGTCCCTGTGACCCTCTCCAGACCCTACCCCATTCAGAGTCTCTGTGACCTTATCCAGCCCCTACCCCATTCTGAGTCCCTGTGACCCTCTCCAGCCCCTACCCCATTCTGTGTCCCTGTGACCCTCTCCAGCCCCTACCCCATTCTGAGTCGCTGTGACCCTCTCCAGCCCCTACCCCATTCTGTCCCTGTGACCCTCTCCAGCCCCTACCCCATTCTGAGTCCCTGTGACCCTCTCCAGCCCCTACCCCATTCTGAGTCCCTGTGACACTCTCCAGCCCCTACCCCATTCTGTCTGTGACCCTCTCCAGCCCCTACCCCATTCTGAGTCCCTGTGACCCACTCCAGCCCCTACCCCATTCTGTCCCTGTGACCACCTCCAGCCCCTACACCATTCTGAGTCCCTAAGACCCTCCCCAGCCCCTACCCCATTCTGTCCCTGTGACCCTCACAAGCCCCTATCCCATTCTGACCCTGTGACCCCCTCCAGCCCCTACACCATTCTGAGTCCCTATGACCCTCCCCAGCCCCTACCCCATTCTGTCCTTGAGACCCTCTCAAGCCCCTACCACATTCTGACCCTGTGACCCTCTCCAGCCCCTACCCCATTCTGACCTTATGACCGTCCCCAGCCCCTAACACATTCTGTCCCTGAGACCCTCTCAAGCCCCTACCACATTCGGTCCCTGAGACCCTCTCAAGCCGCTACGCCATTCTGACCCTATGACCCTCTCCAGCCCCTACCCCATTCTGTCCCTGAGACCCTCTCAAGCCCCTACCCCATTCTGACCCTGTGACCCTCTCCAGCCCCTACCCCATTCTGAGTCCCTGTGACCCTCTCCAGCCCCTACCCCATTCTGTGTCCCTGTGACCCTCTCCAGCCCCTACCCCATTCTGAGTCGCTGTGACCCTCTCCAGCCCCTACCCCATTCTGTCCCTGAGACCCACTCAAGCCCCTACCCCATTCTGAGTCTCTGTGACTTTATCCAGCACCTACCCCATTCTGAGTCCCTGTGACCCTCTCCAGCCCCTACCCCATTCTGTGTCCCTGTGACCCTCTCCAGCCCCTACCCCATTCTGAGTCGCTGTGACCCTCTCCAGCCCCTACCCCATTCTGTCCCTGTGACCCTCTCCAGCCCCTACCCCATTCTGAGTCCCTGTGACCCTCTCCAGCCCCTACCCCATTCTGAGTCCCTCTGACCCTCTCCAGCCCCTACCCCATTCTGTCCCTGTGACCATCTCCAGGCCCTACCTCATTCTGAGTCCCTATGACCCTCTCCAGCCCCTACCCCATTCTGACCCTGTGACCCTCCCCAGCCCCTACCACATTCTGAGTCCCTGTGACACTCTCCAGCCGCTACCCCATTCTGAGTCCCTGTGACCCTCTCCAGCCCCTACCCCATTCTGTCCCGGTGACCCTCTCCAGCCCCTACCCCATTCTGTCCCTGTTACCCTCTCCAGCCCCAACCCCATTCTGAATCCCTGTGACCCTATCCAGCCCCTACCCCATTCTGAGTCCCTGTGACCCTCTCCAGCCCCTACCCCATTCTGTCCCTGTGACCCTCTCCAGCCCCTACCCCATTCTGAGTCCCTGTGACCCTCTCCAGCCCCTACCCCATTCTGAGTCCCTGTGACCCTCTCCAGCCCCTACCCCATTCTGTCTGTGACCCTCTCCAGCCCCTACCCCATTCTGAGTCCCTGTGACCCACTCCAGCCCCTACCCCATTCTGTCCCTGTGACCACCTCCAGCCCCTACACCATTCTGAGTCCCTAAGACCCTCCCCAGCCCCTACCCCATTCTGTCCCTGTGACCCTCACAAGCCCCTATCCCATTCTGACCCTGTGACCCCCTCCAGCCCCTACACCATTCTGAGTCCCTATGACCCTCCCCAGCCCCTACCCCATTCTGTCCTTGAGACCCTCTCAAGCCCCTACCCCATTCTGACCCTGTGACCCTCTCCAGCCCCTACCCCATTCTGACCCTATGACCGTCCCCAGCCCCTACCACATTCTGTCCCTGAGACCCTCTCAAGCCCCTACCACATTCGGTCCCTGAGACCCTCTCAAGCCGCTACGCCATTCTGACCCTATGACCCTCTCCAGCCCCTACCCCATTCTGTCCCTGAGACCCTCTCAAGCCCCTACCCCATTCTGACCCTGTGACCCTCTCCAGCCCCTACCCCATTCTGAGTCCCTGTGACCCTCTCCAGCCCCTACCCCATTCTGAGTCCTTGTGACCCTCTCCAGACCCTACCCCATTCAGAGTCTCTGTGACCTTATCCAGCCCCTACCCCATTCTGAGTCCCTGTGACCCTCTCCAGCCCCTACCCCATTCTGTGTCCCTGTGACCCTCTCCAGCCCCTACCCCATTCTGAGTCGCTGTGACCCTCTCCAGCCCCTACCCCATTCTGTCCCTGTGACCCTCTCCAGCCCCTACCCCATTCTGAGTCCCTGTGACCCTCTCCAGCCCCTACCCCATTCTGAGTCCCTGTGACACTCTCCAGCCCCTACCCCATTCTGTCTGTGACCCTCTCCAGCCCCTACCCCATTCTGAGTCCCTGTGACCCACTCCAGCCCCTACCCCATTCTGTCCCTGTGACCACCTCCAGCCCCTACACCATTCTGAGTCCCTAAGACCCTCCCCAGCCCCTACCCCATTGTCCCTGTGACCCTCACAAGCCCCTATCCCATTCTGACCCTGTGACCCCCTCCAGCCCCTACACCATTCTGAGTCCCTATGACCCTCCCCAGCCCCTACCCCATTCTGTCCTTGAGACCCTCTCAAGCCCCTACCACATTCTGACCCTGTGACCCTCTCCAGCCCCTACCCCATTCTGACCCTATGACCGTCCCCAGCCCCTAACACATTCTGTCCCTGAGACCCTCTCAAGCCCCTACCACATTCGGTCCCTGAGACCCTCTCAAGCCGCTACGCCATTCTGACCCTATGACCCTCTCCAGCCCCTACCCCATTCTGTCCCTGAGACCCTCTCAAGCCCCTACCCCATTCTGACCCTGTGACCCTCTCCAGCCCCTACCCCATTCTGAGTCCCTGTGACCCTCTCCAGCCCCTACCCCATTCTGTGTCCCTGTGACCCTCTCCAGCCCCTACCCCATTCTGAGTCGCTGTGACCCTCTCCAGCCCCTACCCCATTCTGTCCCTGAGACCCACTCAAGCCCCTACCCCATTCTGAGTCTCTGTGACTTTATCCAGCACCTACCCCATTCTGAGTCCCTGTGACCCTCTCCAGCCCCTACCCCATTCTGTGTCCCTGTGACCCTCTCCAGCCCCTACCCCATTCTGAGTCGCTGTGACCCTCTCCAGCCCCTACCCCATTCTGTCCCAGTGACCCTCTCCAGCCCCTACCCCATTCTGAGTCCCTGTGACCCTCTCCAGCCCCTACCCCATTCTGAGTCCCTCTGACCCTCTCCAGCCCCTACCCCATTCTGTCCCTGTGACCATCTCCAGGCCCTACCTCATTCTGAGTCCCTATGACCCTCTCCAGCCCCTACCCCATTCTGACCCTGTGACCCTCCCCAGCCCCTACCACATTCTGAGTCCCTGTGACACTCTCCAGCCGCTACCCCATTCTGAGTCCCTGTGACCCTCTCCAGCCCCTACCCCATTCTGTCCCGGTGACCCTCTCCAGCCCCTACCCCATTCTGTCCCTGTTACCCTCTCCAGCCCCAACCCCATTCTGAATCCCTGTGACCCTATCCAGCCCCTACCCCATTCTGAGTCCCTGTGACCCTCTCCAGCCCCTACACCATTCTGTCTCTGTGACCCTCTCCAGCCCCTACCCCATTCTGTCTCGGTGACCCTCTCTAGCCCCTACCCCATTCTGAGTCCCTGAGACCCTCTCCAGCCCCTACCCCATTCTGAGTCCCTGTGACCCTCTCCAGCCCCTACCCCATTCTCTGTGACCCTCTCCAGCCCCTACCCCATTCTGTCCCTGTGACCCTCTCCAGCCCCTACCCCATTCTGTCTCTGTGACCCTCTCCAGCCCCTAACCCATTCTGTCTCTGTGACCCTCTCCAGCCCCTACCCCATTCTGTCTCTGTGACCATCTCCAGCCCCTACCCCATTCTGAGTCACTGAGACCCTCTCCAGCCCCTACCCCATTCTGAGACCCTGTGACCCTAACCAGCCCCTACCCCATTCTGTCCCTGTGACCCTCACCAGCCCCTACCCCATTCTGAGTCTCTGTGAACCTATCCAGCCCCTACCAAAATTCTGAGTCCCTGTGACCCTCTCCAGCCCCTACCCCATTCTGAGTCCCTATGACCCTCCCCAGCTCCTACCCCATTCTGTCCCTGAGACCCTCTCAAGCCCCTAACACATTCTGTCCCTGTGACCCTTCTCCAGCCCCTACCCCATTCTGTCCCTGAGACCCTCTCAAGCCCCTACCACATTCTGTCCCTGTGGCCCTCTCCAGCCCCTACCCCATTCTGACCCTATGACCCTCTCCAGCCCCTACACCATTCTGAGTCCCTATGACCCTCCCCAGCCCCTACACCATTCTGAGTCCCTGTGACCCTATCCAGCCCCTACACCATTCTGAGTCCCTGTGTCCCTCCCCAGCCCCTACACCATTCTGTGACCCTCTCCAGACCCTACCCGAT
The DNA here is from genome assembly GCF_030144855.1 of Hypanus sabinus. Taxonomy (NCBI): domain Eukaryota; kingdom Metazoa; phylum Chordata; class Chondrichthyes; order Myliobatiformes; family Dasyatidae; genus Hypanus; species Hypanus sabinus. The sequence continues at coordinate 186,161 of NW_026778916.1, forward strand.
TCTGAGTCTCTGTGACCTTATCCAGCCCCTACCGCATTCTGAGTCCCTGAGACCCTCTCCAGCCCCTACCCCATTCTGAGTCCCTGTGACCCTCTCCACCCCCTACCCCATTCTGAGTCCCTGTGACCCTCTCCTGCCCCTACCCCATTCTGTCCCTGTGGCCCACTCCAGCCCCTACCCCATTCTGAGTCATGGTGACCCTCTCAAGCCCCTATCCCATTCTGACCCTGTGACCCCCTCCAGCCCCTACACCATTCTGAGTCCCTATGACCCTCCCCAGCCCCTACCCCATTCTGTCCCTGAGACCCTCTCAAGCCCCTACCCCATTCTGACCCTGTGACCCTCTCCAGCCCCTACCCCATTCTGACCCTATGACCGTCCCCAGCCCCTACCACATTCTGTCCCTGAGACCCTCTCAAGCCCCTACCACATTCGGTCCCTGAGACCCTCTCAAGCCGCTACGCCATTCTGACCCTATGACCCTCTCCAGCCCCTACCCCATTCTGTCCCTGAGACCCTCTCAAGCCCCTACCCCATTCTGACCCTGTGACCCTCTCCAGCCCCTACCCCATTCTGAGTCCCTGTGACCCTATCCAGCCCCTACACCATTCTGAGTCCCTGTGACCCTCTCCAGACCCTACCCCATTCTGAGTCTCTGTGACCTTATCCAGCCCCTACCCCATTCTGAGTCCCTGTGACCCTCTCCAGCCCCTACCCCATTCTGTGTCCCTGTGACCCTCTCCAGCCCCTACCCCATTCTGAGTCGCTGTGACCCTCTCCAGCCCCTACCCCATTCTGTCCCTGTGACCCTCTCCAGCCCCTACCCCATTCTGAGTCCCTGTGACCCTCTCCAGCCCCTACCCCATTCTGAGTCCCTGTGACCCTCTCCAGCCCCTACCCCATTCTGTCTGTGACCCTCTCCAGCCCCTACCCCATTCTGAGTCCCTGTGACCCACTCCAGCCCCTACCCCATTCTGTCCCTGTGACCTCCTCCAGCCCCTACCCCATTCTGAGTCCCTAAGACCCTCCCCAGCCCCTACCCCATTCTGTCCCTGTGACCCCCTCCAGCCCCTACACCATTCTGAGTCCCTATGACCCTCCCCAGCCCCTACCCCATTCTGTCCCTGTGACCCTCTCCAGCCCCTACCCCATTCTGTGTCCCTGTGACCCTCTCCAGCCCCTACCCCATTCTGAGTCGCTGTGACCCTCTCCAGCCCCTACCCCATTCTGTCCCTGTGACCCTCTCCAGCCCCTACCCCATTCTGAGTCCCTGTGACCCTCTCCAGCCCCTACCCCATTCTGAGTCCCTGTGACACTCTCCAGCCCCTACCCCATTCTGTCTGTGACCCTCTCCAGCCCCTACCCCATTCTGAGTCCCTGTGACCCACTCCAGCCCCTACCCCATTCTGTCCCTGTGACCACCTCCAGCCCCTACACCATTCTGAGTCCCTAAGACCCTCCCCAGCCCCTACCCCATTCTGTCCCTGTGACCCTCACAAGCCCCTATCCCATTCTGACCCTGTGACCCCCTCCAGCCCCTACACCATTCTGAGTCCCTATGACCCTCCCCAGCCCCTACCCCATTCTGTCCTTGAGACCCTCTCAAGCCCCTACCACATTCTGACCCTGTGACCCTCTCCAGCCCCTACCCCATTCTGACCTTATGACCGTCCCCAGCCCCTAACACATTCTGTCCCTGAGACCCTCTCAAGCCCCTACCACATTCGGTCCCTGAGACCCTCTCAAGCCGCTACGCCATTCTGACCCTATGACCCTCTCCTGCCCCTACCCCATTCTGTCCCTGAGACCCTCTCAAGCCCCTACCCCATTCTGACCCTGTGACCCTCTCCAGCCCCTACCCCATTCTGAGTCCCTGTGACCCTCTCCAGCCCCTACCCCATTCTGTGTCCCTGTGACCCTCTCCAGCCCCTACCCCATTCTGAGTCGCTGTGACCCTCTCCAGCCCCTACCCCATTCTGTCCCTGAGACCCACTCAAGCCCCTACCCCATTCTGAGTCTCTGTGACTTTATCCAGCACCTACCCCATTCTGAGTCCCTGTGACCCTCTCCAGCCCCTACCCCATTCTGTGTCCCTGTGACCCTCTCCAGCCCCTACCCCATTCTGAGTCGCTGTGACCCTCTCCAGCCCCTACCCCATTCTGTCCCTGTGACCCTCTCCAGCCCCTACCCCATTCTGAGTCCCTGTGACCCTCTCCAGCCCCTACCCCATTCTGAGTCCCTCTGACCCTCTCCAGCCCCTACCCCATTCTGTCCCTGTGACCATCTCCAGGCCCTACCTCATTCTGAGTCCCTATGACCCTCTCCAGCCCCTACCCCATTCTGACCCTGTGACCCTCCCCAGCCCCTACCACATTCTGAGTCCCTGTGACACTCTCCAGCCGCTACCCCATTCTGAGTCCCTGTGACCCTCTCCAGCCCCTACCCCATTCTGTCCCGGTGACCCTCTCCAGCCCCTACCCCATTCTGTCCCTGTTACCCTCTCCAGCCCCAACCCCATTCTGAATCCCTGTGACCCTATCCAGCCCCTACCCCATTCTGAGTCCCTGTGACCCTCTCCAGCCCCTACCCCATTCTGTCCCTGTGACCCTCTCCAGCCCCTACCCCATTCTGAGTCCCTGTGACCCTCTCCAGCCCCTACCCCATTCTGAGTCCCTGTGACCCTCTCCAGCCCCTACCCCATTCTGTCTGTGACCCTCTCCAGCCCCTACCCCATTCTGAGTCCCTGTGACCCACTCCAGCCCCTACCCCATTCTGTCCCTGTGACCACCTCCAGCCCCTACACCATTCTGAGTCCCTAAGACCCTCCCCAGCCCCTACCCCATTCTGTCCCTGTGACCCTCACAAGCCCCTATCCCATTCTGACCCTGTGACCCCCTCCAGCCCCTACACCATTCTGAGTCCCTATGACCCTCCCCAGCCCCTACCCCATTCTGTCCTTGAGACCCTCTCAAGCCCCTACCCCATTCTGACCCTGTGACCCTCTCCAGCCCCTACCCCATTCTGACCCTATGACCGTCCCCAGCCCCTACCACATTCTGTCCCTGAGACCCTCTCAAGCCCCTACCACATTCGGTCCCTGAGACCCTCTCAAGCCGCTACGCCATTCTGACCCTATGACCCTCTCCAGCCCCTACCCCATTCTGTCCCTGAGACCCTCTCAAGCCCCTACCCCATTCTGACCCTGTGACCCTCTCCAGCCCCTACCCCATTCTGAGTCCCTGTGACCCTCTCCAGCCCCTACCCCATTCTGAGTCCTTGTGACCCTCTCCAGACCCTACCCCATTCAGAGTCTCTGTGACCTTATCCAGCCCCTACCCCATTCTGAGTCCCTGTGACCCTCTCCAGCCCCTACCCCATTCTGTGTCCCTGTGACCCTCTCCAGCCCCTACCCCATTCTGAGTCGCTGTGACCCTCTCCAGCCCCTACCCCATTCTGTCCCTGTGACCCTCTCCAGCCCCTACCCCATTCTGAGTCCCTGTGACCCTCTCCAGCCCCTACCCCATTCTGAGTCCCTGTGACACTCTCCAGCCCCTACCCCATTCTGTCTGTGACCCTCTCCAGCCCCTACCCCATTCTGAGTCCCTGTGACCCACTCCAGCCCCTACCCCATTCTGTCCCTGTGACCACCTCCAGCCCCTACACCATTCTGAGTCCCTAAGACCCTCCCCAGCCCCTACCCCATTGTCCCTGTGACCCTCACAAGCCCCTATCCCATTCTGACCCTGTGACCCCCTCCAGCCCCTACACCATTCTGAGTCCCTATGACCCTCCCCAGCCCCTACCCCATTCTGTCCTTGAGACCCTCTCAAGCCCCTACCACATTCTGACCCTGTGACCCTCTCCAGCCCCTACCCCATTCTGACCCTATGACCGTCCCCAGCCCCTAACACATTCTGTCCCTGAGACCCTCTCAAGCCCCTACCACATTCGGTCCCTGAGACCCTCTCAAGCCGCTACGCCATTCTGACCCTATGACCCTCTCCAGCCCCTACCCCATTCTGTCCCTGAGACCCTCTCAAGCCCCTACCCCATTCTGACCCTGTGACCCTCTCCAGCCCCTACCCCATTCTGAGTCCCTGTGACCCTCTCCAGCCCCTACCCCATTCTGTGTCCCTGTGACCCTCTCCAGCCCCTACCCCATTCTGAGTCGCTGTGACCCTCTCCAGCCCCTACCCCATTCTGTCCCTGAGACCCACTCAAGCCCCTACCCCATTCTGAGTCTCTGTGACTTTATCCAGCACCTACCCCATTCTGAGTCCCTGTGACCCTCTCCAGCCCCTACCCCATTCTGTGTCCCTGTGACCCTCTCCAGCCCCTACCCCATTCTGAGTCGCTGTGACCCTCTCCAGCCCCTACCCCATTCTGTCCCTGTGACCCTCTCCAGCCCCTACCCCATTCTGAGTCCCTGTGACCCTCTCCAGCCCCTACCCCATTCTGAGTCCCTCTGACCCTCTCCAGCCCCTACCCCATTCTGTCCCTGTGACCATCTCCAGGCCCTACCTCATTCTGAGTCCCTATGACCCTCTCCAGCCCCTACCCCATTCTGACCCTGTGACCCTCCCCAGCCCCTACCACATTCTGAGTCCCTGTGACACTCTCCAGCCGCTACCCCATTCTGAGTCCCTGTGACCCTCTCCAGCCCCTACCCCATTCTGTCCCGGTGACCCTCTCCAGCCCCTACCCCATTCTGTCCCTGTTACCCTCTCCAGCCCCAACCCCATTCTGAATCCCTGTGACCCTATCCAGCCCCTACCCCATTCTGAGTCCCTGTGACCCTCTCCAGCCCCTACACCATTCTGTCTCTGTGACCCTCTCCAGCCCCTACCCCATTCTGTCTCGGTGACCCTCTCTAGCCCCTACCCCATTCTGAGTCCCTGAGACCCTCTCCAGCCCCTACCCCATTCTGAGTCCCTGTGACCCTCTCCAGCCCCTACCCCATTCTCTGTGACCCTCTCCAGCCCCTACCCCATTCTGTCCCTGTGACCCTCTCCAGCCCCTACCCCATTCTGTCTCTGTGACCCTCTCCAGCCCCTAACCCATTCTGTCTCTGTGACCCTCTCCAGCCCCTACCCCATTCTGTCTCTGTGACCATCTCCAGCCCCTACCCCATTCTGAGTCACTGAGACCCTCTCCAGCCCCTACCCCATTCTGAGACCCTGTGACCCTAACCAGCCCCTACCCCATTCTGTCCCTGTGACCCTCACCAGCCCCTACCCCATTCTGAGTCTCTGTGAACCTATCCAGCCCCTACCAAAATTCTGAGTCCCTGTGACCCTCTCCAGCCCCTACCCCATTCTGAGTCCCTATGACCCTCCCCAGCTCCTACCCCATTCTGTCCCTGAGACCCTCTCAAGCCCCTAACACATTCTGTCCCTGTGACCCTTCTCCAGCCCCTACCCCATTCTGTCCCTGAGACCCTCTCAAGCCCCTACCACATTCTGTCCCTGTGGCCCTCTCCAGCCCCTACCCCATTCTGACCCTATGACCCTCTCCAGCCCCTACACCATTCTGAGTCCCTATGACCCTCCCCAGCCCCTACACCATTCTGAGTCCCTGTGACCCTATCCAGCCCCTACACCATTCTGAGTCCCTGTGTCCCTCCCCAGCCCCTACACCATTCTGTGACCCTCTCCAGACCCTACCCGATTCTGAGTCTCTGTGACCTTATCCAGCCCCTACCGCATTCTGAGTCCCTGAGACCCTCTCCAGCCCCTACCCCATTCTGAGTCCCTGTGACCCTCTCCACCCCCTACCCCATTCTGAGTCCCTGTGACCCTCTCCTGCCCCTACCCCATTCTGTCCCTGTGGCCCACTCCAGCCCCTACCCCATTCTGAGTCATGGTGACCCTCTCAAGCCCCTATCCCATTCTGACCCTGTGACCCCCTCCAGCCCCTACACCATTCTCCCTATGACCCTCCCCAGCCCCTACCCCATTCTGTCCCTGAGACCCTCTCAAGCCCCTACCCCATTCTGACCCTGTGACCCTCTCCAGCCCCTACCCCATTCTGACCCTATGACCGTCCCCAGCCCCTACCACATTCTGTCCCTGAGACCCTCTCAAGCCCCTACCACATTCGGTCCCTGAGACCCTCTCAAGCCGCTACGCCATTCTGACCCTATGACCCTCTCCAGCCCCTACCCCATTCTGTCCCTGAGACCCTCTCAAGCCCCTACCCCATTCTGACCCTGTGACCCTCTCCAGCCCCTACCCCATTCTGAGTCCCTGTGACCCTATCCAGCCCCTACACCATTCTGAGTCCCTGTGACCCTCTCCAGACCCTACCCCATTCTGAGTCTCTGTGACCTTATCCAGCCCCTACCCCATTCTGAGTCCCTGTGACCCTCTCCAGCCCCTACCCCATTCTGTGTCCCTGTGACCCTCTCCAGCCCCTACCCCATTCTGAGTCGCTGTGACCCTCTCCAGCCCCTACCCCATTCTGTCCCTGTGACCCTCTCCAGCCCCTACCCCATTCTGAGTCCCTGTGACCCTCTCCAGCCCCTACCCCATTCTGAGTCCCTGTGACCCTCTCCAGCCCCTACCCCATTCTGTCTGTGACCCTCTCCAGCCCCTACCCCATTCTGAGTCCCTGTGACCCACTCCAGCCCCTACCCCATTCTGTCCCTGTGACCTCCTCCAGCCCCTACCCCATTCTGAGTCCCTAAGACCCTCCCCAGCCCCTACCCCATTCTGTCCCTGTGACCCCCTCCAGCCCCTACACCATTCTGAGTCCCTATGACCCTCCCCAGCCCCTACCCCATTCTGTCCCTGAGACCCTCTCAAGCCCCTACCCCATTCTGACCCTGTGACCCTCTCCAGCCCCTACCTCATTCTGACTCTATGACCGTCCCCAGCCCCTACCACATTCTGTCCCTGAGACCCTCTCAAGCCCCTACCACATTCGGTCCCTGAGACCCTCTCAAGCCGCTACGCCATTCTGACCCTATGACCCTCTCCAGCCCCTACCCCATTCTGTCCCTGAGACCCTCTCAAGCCCCTACCCCATTCTGACCCTGTGACCCTCTCCAGCCCCTACCCCATTCTGAGTCCCTGTGACCCTCTCCAGACCCTACCCCATTCTGAGTCCCTGTGACCCTATCCAGCCCCTACACCATTCTGAGTCCCTGTGACCCTCTCCAGACCCTACCCCATTCTGAGTCTCTGTGACCTTATCCAGCCCCTACCCCATTCTGAGTCCCTGTGACCCTCTCCAGCACCTACCCCATTCTGTGTCCCTGTGACCCTCTCCAGCCCCTACCCCATTCTGAGTCGCTGTGACCCTCTCCAGCCCCTAACCCATTCTGTCCCTGTGACCCTCTCCAGCCCCTACCCCATTCTGAGTCCCTGTGACCCTCTCCAGCCCCTACCCGATTCTGAGCCCTGTGACCCTCTCCAGCCCCTACCCCATTCTGTCCCTGTGACCCTCTCCAGGCCTTACCTCATTCTGAGTCCCTGTGACCCTCTCCAGCCCCTACCCCATTCTGACCCTGTGACCCTCCCCAGCCCCTACCACATTCTGAGTCCCTGTGACACTCTCCAGCCGCTACCCCATTCTGAGTCCCTGTGACCCTCTCCAGCCCCTACCCCATTCTGTCCCGGGGACCCTCTCCAGCCCCTACCCCATTCTGTCCCTGTTACCCTCTCCAACCCCAACCCCATTCTGAATCCCTGTGACCCTATCCAGCCCCTACCCCATTCTGAGTCCCTGTGACCCTCTCCAGCCCCTACCCCATTCTGTCCCTGTGACCCTCTCCAGCCCCTACCCCATTCTGTCTCTGTGACCCTCTCCAGCCCCTACACCATTCTGTCTCTGTGACCATCTCCAGCCCCTACCCCATTCTGAGTCCCTGAGACCCTCACCAGCCCCTACCCCATTCTGAGACCCTGTGACCCTAACCAGCCCCTACCCCATTCTGTCCCTGTGACCCTCACCAGCCCCTACCCCATTCTGAGACTCTGTGAACCTATCCAGCCCCTACCAAAATTCTGAGTCCCTGTGACCCTCTCAAGCCCCTACCCCATTCTGAGTCCCTATGACCCTCACCAGCCCCTACCCCATTCTGAGACCCTGTGACCCTCTCCAGCCCCTACCCCATTCTGAGTCCCTGTGACCCTCTCCACCCCCTACCCCATTCTGAGTCCCTGTGACCCTCTCCTGCCCCTACCCCATTCTGTCCCTGTGGCCCACTCCAGCCCCTACCCCATTCTGAGTCCTTGTGACCCTCTCAAGCCCCTATCCCATTCTGACCCTGTGACCCCCTCCAGCCCCTACACCATTCTGAGTCCCTATGACCCTCCCCAGCCCCTACCCCATTCTGTCCCTGAGACCCTCTCAAGCCCCTACACCATTCTGACCCTGTGACCCTCTCCAGCCCCTACCAAATTCTGACCCTATGACCGTCCCCAGCCCCTACCACATTCTGTCCCTGAGACCCTCTCAAGCCCCTACCACATTCGGTCCCTGAGACCCTCTCAAGCCGCTACGCCATTCTGACCCTATGACCCTCTCCAGCCCCTACCCCATTCTGTCCCTGAGACCCTCTCAAGCCCATACCCCATTCTGACCCTGTGACCCTCTCCAGCCCCTACCCCATTCTGAGTCCCTATGACCCTCCCCAGCCCCTACCCCATTCTGTCCCTGAGACCCTCTCAAGCCCCTACCCCATTCTGACCCTGTGACCCTCTCCAGCCCCTACCCCATTCTGACCCTATGACCGTCCCCAGCCCATACCACATTCTGTCCCTGAGACCCTCTCAAGCCCCTAACACATTCGGTCCCTGAGACCCTCTCAAGCCGCTACGCCATTCTGACCCTATGACCCTCTCCAGCCCCTACCCCATTCTGTCCCTGAGACCCTCTCCTGCCCCTACCCCATTCTGTCCCTGTGGCCCACTCCAGCCCCTACCCCATTCTGAGTCCTTGTGACCCTCTCAAGCCCCTATCCCATTCTGACCCTGTGACCCCCTCCAGCCCCTACACCATTCTGAGTCCCTATGACCCTCCCCAGCCCCTACCCCATTCTGTCCCTGAGACCCTCTCAAGCCCCTACACCATTCTGACCCTGTGACCCTCTCCAGCCCCTACCCCATTCTGACCCTATGACCGTCCCCAGCCCCTACCACATTCTGTCCCTGAGACCCTCTCAAGCCCCTACCACATTCGGTCCCTGAGACCCTCTCAAGCCGCTACGCCATTCTGACCCTATGACCCGCTCCAGCCCCTACCCCATTCTGTCCCTGAGACCCTCTCAAGCCCATACCCCATTCTGACCCTGTGACCCTCTCCAGCCCCTACCCCATTCTGAGTCCCTATGACCCTCCCCAGCCCCTACCCCATTCTGTCCCTGAGACCCTCTCAAGCCCCTACCCCATTCTGACCCTGTGACCCTCTCCAGCCCCTACCCCATTCTGACCCTATGACCGTCCCCAGCCCATACCACATTCTGTCCCTGAGACCCTCTCAAGCCCCTAACACATTCGGTCCCTGAGACTCACTCTCAAGCCGCTACGCCATTCTGACCCTATGACCCTCTCCAGCCCCTACCCCATTCTGTCCCTGAGACCCTCTCAAGCCCCTACCCCATTCTGACCCTGTGACCCTCTCCAGCCCCTACCCCATTCTGAGTCCCTGTGACCCTCTCCAGCCCCTACCCCATTCTGAGTCCCTGTGACCCTATCCAGCCCCTACACCATTCTGAGTCCCTGTGACCCTCTCCAGACCCTACCCCATTCTGAGTCTCTGTGACCTTATCCAGCCCCTACCCCATTCTGTGTCCCTGTGACCCTCTCCAGCCCCTACCCCATTCTGAGTCGCTGTGACCCTCTCCAGCCCCTACCCCATTCTGTCCCTGTGACCCTCTCCAGCCCCTACCCCATTCTGAGTCCCTGTGACCCTCTCCAGCCCCTACCCCATTCTGAGTCCCTGTGACCCTCTCCAGCCCCTACCCCATTCTGTCTGTGACCCTCTCCAGCCCCTACCCCATTCTGAGTCCCTGTGACCCACTCCAGCCCCTACCCCATTCTGTCCCTGTGACCACCTCCAGCCCCTACCCCATTCTGAGTCCCTAAGACCCTCCCCAGCCCCTACCCCATTCTGTCCCTGTGACCCCCTCCAGCCCCTACACCATTCTGAGTCCCTATGACCCTCCCCAGCCCCTACCCCATTCTGTCCCTGAGACCCTCTCAAGCCCCTACCCCATTCTGACCCTGTGACCCTCTCCAGCCCCTACCCCATTCTGACTCTATGACCGTCCCCAGCCCCTACCACATTCTGTCCCTGAGACCCTCTCAAGCCCCTACCACATTCGGTCCCTGAGACCCTCTCAAGCCGCTACGCCATTCTGACCCTATGACCCTCTCCATCCCCTACCCCATTCTGTCCCTGAGACCCTCTCAAGCCCCTACCCCATTCTGACCCTGTGACCCTCTCCAGCCCCTACCCCATTCTGAGTCCCTGTGACCCTCTCCAGCCCCTACCCCATTCTGAGTCCCTGTGACACTATCCAGCCCCTACACCATTCTGAGTCCCTGTGACCCTCTCCAGACCCTACCCCATTCTGAGTCTCTGTGACCTTATCCAGCCCCTACCCCATTCTGAGTCCCTGAGACCCTCTCCAGCCCCTACCCCATTCTGTGTCCCTGTGACCCTCTCCAGCCCCTACCCCATTCTGAGTCGCTGTGACCCTCTCCAGCCCCTACCCCATTCTGTCCCTGTGACCCTCTCCAGCCCCTACCCCATTCTGAGTCCCTGTGACCCTCTCCAGCCACTACCCCATTCTGAGTCCCTGTGACCCTCTCCAGCCCCTACCCCATTCTGTCTGTGACCCTCTCCAGCCCCTACCCCATTCTCAGTCCCTGTGACCCACTCCAGCCCCTACCCCATTCTGTCCCTGTGACCACCTCCAGCCCCTACCCCATTCTGAGTCCCTAAGACCCTCCCCAGCCCCTACCCCATTCTGTCCCTGTGACCCCCTCCAGCCCCTACACCATTCTGAGTCCCTATGACCCTCCCCAGCCCCTACCCCATTCTGTCCCTGAGACCCTCTCAAGCCCCTACCCCATTCTGACCCTGTGACCCTCTCCAGCCCCTACCCCATTCTGACTCTATGACCGTCCCCAGCCCCTACCACATTCTGTCCCTGAGACCCTCTCAAGCCCCTACCACATTCGGTCCCTGAGACCCTCTCAAGCCGCTACGCCATTCTGACCCTATGACCCTCTCCAGCCCCTACCCCATTCTGTCCCTGAGACCCTCTCAAGCCCCTACCCCATTCTGACCCTGTGACCCTCTCCAGCCCCTACCCCATTCTGTCCCTGTAACCCTCTCCAGCCCCTACCCCATTCTGAGTCCCAGTGACCCTATCCAGCCCCTACACCATTCTGAGTCCCTGTGACCCTCTCCAGACCCTACCCCATTCTGAGTCTCTGTGACCTTATCCAGCCCCTACCCCATTCTGAGTCCCTGTGACCCTCTCCAGCCCCTACCCCATTCTGTGTCCCTGTGACCCTCTCCAGCCCCTACCCCATTCTGAGTCGCTGTGACCCTCTCCAGCCCCTACCCCATTCTGTCCCTGTGACCCTCTCCAGCCCCTACCCCATTCTGAGTCCCTGTGACCCTCTCCACCCCCTACCCCATTCTGAGTCCCTGTGACCCTCTCCTGCCCCTACCCCATTCTGTCCCTGTGGCCCACTCCAGCCCCTACCCCATTCTGAGTCCTTGTGACCCTCTCAAGCCCCTATCCCATTCTGACCCTGTGACCCCCTCCAGCCCCTACACCATTCTGAGTCCCTATGACCCTCCCCAGCCCCTACCCCATTCTGTCCCTGTGACCCTCTCAAGCCCCTACACCATTCTGACCCTGTGACCCTCTCCAGCCCCTACCCCATTCTGACCCTGAGACCCTCTCAAGCCCCTACCACATTCGGTCCCTGAGACCCTCTCAAGCCGCTACGCCATTCTGACCCTATGACCCTCTCCAGCCCCTACCCCATTCTGTCCCTGAGACCCTCTCAAGCCCCTACCCCATTCTGACCCTGTGACCCTCTCCAGCCCCTACCCCATTCTGAGTCCCTGTGACCCTCTCCAGCCCCTACCCCATTCTGAGTCCCTGTGACCCTATCCAGCCCCTACACCATTCTGAGTCCCTGTGACCCTCTCCAGACCCTACCCCATTCTGAGTCTCTGTGACCTTATCCAGCCCCTACCCCATTCTGTGTCCCTGTGACCCTCTCCAGCCCCTACCCCATTCTGAGTCGCTGTGACCCTCTCCAGCCCCTACCCCATTCTGTCCCTGTGACCCTCTCCAGCCCCTACCCCATTCTGAGTCCCTGTGACCCTCTCCAGCCCCTACCCCATTCTGAGTCCCTGTGACCCTCTCCAGCCCCTACCCCATTCTGTCTGTGACCCTCTCCAGCCCCTACCCCATTCTGAGTCCCTGTGACCCACTCCAGCCCCTACCCCATTCTGTCCCTGTGACCACCTCCAGCCCCTACCCCATTCTGAGTCCCTAAGACCCTCCCCAGCCCCTACCCCATTCTGTCCCTGAGACCCCCTCCAGCCCCTACACCATTCTGAGTCCCTATGACCCTCCCCAGCCCCTACCCCATTCTGTCCCTGAGACCCTCTCAAGCCCCTACCCCATTCTGACCCTGTGACCCTCTCCAGCCCCTACCCCATTCTGACTCTATGACCGTCCCCAGCCCCTACCACATTCTGTCCCTGAGACCCTCTCAAGCCCCTACCACATTCGGTCCCTGAGACCCTCTCAAGCCGCTACGCCATTCTGACCCTATGACCCTCTCCATCCCCTACCCCATTCTGTCCCTGAGACCCTCTCAAGCCCCTACCCCATTCTGACCCTGTGACCCTCTCCAGCCCCTACCCCATTCTGAGTCCCTGTGACCCTCTCCAGCCCCTACCCCATTCTGAGTCCCTGTGACACTATCCAGCCCCTACACCATTCTGAGTCCCTGTGACCCTCTCCAGACCCTACCCCATTCTGAGTCTCTGTGACCTTATCCAGCCCCTACCCCATTCTGAGTCCCTGTGACCCTCTCCAGCCCCTACCCCATTCTGTGTCCCTGTGACCCTCTCCAGCCCCTACCCCATTCTGAGTCGCTGTGACCCTCTCCAGCCCCTACCCCATTCTGTCCCTGTGACCCTCTCCAGCCCCTACCCCATTCTGAGTCCCTGTGACCCTCTCCAGCCACTACCCCATTCTGAGTCCCTGTGACCCTCTCCAGCCCCTACCCCATTCTGTCTGTGACCCTCTCCAGCCCCTACCCCATTCTCAGTCCCTGTGACCCACTCCAGCCCCTACCCCATTCTGTCCCTGTGACCACCTCCAGCCCCTACCCCATTCTGAGTCCCTAAGACCCTCCCCAGCCCCTACCCCATTCTGTCCCTGTGACCCCCTCCAGCCCCTACACCATTCTGAGTCCCTATGACCCTCCCCAGCCCCTACCCCATTCTGTCCCTGAGACCCTCTCAAGCCCCTACCCCATTCTGACCCTGTGACCCTCTCCAGCCCCTACCCCATTCTGACTCTATGACCGTCCCCAGCCCCTACCACATTCTGTCCCTGAGACCCTCTCAAGCCCCTACCACATTCGGTCCCTGAGACCCTCTCAAGCCGCTACGCCATTCTGACCCTATGACCCTCTCCAGCCCCTACCCCATTCTGTCCCTGAGACCCTCTCAAGCCCCTACCCCATTCTGACCCTGTGACCCTCTCCAGCCCCTACCCCATTCTGTCCCTGTAACCCTCTCCAGCCCCTACCCCATTCTGAGTCCCAGTGACCCTATCCAGCCCCTACACCATTCTGAGTCCCTGTGACCCTCTCCAGACCCTACCCCATTCTGAGTCTCTGTGACCTTATCCAGCCCCTACCCCATTCTGAGTCCCTGTGACCCTCTCCAGCCCCTACCCCATTCTGTGTCCCTGTGACCCTCTCCAGCCCCTACCCCATTCTGAGTCGCTGTGACCCTCTCCAGCCCCTACCCCATTCTGTCCCTGTGACCCTCTCCAGCCCCTACCCCATTCTGAGTCCCTGTGACCCTCTCCACCCCCTACCCCATTCTGAGTCCCTGTGACCCTCTCCTGCCCCTACCCCATTCTGTCCCTGTGGCCCACTCCAGCCCCTACCCCATTCTGAGTCCTTGTGACCCTCTCAAGCCCCTATCCCATTCTGACCCTGTGACCCCCTCCAGCCCCTACACCATTCTGAGTCCCTATGACCCTCCCCAGCCCCTACCCCATTCTGTCCCTGTGACCCTCTCAAGCCCCTACACCATTCTGACCCTGTGACCCTCTCCAGCCCCTACCCCATTCTGACCCTGAGACCCTCTCAAGCCCCTACCACATTCGGTCCCTGAGACCCTCTCAAGCCGCTACGCCATTCTGACCCTATGACCCTCTCCAGCCCCTACCCCATTCTGTCCCTGAGACCCTCTCAAGCCCATACCCCATTCTGACCCTGTGACCCTCTCCAGCCCCTACCCCATTCTGAGTCCCTATGACCCTCCCCAGCCCCTACCCCATTCTGTCCCTGAGATCCTCTCAAGCCCCTATCCCATTCTGACCCTGTGACCCTCTCCAGCCCCTACCCCATTCTGACCCTATGACCGTCCCCAGCCCATACCACATTCTGTCCCTGAGACCCTCTCAAGCCCCTAACACATTCGGTCCCTGAGACCCTCTCAAGCCGCTACGCCATTCTGACCCTATGACCCTCTCCAGCCCCTACCCCATTCTGTCCCTGAGACCCTCTCAAGCCCCTACCCCATTCTGACCCTGTGACCCTCTCCAGCCCCTACCCCATTCTGAGTCCCTGTGACCCTCTCCAGCCCCTACCCCATTCTGAGTCCCTGTGACCCTATCCAGCCCCTACACCATTCTGAGTCCCTGTGACCCTCTCCAGACCCTACCCCATTCTGAGTCTCTGTGACCTTATCCAGCCCCTACCCCATTCTGTGTCCCTGTGACCCTCTCCAGCCCCTACCCCATTCTGAGTCGCTGTGACCCCTCTCCAGCCCCTACCCCATTCTGTCCCTGTGACCCTCTCCAGCCCCTACCCCATTCTGAGTCCCTGTGACCCTCTCCAGCCCCTACCCCATTCTGAGTCCCTGTGACCCTGTCCAGCCCCTACCCCATTCTGTCTGTGACCCTCTCCAGCCCCTACCCCATTCTGAGTCCCTGTGACCCACTCCAGCCCCTACCCCATTCTGTCCCTGTGACCACCTCCAGCCCCTACCCCATTCTGAGTCCCTAAGACCCTCCCCAGCCCCTACCCCATTCTGTCCCTGTGACCCCCTCCAGCCCCTACACCATTCTGAGTCCCTATGACCCTCCCCAGCCCCTACCCCATTCTGTCCCTGAGACCCTCTCAAGCCCCTACCCCATTCTGACCCTGTGACCCTCTCCAGCCCCTACCCCATTCTGACTCTATGACCGTCCCCAGCCCCTACCACATTCTGTCCCTGAGACCCTCTCAAGCCCCTACCACATTCGGTCCCTGAGACCCTCTCAAGCCGCTACGCCATTCTGACCCTATGACCCTCTCCATCCCCTACCCCATTCTGTCCCTGAGACCCTCTCAAGCCCCTACCCCATTCTGACCCTGTGACCCTCTCCAGCCCCTACCCCCATTCTGAGTCCCTGTGACCCTCTCCAGCCCCTACCCCATTCTGAGTCCCTGTGACCCTATCCAGCCCCTACACCATTCTGAGTCCCTGTGACCCTCTCCAGACCCTACCCCATTCTGAGTCTCTGTGACCTTATCCAGCCCCTACCCCATTCTGAGTCCCTGTGACCCTCTCCAGCCCCTACCCCATTCTGTGTCCCTGTGACCCTCTCCAGCCCCTACCCCATTCTGAGTCGCTGTGACCCTCTCCAGCCCCTACCCCCATCTGTCCCTGTGACCCTCTCCAGCCCCTACCCCATTCTGAGTCCCTGTGACCCTCTCCAGCCACTACCCCATTCTGAGTCCCTGTGACCCTCTCCAGCCCCTACCCCATTCTGTCTGTGACCCTCTCCAGCCCCTACCCCATTCTGAGTCCCTGTGACCCACTCCAGCCCCTACCCCATTCTGTCCCTGTGACCACCTCCAGCCCCTACCCCATTCTGAGTCCCTAAGACCCTCCCCAGCCCCTACCCCATTCTGTCCCTGTGACCCCCTCCAGCCCCTACACCATTCTGAGTCCCTATGACCGTCCCCAGCCCCTACCCCATTCTGTCCCTGAGACCCTCTCAAGCCCCTACCCCATTCTGACCCTGTGACCCTCTCCAGCCCCTACCCCATTCTGACTCTATGACCGTCCCCAGCCCCTACCACATTCTGTCCCTGAGACCCTCTCAAGCCCCTACCACATTCGGTCCCTGAGACCCTCTCAAGCCGCTACGCCATTCTGACCCTATGACCCTCTCCAGCCCCTACCCCATTCTGTCCCTGAGACCCTCTCAAGCCCCTACCCCATTCTGACCCTGTGACCCTCTCCAGCCCCTACCCCATTCTGTCCCTGTAACCCTCTCCAGCCCCTACCCCATTCTGAGTCCCAGTGACCCTATCCAGCCCCTACACCATTCTGAGTCCCTGTGACCCTCTCCAGCCCCTACCCCATTCTGTGTCCCTGTGACTTTCTCCAGCCCCTACCCCATTCTGAGTCGCTGTGACCCTCTCCAGCCCCTACCCCATTCTGTCCCTGTGACCCTCTCCAGCCCCTACCCCATTCTGAGTCCCTGTGACCCTCTCCAGCCCCTACCCCATTCTGAGTCCCTGTGACCCTCTCCAGCCCCTACCCCATTCTGTCCCTGTGACCCTCTCCAGGCCTTACCTCATTCTGAGTCCCTGTGACCCTCTCCAGCCCCTACCCCATTCTGACCCTGTAACCCTCCCCAGCCCCTACCACATTCTGAGTCCCTGTGACACTCTCCAGCCGCTACCTCATTCTGAGTCCCTGTGACCCTCTCCAGCCCCTACCCCATTCTGTCCCGGGGACCCTCTCCAGCCCCTACCCCATTCTGTCCCTGTTACCCTCTCCAACCCCAACCCCATTCTGAATCCCTGTGACCCTATCCAGCCCCTACCCCATTCTGAGTCCCTGTGACCCTCTCCAGCCCCTACACCATTCTGTCTCTGTGACCCTCTCCAGCCCCTACCCCATTCTGTCTCGGTGACCCTCTCCAGCCCCTACCCCATTCTGAGTCCCTGAGACCCTCTCCAGCCCCTACCCCATTCTGAGTCCCTGTGACCCTCTCCAGCCCCTACCCCATTCTCTGTGACCCTCTCCAGCCCCTACCCCATTCTGTCCCTGTGACCCTCTCCAGCCCCTAACCCATTCTGTCTCTGTGACCCTCTCCAGCCCCTAACCCATTCTGTCTCTGTGACCCTCTCCAGCCCCCTACCCCATTCTGTCTCTGTGACCATCTCCAGCCCCTACCCCATTCTGAGTCCCTGAGACCCTCACCAGCCCCTACCCCATTCTGAGACCCTGTGACCCTAACCAGCCCCTACCCCATTCTGTCCCTGTGACCCTCACCAGCCCCTACCCCATTCTGAGACTCTGTGAACCTATCCAGCCCCTACCAAAATTCTGAGTCCCTGTGACCCTCTCAAGCCCCTACCCCATTTTGAGTCCCTATGACCCTCACCAGCCCCTACCCCATTCTGAGACCCTGTGACCCTCTCCAGCCCCTACCCCATTCTGAGTCCCTGTGACCCTCTCCACCCCCTACCCCATTCTGAGTCCCTGTGACCCTCTCCTGCCCCTACCCCATTCTGTCCCTGTGGCCCACACCAGCCCCTACCCCATTCTGAGTCCTTGTGACCCTCTCAAGCCCCTATCCCATTCTGACCCTGTGACCCCCTCCAGCCCCTACACCATTCTGAGTCCCTATGACCCTCTCCAGCCACTACCCCATTCTGTCCCTGAGACCCTCTCAAGCCCCTACCCCATTCTGACCCTGTGACCCTCTCCAGCCCCTACCCCATTCTGACCCTATGACCGTCCCCAGCCCCTACCACATTCTGTCCCTGAGACCCTCTCAAGCCCCTACCACATTCGGTCCCTGAGACCCTCTCAAGCCGCTACGCCATTCTGACCCTATGACCCTCTCCAGCCCCTACCCCATTCTGTCCCTGAGACCCTCTCAAGCCCATACCCCATTCTGACCCTGTGACCCTCTCCAGCCCCTACCCCATTCTGAGTCCCTATGACCCTCCCCAGCCCCTACCCCATTCTGTCCCTGAGACCCTCTCAAGCCCCTACCCCATTCTGACCCTGTGACCCTCTCCAGCCCCTACCCCATTCTGACCCTATGACCGTCCCCAGCCCATACCACATTCTGTCCCTGAGACCCTCTCAAGCCCCTACCACATTCGGTCCCTGAGACCCTCTCAAGCCGCTACGCCATTCTGACCCTATGACCCTCTCCAGCCCCTACCCCATTCTGTCCCTGAGACCCACTCAAGCCCCTACCCCATTCTGACCCTGTGACCCTCTCCAGCCCCTACCCCATTCTGAGTCCCTGTGACCCTCTCCAGCCCCTACCCCATTCTGAGTCCCTGTGACCCTATCCAGCCCCTACACCATTCTGAGTCCCTGTGACACTCTCCAGACCCTACCCCATTCTGAGTCTCTGTGACCTTATCCAGCCCCTACCCCATTCTGAGTCCCTGTGACCCTCTCCAGCCCCTACCCCATTCTGTGTCCCTGTGACCCTCTCCAGCCCCTACCCCATTCTGAGTCGCTGTGACCCTCTCCAGCCCCTACCCCATTCTGTCCCTGTGACCCTCTCCAGCCCCTATCCCATTCTGAGTCCCTGTGAACCTCACCAGCCCCTACCCCATTCTGAGTCCCTGAAACCCTCTCCAGCCCCTACCCCATTCTGTCTGTGACCCTCTCCAGCCCCTACCCCATTCTGAGTCCCTGTGACCCACTCCAGCCCCTACCCCATTCTGTCCCTGTGACCACCTCCAGCCCCTACCCCATTCTGAGTCCCTAAGACCCTCCCCAGCCCCTACCCCATTCTGTCCCTGTGACCCCCTCCAGCCCCTACACCATTCTGAGTCCCTATGACCCTCCCCAGCCCCTACCCCATTCTGTCCCTGAGACCCTCTCAAGCCCCTACCCCATTCTGACCCTGTGACCCTCTCCAGCCCCTACCCCATTCTGACCCTATGACCGTCCCCAGCCCCTACCACATTCTGTCCCTGAGACCCTCTCAAGCCCCTACCACATTCGGTCCCTGAGAGCCTCTCAAGCCGCTACGCCATTCTGACCCTATGACCCTCTCCAGCCCCTACCCCATTCTGTCCCTGAGACCCTCTCAAGCCCCTACCCCATTCTGACCCTGTGACCCTCTCCAGCCCCTACCCCATTCTGAGTCCCTGTGACCCTCTCCAGCCCCTACCCCATTCTGAGTCCCTGTGACCCTATCCAGCCCCTACACCATTCTGAGTCCCTGTGACCCTCTCCAGACCCTACCCCATTCTCTGTGACCTTATCCAGCCCCTACCCCATTCTGAGTCCCTGTGACCCTCTCCAGCCCCTACCCCATTCTGTGTCCCTGTGACCCTCTCCAGCTCCTACCCCATTCTGAGTCGCTGTGACCCTCTCCAGCCCCTACCCCATTCTGTCCCTGTGACCCTCTCCAGCCCCTACCCCATTCTGAGCCCCTGTGACCCTCTCCAGCCCCTACCCCATTCTGAGTCCCTGTGACCCTCTCCAGCCTCTACCCCATTCTGTCCCTGTGACCCTCTCCAGGCCCTACCTCATTCTGAGTCCCTGTGACCCTCTCCAGCCCCTACCCCATTCTGACCCTGTGACCCTCCCCAGCCCCTACCACATTCTGAGTCCCTGTGACACTCTCCAGCCGCTACCCCATTCTGAGTCCCTGTGACCCTCTCCAGCCCCTACCCCATTCTGTCCCGGTGACCCTCTCCAGCCCCTACCCCATTCTGTCCCTGTTACCCTCTCCAACCCCAACCCCATTCTGAATCCCTGTGACCCTATCCAGCCCCTACCCCATTCTGAGTCCCTGTGACCCTCTCCAGCCCCTACACCATTCTGTCTCTGTGACCCTCTCCAGCCCCTACCCCATTCTGTCTCGGTGACCCTCTCCAGCCCCTACCCCATTCTGAGTCCCTGAGACCCTCTCCAGCCCCTACCCCATTCTGAGTCCCTGTGACCCTCTCCAGCCCCTACCCCATTCTCTGTGACCCTCTCTAGCCCCTACCCCATTCTGTCCCTGTGACCCTCTCCAGCCCCTACCCCATTCTGTCTCTGTGACCCTCTCCAGCCCCTAACCCATTCTGTCTCTGTGACCCATCTCCAGCCCCTACCCCATTCTGTCTCTGTGACCATCTCCAGCCCCTACCCCATTCTGAGTCCCTGAGACCCTCACCAGCCCCTACCCCATTCTGAGACCCTGTGACCCTAACCAGCCCCTACCCCATTCTGTCCCTGTGACCCTCACCAGCCCCTACCCCATTCTGAGTCTCTGTGAACCTATCCAGCCCCTACCAAAATTCTGAGTCCCTGTGACCCTCTCAAGCCCCTACCCCATTCTGAGTCCCTATGAACCTCCCCAGCTCCTACCCCATTCTGTCCCTGAGACCCTCTCAAGCCCCTACCACATTCTGTCCCTGTGACCCTCTCCAGCCCCTACCCCATTCTGTCCCTGAGACCCTCTCAAGCCCCTACCACATTCTGTCCCTGTGACCCTCTCCAGCCCCTACCCCATTCTGACCCTATGACCCTCTCCAGCCCCTACACCATTCTGAGTCCCTATGACCCTCCCCAGCCCCTACACCATTCTGAGTCCCTGTGACCCTATCCAGCCCCTACACCATTATGAGTCCTTGTGACCCTCTCCAGACCCTACCCGATTCTGAGTCTCTGTGACCTTATCCAGCCCCTACCGCATTCTGAGTCCCTGTGACCCTCTCCAGCCCCTACCCCATTCTGAGTCCCTGTGACCCTCTCCACCCCCTACCCCATTCTGAGTCCCTGTGACCCTTCCTGCCCCTACCCCATTCTGTCCCTGTGGCCCACTCCAGCCCCTACCCCATTCTGAGTCCTTGTGACCCTCTCAAGCCCCTATCCCATTCTGACCCTGTGACCCCCTCCAGCCCCTACACCATTCTGAGTCCCTATGACCCTCCCCAGCCCCTACCCCATTCTGTCCCTGAGACCCTCTCAAGCCCCTACCCCATTCTGACCCTGTGACCCTCTCCAGCCCCTACCCCATTCTGACCCTATGACCGTCCCCAGCCCCTACCACATTCTGTCCCTGAGACCCTCTCAAGTCCCTACCACATTCGGTCCCTGAGACCCTCTCAAGCCGCTACGCCATTCTGACCCTATGACCCTCTCCAGCCCCTTCCCCATTCTGTCCCTGAGACCCTCTCAAGCCACTACCCCATTCTGACCCTGTGACCCTCTCCAGCCCCTACCCCATTCTGAGTCCCTGTGACCCTCTCCAGCCCCTACCCCATTCTGAGTCCCTGTGACCCTCTCCAGCCCCTACCCCATTCTGTCCCTGTGACCCTCTCCAGGCCCTACCTCATTCTGAGTCCCTGTGACCCTCTCCAGCCCCTACCCCATTCTGACCCTGTGACCCTCCCCAGCCCCTACCACATTCTGAGTCCCTGTGACACTCTCCAGCCGCTACCCCATTCTGAGTCCCTGTGACCCTCTCCAGCCCCTACCCCATTCTGTCCCGGTGACCCTCTCCAACCCCTACCCCATTCTGTCCCTGTTACCCTCTCCAGCCCCAACCCCATTCTGAATCCCTGTGACCCTATCCAGCCCCTACCCCATTCTGAGTCACTGTGACCCTCTCCAGCCCCTACACCATTCTGTCTCTGTGACCTTATCCAGCCCCTACCGCATTCTGAGTCCCTGTGACACTCTCCAGCCCCTACCCCATTCTGAGTCCCTGTGACCCTCTCCACCCCCTACCCCATTCTGAGTCCCGGTGACCCTCTCCTGCCCCTACCCCATTCTGTCCCTGTGGCCCACTCCAGCCCCTACCCCATTCTGAGTCCTTGTGACCCTCTCCAGCCCCTACCCCATTCTGTCCCTGTGATCCTCTCCTGACCCTACCCCATTCTGAGACCCTGTGACCCTCTCCAGCCCCTACCCCATTCTGAGTCCCTGTGACACTATCCAGCCCCTACCCCATTCTGAGTCTCTGTGACCCACTCCAGCACCTACCCCACTCTGAGTCTCTGTGACCCTCTCCAGCCTCTACCCCATTCTGAGGCCCTGTGACCCTCTCCAGCCCCTACCCCATTCTGAGTCCCTGTGACCATCTCCAGCCACTACACCAATCTGAGTCCCTGTGACCCTCTCCAGCCCCTACCCCATTCTGAGTCCCTGTGAACCTCTCCAGCCGGTACCCCATTCTGTCCCTGTGTCCATCTCCAGCCCTTACCCCATTCTGTCCCTGTGACCCTCAACAGCCGCTACCCCATTCTGAATCCCTGTGACCCTCTCCAGCCCCTACCCCATTCTGAGTCCCGGTGACCCTCTACAGCCCCTACCACATTCTGAGTCCCTGTGACCCGCTCCAACCCCTGCCCCATTCTGTCCCTGACCCTCTCCAGACCCTACCCCATTCTGAGTCCCTAAGACCCTCCCCAGCCCCTACCCCATTCTGTCCCTGTGACCCCCTCCAGCCCCTACACCATTCTGAGTCCCTATGACCCTCCCCAGCCCCTACCCCATTCTGTCCCTGAGACCCTCTCAAGCCCCTACCCCATTCTGACCCTGTGACCCTCTCCAGCCCCTACCCCATTCTGACCCTATGACCGTCCCCAGCCCCTACCACATTCTGTCCCTGAGACCCTCTCAAGCCCCTACCACATTCGGTCCCTGAGAGCCTCTCAAGCCGCTACGCCATTCTGACCCTATGACCCTCTCCAGCCCCTACCCCATTCTGTCCCTGAGACCCTCTCAAGCCCCTACCCCATTCTGACCCTGTGACCCTCTCCAGCCCCTACCCCATTCTGAGTCCCTGTGACCTTATCCAGCCCCTACCGCATTCTGAGTCCCTGTGACCCTCTCCAGCCCCTACCCCATTCTGAGTCCCTGTGACCCTCTCCACCCCCTACCCCATTCTGAGTCCCTGTGACCCTTCCTGCCCCTACCCCATTCTGTCCCTGTGGCCCACTCCAGCCCCTACCCCATTCTGAGTCCTTGTGACCCTCTCAAGCCCCTATCCCATTCTGACCCTGTGACCCCCTCCAGCCCCTACACCATTCTGAGTCCCTATGACCCTCCCCAGCCCCTACCCCATTCTGTCCCTGAGACCCTCTCAAGCCCCTACCCCATTCTGACCCTGTGACCCTCTCCAGCCCCTACCCCATTCTGACCCTATGACCGTCCCCAGCCCCTACCACATTCTGTCCCTGAGACCCTCTCAAGTCCCTACCACATTCGGTCCCTGAGACCCTCTCAAGCCGCTACGCCATTCTGACCCTATGACCCTCTCCAGCCCCTTCCCCATTCTGTCCCTGAGACCCTCTCAAGCCACTACCCCATTCTGACCCTGTGACCCTCTCCAGCCCCTACCCCATTCTGAGTCCCTGTGACCCTCTCCAGCCCCTACCCCATTCTGAGTCCCTGTGACCCTCTCCAGCCCCTACCCCATTCTGTCCCTGTGACCCTCTCCAGGCCCTACCTCATTCTGAGTCCCTGTGACCCTCTCCAGCCCCTACCCCATTCTGACCCTGTGACCCTCCCCAGCCCCTACCACATTCTGAGTCCCTGTGACACTCTCCAGCCGCTACCCCATTCTGAGTCCCTGTGACCCTCTCCAGCCCCTACCCCATTCTGTCCCGGTGACCCTCTCCAACCCCTACCCCATTCTGTCCCTGTTACCCTCTCCAGCCCCAACCCCATTCTGAATCCCTGTGACCCTATCCAGCCCCTACCCCATTCTGAGTCACTGTGACCCTCTCCAGCCCCTACACCATTCTGTCTCTGTGACCTTATCCAGCCCCTACCGCATTCTGAGTCCCTGTGACACTCTCCAGCCCCTACCCCATTCTGAGTCCCTGTGACCCTCTCCACCCCCTACCCCATTCTGAGTCCCGGTGACCCTCTCCTGCCCCTACCCCATTCTGTCCCTGTGGCCCACTCCAGCCCCTACCCCATTCTGAGTCCTTGTGACCCTCTCCAGCCCCTACCCCATTCTGTCCCTGTGATCCTCTCCTGACCCTACCCCATTCTGAGACCCTGTGACCCTCTCCAGCCCCTACCCCATTCTGAGTCCCTGTGACACTATCCAGCCCCTACCCCATTCTGAGTCTCTGTGACCCACTCCAGCACCTACCCCACTCTGAGTCTCTGTGACCCTCTCCAGCCTCTACCCCATTCTGAGGCCCTGTGACCCTCTCCAGCCCCTACCCCATTCTGAGTCCCTGTGACCATCTCCAGCCACTACACCAATCTGAGTCCCTGTGACCCTCTCCAGCCCCTACCCCATTCTGAGTCCCTGTGAACCTCTCCAGCCGGTACCCCATTCTGTCCCTGTGTCCATCTCCAGCCCTTACCCCATTCTGTCCCTGTGACCCTCAACAGCCGCTACCCCATTCTGAATCCCTGTGACCCTCTCCAGCCCCTACCCCATTCTGAGTCCCGGTGACCCTCTACAGCCCCTACCACATTCTGAGTCCCTGTGACCCGCTCCAACCCCTGCCCCATTCTGTCCCTGACCCTCTCCAGACCCTACCCCATTCTGAGTCCCTAAGACCCTCCCCAGCCCCTACCCCATTCTGTCCCTGTGACCCCCTCCAGCCCCTACACCATTCTGAGTCCCTATGACCCTCCCCAGCCCCTACCCCATTCTGTCCCTGAGACCCTCTCAAGCCCCTACCCCATTCTGACCCTGTGACCCTCTCCAGCCCCTACCCCATTCTGACCCTATGACCGTCCCCAGCCCCTACCACATTCTGTCCCTGAGACCCTCTCAAGCCCCTACCACATTCGGTCCCTGAGAGCCTCTCAAGCCGCTACGCCATTCTGACCCTATGACCCTCTCCAGCCCCTACCCCATTCTGTCCCTGAGACCCTCTCAAGCCCCTACCCCATTCTGACCCTGTGACCCTCTCCAGCCCCTACCCCATTCTGAGTCCCTGTGACCCTCTCCAGCCCCTACCCCATTCTGAGTCCCTGTGACCCTATCCAGCCCCTACACCATTCTGAGTCCCTGTGACCCTCTCCAGACCCTACCCCATTCTCTGTGACCTTATCCAGCCCCTACCCCATTCTGAGTCCCTGTGACCCTCTCCAGCCCCTACCCCATTCTGTGTCCCTGTGACCCTCTCCAGCTCCTACCCCATTCTGAGTTGCTGTGACCCTCTCCAGCCCCTACCCCATTCTGTCCCTGTGACCCTCTCCAGCCCCTACCCCATTCTGAGCCCCTGTGACCCTCTCCAGCCCCTACCCCATTCTGAGTCCCTGTGACCCTCTCCAGCCTCTACCCCATTCTGTCCCTGTGACCCTCTCCAGGCCCTACCTCATTCTGAGTCCCTGTGACCCTCTCCAGCCCCTACCCCATTCTGACCCTGTGACCCTCCCCAGCCCCTACCACATTCTGAGTCCCTGTGACACTCTCCAGCCGCTACCCCATTCTGAGTCCCTGTGACCCTCTCCAGCCCCTACCCCATTCTGTCCCGGTGACCCTCTCCAGCCCCTACCCCATTCTGTCCCTGTTACCCTCTCCAACCCCAACCCCACTCTGAATCCCTGTGACCCTATCCAGCCCCTACCCCATTCTGAGTCCCTGTGACCCTCTCCAGCCCCTACACCATTCTGTCTCTGTGACCCTCTCCAGCCCCTACCCCATTCTGTCTCGGTGACCCTCTCCAGCCCCTACCCCATTCTGAGTCCCTGAGACCCTCTCCAGCCCCTACCCCATTCTGAGTCCCTGTGACCCTCTCCAGCCCCTACCCCATTCTCTGTGACCCTCTCTAGCCCCTACCCCATTCTGTCCCTGTGACCCTCTCCAGCCCCTACCCCATTCTGTCTCTGTGACCCTCTCCAGCCCCTAACCCATTCTGTCTCTGTGACCCATCTCCAGCCCCTACCCCATTCTGTCTCTGTGACCATCTCCAGCCCCTACCCCATTCTGAGTCCCTGAGACCCTCACCAGCCCCTACCCCATTCTGAGACCCTGTGACCCTAACCAGCCCCTACCCCATTCTGTCCCTGTGACCCTCACCAGCCCCTACCCCATTCTGAGTCTCTGTGAACCTATCCAGCCCCTACCAAAATTCTGAGTCCCTGTGACCCTCTCAAGCCCCTACCCCATTCTGAGTCCCTATGAACCTCCCCAGCTCCTACCCCATTCTGTCCCTGAGACCCTCTCAAGCCCCTACCACATTCTGTCCCTGTGACCCTCTCCAGCCCCTACCCCATTCTGTCCCTGAGACCCTCTCAAGCCCCTACCACATTCTGTCCCTGTGACCCTCTCCAGCCCCTACCCCATTCTGACCCTATGACCCTCTCCAGCCCCTACACCATTCTGAGTCCCTATGACCCTCCCCAGCCCCTACACCATTCTGAGTCCCTGTGACCCTATCCAGCCCCTACACCATTATGAGTCCTTGTGACCCTCTCCAGACCCTACCCGATTCTGAGTCTCTGTGACCTTATCCAGCCCCTACCGCATTCTGAGTCCCTGTGACCCTCTCCAGCCCCTACCCCATTCTGAGTCCCTGTGACCCTCTCCACCCCCTACCCCATTCTGAGTCCCTGTGACCCTTCCTGCCCCTACCCCATTCTGTCCCTGTGGCCCACTCCAGCCCCTACCCCATTCTGAGTCCTTGTGACCCTCTCAAGCCCCTATCCCATTCTGACCCTGTGACCCCCTCCAGCCCCTACACCATTCTGAGTCCCTATGACCCTCCCCAGCCCCTACCCCATTCTGTCCCTGAGACCCTCTCAAGCCCCTACCCCATTCTGACCCTGTGACCCTCTCCAGCCCCTACCCCATTCTGACCCTATGACCGTCCCCAGCCCCTACCACATTCTGTCCCTGAGACCCTCTCAAGTCCCTACCACATTCGGTCCCTGAGACCCTCTCAAGCCGCTACGCCATTCTGACCCTATGACCCTCTCCAGCCCCTTCCCCATTCTGTCCCTGAGACCCTCTCAAGCCACTACCCCATTCTGACCCTGTGACCCTCTCCAGCCCCTACCCCATTCTGAGTCCCTGTGACCCTCTCCAGCCCCTACCCCATTCTGAGTCCCTGTGACCCTCTCCAGCCCCTACCCCATTCTGTCCCTGTGACCCTCTCCAGGCCCTACCTCATTCTGAGTCCCTGTGACCCTCTCCAGCCCCTACCCCATTCTGACCCTGTGACCCTCCCCAGCCCCTACCACATTCTGAGTCCCTGTGACACTCTCCAGCCGCTACCCCATTCTGAGTCCCTGTGACCCTCTCCAGCCCCTACCCCATTCTGTCCCGGTGACCCTCTCCAACCCCTACCCCATTCTGTCCCTGTTACCCTCTCCAGCCCCAACCCCATTCTGAATCCCTGTGACCCTATCCAGCCCCTACCCCATTCTGAGTCACTGTGACCCTCTCCAGCCCCTACACCATTCTGTCTCTGTGACCTTATCCAGCCCCTACCGCATTCTGAGTCCCTGTGACACTCTCCAGCCCCTACCCCATTCTGAGTCCCTGTGACCCTCTCCACCCCCTACCCCATTCTGAGTCCCGGTGACCCTCTCCTGCCCCTACCCCATTCTGTCCCTGTGGCCCACTCCAGCCCCTACCCCATTCTGAGTCCTTGTGACCCTCTCCAGCCCCTACCCCATTCTGTCCCTGTGATCCTCTCCTGACCCTACCCCATTCTGAGACCCTGTGACCCTCTCCAGCCCCTACCCCATTCTGAGTCCCTGTGACACTATCCAGCCCCTACCCCATTCTGAGTCTCTGTGACCCACTCCAGCACCTACCCCACTCTGAGTCTCTGTGACCCTCTCCAGCCTCTACCCCATTCTGAGGCCCTGTGACCCTCTCCAGCCCCTACCCCATTCTGAGTCCCTGTGACCATCTCCAGCCACTACACCAATCTGAGTCCCTGTGACCCTCTCCAGCCCCTACCCCATTCTGAGTCCCTGTGAACCTCTCCAGCCGGTACCCCATTCTGTCCCTGTGTCCATCTCCAGCCCTTACCCCATTCTGTCCCTGTGACCCTCAACAGCCGCTACCCCATTCTGAATCCCTGTGACCCTCTCCAGCCCCTACCCCATTCTGAGTCCCGGTGACCCTCTACAGCCCCTACCACATTCTGAGTCCCTGTGACCCGCTCCAACCCCTGCCCCATTCTGTCCCTGACCCTCTCCAGACCCTACCCCATTCTGTCCCTGAGACCCTCTCCAGCCCCTACCCCATTCTGAGTCCCTGTGACCCTCTCCAGCCCCTACCCCATTCTGAGTCCCTGTGACCCTCTCCAGCCCCTACCCCATTCTGTCCCTGTGACCCTCTCCAGCCCCTACCCCATTCTGTCTCTGTGACCCTCTCCAGCCCCTAACCCATTCTGTCTCTGTGACCCTCTCCAGCCCCTACCCCATTCTGTCTCTGTGACCCTCTCCAGCCCCTACCCCATTCTGTCCCTGAGACCCTCTCCTGACCCTACCCCATTCTGAGACCCTGTGACCCTAACCAGCCCCTACCCCATTCTGAGTCTCTGTGACCCTATCCAGCCCCTACCCCATTCTGAGTCCCTGTGACCCTCTCCAGCCCCTACCCCATTCTGAGTCCCTATGACTCTTCCCAGCGCCTACCCCATTCTGTCCCTGAGACCCTCTCAAGCCCCTACCACATTCTGTCCCTGAGACCCTCTCAAGCAGCTACCCCATTCTGACCCTGTGACCCTCTCCAGCCCCTACCCCATTCTGACCCTGTGACCCTCTCCAGCCCCTACCCCATTCTGTCCCTGAGACCCTCTCAAGCCCCTACCCCATTCTAACCCTGTGACCCTCTCCAGCCCCTACCCCATTCTGAGTCCCTATGACCCTCCCCAGCCCCTACCCCATTCTGAGTCCCTGTGACCCTATCCAGCCCCTACACCATTCTGAGTCCCTGTGACCCTCTCCAGATCCTACCCCATTCTGAGTCTCTGTGACCTTATCCAGCCCCTACCCCATTCTGAGTCCCTGTGACCCTCTCCAGCCCCTACCCCATTCTGTCCCTGTGACCAGCTCCAGCCCCTACCCCATTCTGAGTCCCTGTGACCCTCTCCAGCCCCTACCCCATTCTGTCCCTGTGACCCTTTCCAGCCCCTACCCCATTCTGAGACCCTGTGACCCTCTCCAGCCCCTAACCCATTCTGTCCCTGTGACACTCTCCAGCCCCTACCCCTTTCTGAGTCCCTGTGACCCTCTCCAGCCCCTACCCCATTCTGAGTCCCTGTGACACTCTCCAGCCGCTACCCCATTCTGAGTCCCTGTGACCCTCTCCAGCCCCTACCCCATTCTGTCCCGGTGACCCTCTCCAGCCCCTACCCCATTCTGTCCCTGTGACCCTCTCCAGCCCCTACCCCATTCTGAATCCCTGTGACCCTATCCAGCCCCTACCCCATACTGAGTCCCTGTGACCCTCTCCAGCCCCTACCCCATTCTGAGTCACTGTGACCCTATCCAGCCCCTACCCCACTCTGTGACCCTATCCAGCCCCTACCCCATTCTGTCCCTGTGAACCTCTCCAGCCCCTACCCCATTCTCTGTGACCCTCTACAGCCCCTACCCCATTCTGAGTCCCTGTGACCCTCTCCTGCCCCTACCCCATTCTGTCCCTGTGGCCCACTCCAGCCCCTACCCCATTCTGAGTCCCTGTGACCCTCTCCAGCCCCTACCCCGTTCTGTCCCTGTGACCCTCTCCAGCCCCTACCCCATTCTGAGTCCTGTGACCCTCACCAGCCCCTACACCATTCTGAGTCCTTGTGACCCTCTCCAGCCCCTACCCCATTCTGTCCCTGTGATCCTCTCCTGACCCTACCCCATTCTGAGACCCTGTGACCCTCTCCAGGCCCTACCACATTCTGAGTCCCTGTGACACTATCCAGCCCCTACCCCATTCTGAGTCTCTGTGACCCACTCCAGCACCTACCCCACTCTGAGTCTCTGTGACCCTCTCCAGCCCCTACCCCATTCTGAGGCCCTGTGACCCTCTCCAGCCCCTAACCCACTCTGAGTCCCTGTGACCGTATCCAGCCACTACCCCAATCTGAGTCCCTGTGACCCTCTCCAGCCCCTACACCATTCTGAGTCCCTGTGTCCATCTCCAGCCCTTACCCCATTCTGTCCCTGTGACCCTCTCCAGCCCCTACCCCATTCTGAATCCCTGTGACCCTCTCCAGCCCCTACCCCGTTCTGAGTCCCAGTGACCCTCTACAGCCCCTACCCCATTCTGAGTCCCTGTGACCCTCTCCAACCCCTACCCCATTCTGTCCCTGAGACCCTCTCCAGCCCCTACCCCATTCTGAGTCCCTGTGACCCTCTCCAGCCCCTACCCCATTCTGTCCCTGTGACCCTCTCCAGCCCCTACCCCATTCTGTCCCTGTGACCCTCTCCAGCCCCTACCCCATTCTGTCTCTGTGACCCTCTCCAGCCCCTAACCCATTCTGTCTCTGTGACCCTCTCCAGCCCCTACACCATTCTGTCTCTTTGACCCTCTCCACCCCCTACCCCATTCTGAGTCCCTGAGACCCTCTCCAGCCCCTACCCCATTCTGAGTCCCTGTGACCCTCCCCAGCCCCTACCCCATTCTGTCCCTGAGACCCACTCAAGCCCCTACCACATTCTGTCCCTGAGACCCTCTCAAGCCACCAACCCCATTCTAACCCTGTGACCCTCTCCAGCCCCTACCCCATTCTGAGTCCCTATGACCCTCCCCAGCCCCTACCCCATTCTGAGTCCCTGTGACCCTATCCAGCCCCTACACCATTCTGAGTCCCTGTGACCCTCTCCAGACCCTACCCCATTCTGAGTCTCTGTGACCTTATCCAGCCCCTACCCCATTCTGTCCCTGTGACCAGCTCCAGCCCCTACGCCATTCTGAGTCCCTGTGACCATCTCCAGCCCCTACCCCATTCTGTCCCTGTGACCCTCTCCAGGCCCTACCCCATTCTGAGACCCTGTGACCCTCTCCAGCCCCTACCCCATTCTCTCCCTGTGACCCTCTCCAGCCCCTACCCCATTCTGAGTCCCTGTGACCCTCTCCAGCCCCTACCCCATTCTGAGTCCCTGTGACACTCTCCAGCCGCTACCCCATTCTGAGTCCCTGTGACCCTCTCCAGCCCCTACCCCATTCTGTCCCGGTGACCCTCTCCAGCCCCTACCCCATTCTGTACCTGTGACCCTCTCCAGCCCCTACCCCATTCTGAATCCCTGTGACCCTATCCAGCCCCTACCCCATACTGAGTCCCTGTGACTCTCTCCAGACACTACCCCATTCTGAGTCACAGTGACCCTATCCAGCCCCTACCCCACTCTGTGACCCTATCCAGCCCCTACCCCATTCTGTCCCTGTGACCCTCTCCAGCCCCTACCCCATTCTCTGTGACCCTCTCCAGCCGCTACCCCATACTGAATCCCTGTAACCCTCTCCAGCCCCTACCCCATTCTGAGTCCCTGTGACCCTCCCCAGGCCCTACCACATTCTGTGTCTCTGTGACACTATCCAGCCCCTACCCCATTCTGAGTCTCTGTGACCCTATCCAGCCCCTACCCCATTCTGAGTCTCTGTGACCCTCTCAAGCCCCTACTCCATTCTGTCCCTGTGACCCTCACCAGCCCCTACCCCATTCTGAGTCCCTGTGACCCTCTCCAGCCCCTACCCCATTCTGTCCCTGTGACCCTCTCCAGCCCCTACCCCATTCTGACCCTATGACCCTCCCCAGCCCCTACCACATTCTGTCCCTGAGACCCTCTCAAGCCCCTACCACATTCGGTCCCTGAGACCCTCTCAAGCCGCTACGCCATTCTGACCCTATGACCCTCTCTAGCCCCTACCCCATTCTGTCCCTGAGACCCTCTCAAGCCCCTACCCCATTATGACCCTGTGACCCTCTCCAGCCCCTGCCCCATTCTGAGTCCCTGTGACCCTCTCCAGCCCCTACCCCATTCTGAGTCCCTGTGACCCTATCCAGCCCCTACACCATTCTGAGTCCCTGTGACCCTCTCCAGACCCTACCCCATTCTGAGTCTCTGTGACCTTATCCAGCCCCTACCCCATTCTGAGTCCCTGTGACCCTCTCCAGCCCCTACCCCATTCTGTGTCCCTGTGACCCTCTCCAGCCCCTACCCCATTCTGAGTCGCTGTGACCCTCTCCAGCCCCTACCCCATTCTGTCCCTGTGACCCTCTCCAGCCCCTACCGCATTCTGAGTCCCTGTGACCCTCTCCAGCCCCTACCCCATTCTGAGTCCCTGTGACCCTCTCCAGCCCCTACCCCATTCTGTCCCTGTGACCCTCTCCAGGCCCTACCTCATTCTGAGTCCCTGTGACCCTCTCCAGCCCCTACCCCATTCTGACCCTGTGACCCTCCCCAGCACCTACCACATTCTGAGTCCCTGTGACACTCTCCAGCCGCTACACCATTCTGAGTCCCTGTGACCCTCTCCAGACCCTACCCCATTCTGTCCCGGTGACCCTCTCCAGCCCCAACCCCATTCTGAATCCCTGTGACCCTATCCAGCCCCTACCCCATTCTGAGTCCCTGTGACCCACTCCAGCCCCTACACCATTCTGTCTCTGTGACCCTCTCCAGCCCCTACCCCATTCTGTCTCGGTGACCCTCTCCAGCCCCTACCCCATTCTGAGTCCCTGAGACCCTCTCCAGCCCCTACCCCATTCTGAGTCCCTGTGACCATCTCCAGCCCCTACCCCATTCTCTGTGACCCTCTCCAGCCCCTACCCCATTCTGTCCCTGTGACCCTCTCCAGCCCCTACCCCATTCTGTCTCTGTGACCCTCTCCAGCCCCTAACCCATTCTGTCTCTGTGACCCTCTCCAGCCCCAACCCCATTCTGTCTCTGTGACCATCTCCAGCCCCTACCCCATTCTGTCACTGAGACCCTCTCCAGCCCCTACCCCATTCTGAGACCCTGTGACCCTAACCAGCCCCTACCCCATTCTGTCCCTGTGACCCTCACCAGCCCCTACCCCATTCTGAGTCTCTGTGAACCTATCCTGCCCCTACCAAAATTCTGAGTCCCTGTGACCCTCTCCAGCCCCTACCCCATTCTGAGTCCCTATGACCCTCTCCAGCCCCTACCCCATTCTGTCCCTGAGACCCTCTCCAGCCCCTACCCCATTCTGTCCCTGTGACCCTCTCCAGCCCCTACCCCATTCTGTCTCTGTGACCCTCTCCAGCCCCTAACCCATTCTGTCTCTGTGACTCTCTCCAGCCCCTTCCCCATTCTGTCTCTGTGACCCTCTCCAGCCCCTACCCCATTCTGTCCCTGAGACCCTCTCCAGCCCCTAGCCCATTCTGAGTCTCTGTGACCCTATCCAGCCCCTTCCCCATTCTGAGTCCCTGTGACCCTCTCCAGCCCCTACCCCATTCTGAGTCCCTATGACCCTTCCCAGCCCCTACCCCATTCTGTCCCTGAGACTTTCTCAAGCCCCTACCACATTCTGTCCCTGAGACCCTCTCAAGCAGCTACCCCATTCTGACCCTGTGACCCTCACCAGCCCCTACCCCATTCTGACCCTGTGACCCTCTCCAGCCCCTACCCCACTCTGTCCCTGAGACCCTCTCAAGCCCTACCCCATTCTAACCCTGTGACCCTCTCCAGCCCCTACCCCATTCTGAGTCCCTATGACCCTCCCCAGCCCCTACCCCATTCTGAGTCCCTGTGACCCTATCCAGACCCTACACCATTCTGAGTCCCTGTGACCCTCTCCAGACCCTACCCCATTCTGAGTCTCTGTGACCTTATCCAGCCCCTACCCCATTCTGAGTCCCTGTGACCCTCTCCAGCCCCTACCCCATTCTGTCCCTGTGACCAGCTCCCGCCCCTACCCCATTCTGAGTCCCTGTGACCCTCTCCAACCCCTACCCCATTCTGTCCCTGTGACCCTCTCCAGCCCCTACCCCATTCTGAGACCCTGTGACCCTCTCCAGCCCCTACCCCATTCTGTCCCTGTGACCCTCTCCAGACCCTACCCCATTCTGAGTCCCTGTGACCCTCTCCAGCCCCTACCCCATTCTGAGTCCCTGTGACACTCTCCAGCCGCTACCCCATTCTGAGTCCCTGTGACCCTCTCCAGCCCCTACCCCATTCTGTCCCGGTGACCCTCTCCAGCCCCTACCCCATTCTGTCCCTGTGACCCTCTCCAGCCCCTACCCCATTCTGAATCCCTGTGACCCTATCCAGCCCCTACCCCATACTGAGTCCCTGTGACCCTCTCCAGCCCCTACCCCATTCTGAGTCACTGTGACCCTATCCAGCCCCTACCCCACTCTGTGACCCTATCCAGCCCCTACCGCATTCTGTCCCTGTGAACCTCTCCAGCCCCTACCCCATTCCTTGTGACCCTCTCCAGCCCCTACCCCATTCTGAGTCCCTGTGACCCTCTCCTGCCCCTACCCCATTCTGTCCCTGTGGCCCACTCCAGCCCCTACCCCATTCTGAGTCCCTGTGACCCTCTCCAGCCCCTACCCCGTTCTGTCCCTGTGACCCTCTCCAGCCCCTACCCCATTCTGAGTCCTGTGACCCTCACCAGCCCCTACACCATTCTGAGTCCTTGTGACCCTCTCCAGCCCCTACCCCATTCTGTCCCTGTGATCCTCTCCTGACCCTACCCCATTCTGAGACCCTGTGACCCTCTCCAGCCCCTACCCCATTCTGAGTCCCTGTGACACTATCCAGCCCCTACCCCATTCTGAGTCTCTGTGACCCACTCCAGCACCTACCCCACTCTGAGTCTCTGTGACCCTCTCCAGCCCCTACCCCATTCTGAGGCCCTGTGACCCTCTCCAGCCCCTAACCCATTCTGAGTCCCTGTGACCGCCTCCAGCCACTACACCAATCTGAGTCCCTGTGAACCTATCCAGCCCCTACCCCATTCTGAGTCCCTGTGACCGCCTCCAGCCACTACACCAATCTGAGTCCCTGTGACCCTCTCCAGCGCCTACACCATTCTGAGTCCCTGTGAACCTATCCAGCCCCTACCCCATTCTGAGTCCCTGTGTCCATCTCCAGCCCCTACCCCATTCTGTCCCTGTGACACTCTCCAACCCCTACACCATTCTGTCCCTGAGACCCTCTCCAGCCCCTACCCCATTCTGTCCCGGTGACCCTCTCCAGCCCCTACCCCATTCTGTCCCTGTGACCCTCTCCAGCCCCTACCCCATTCTGTCCCTGTGACCCTCTCCAGCCCCTACCCCATTCTGAATCCCTGTGACCCTATCCAGCCCCTACCCCATACTGTGTCCCTGTGACCCTCTCCAGCCCCTACCCCATTCTGAGTCACTGTGACCCTATCCAGCCCCTACCCCACTCTGTGACCCTATCCAGCCCCTACCCCATTCTGTCCCTGTGAACCTCTCCAGCCCCTACCCCATTCTCTGTGACCCTCTCCAGCCCCTACCCCATTCTGAGTCCCTGTGACCCTCTCCTGCCCCTACCCCATTCTGTCCCTGTGGCCCTCTCCAACCCCTACCCCATTCTGAGTCCTGTGACCCTCACCAGCCCCTACACCATTCTGAGTCCTTGTGACCCTCTCCAGCCCCTACCCCATTCTGTCCCTGTGATCCTCTCCTGACACTACCCCATTCTGAGTCCCTGTGACCCTCTCCAGCCCCTACCCCACTCTGAGTCTCTGTGACCCTCTCCAGCCCCTACCCCATTCTGAGGCCCTGTGACCCTCTCCAGCCCCTAACCCATTCTGAGTCCCTGTGACCGCCTCCAGCCACTACCCCAATCTGAGTCCCTGTGACCCTCTCCAGCCCCTACACCATTCTGAGTCCCTGTGAACCTTTCCAGCCCCTACCCCATTCTGAGTCCCTGTGTCCATCTCCAGCCCTTACCCCATTCTGTCCCTGTGACCCTCTCCAGCCCCTACCCCATTCTGAGTCACTGTGAACCTCTCCAGCCCCTACCCCATTCTGAGTCCCTGTGTCCATCTCCAGCCCTTACCCCATTCTGTCCCTGTGACCCTCTCCAGCCCCTACCCCATTCTGAATCCCTGTGACCCTCTCCAGCCCCTACCCCATTCTTAGTCCCAGTGACCCTCTACAGCCCCTACCCCATTCTGAGTCCCTGTGACCCTCTCCAACCCCTACCCCATTCTGTCCCTGAGACCCTCTCCAGCCCCTACCCCATTCTGTCCCGGTGACCCTCTCCAGCCCCTACCCCATTCTGTCCCTGTGACCCTCTCCAGCCCCTACCCCATTCTGTCCCTGTGACCCTCTCCAGCTCCTACCCCATTCTGAATCCCTGTGACCCTATCCAGCCCCTACCCCATACTGTGTCCCTGTGACCCGCTCCAGCCCCTACCCCATTCTGAGTCACTGTGACCCTATCCAGCCCCTACCCCACTCTGTGACCCTATCCAGTCCCTACCCCATTCTGTCCCTGAGAACCTCTCCAGCCCCTACCCCATTCTCTGTGACCCTCTCCAGCCCCTACCCCATTCTGAGTCCCTGTGACCCTCTCCTGCCCCTACCCCATTCTGTCCCTGTGGCCCTCTTCAGCCCCTACCCCATTCTGAGTCCTGTGACCCTCACCAGCCCCTACACCATTCTGAGTCCTTGTGACCCTCTCCAGCCCCTACCCCATTCTGTCCCTGTGATCCTCTCCTGACCCTACCCCATTCTGAGACCCTGTGACCCTCTCCAGCCCCTACCCCATTCTGAGTCCCTGTGACACTATCCAGCCCCTACCCCACTCTGAGTCTCTGTAACCCTCTCCAGCCCCTACCCCATTCTGAGGCCCTGTGACCCTCTCCAGCCCCTAACCCATTCTGAGTCCCTGTGACCGCCTCCAGCCACTACCCCAATCTGAGTCCCTGAGACCCTCTCCAGCCCCTACACCATTCTGAGTCCCTGTGAACCTCTCCAGCCCCTACCCCATTCTGAGTCCCTGTGTCCATCTCCAGCCCTTACCCCATTCTGTCCCTGTGACCCTCTCCAGCCCCTACCCCATTCTGAGTCACTGTGACCCTATCCAGCCGCTACCCCACTCTGTGACCCTATCCAGCCCCTACCCCATTCTGTCCCTATGAACCTCTCCAGCCCCTACCCCATTCTCTGTGACCCTCTCCAGCCCCTACCCCATTCTGAGTCCCTGTGACCCTCTCCTGCCCCTACCCCATTCTGTCCCTGTGGCCCACTCCAGCCCCTACCCCATTCTGAGTCCCTGTGACCCTCTCCAGCCCCTACCCCGTTCTGTCCCTGTGACCCTCTCCAGCCCCTACCCCATTCTGAGTCCTGTGACCCTCACCAGCCCATACACCATTCTGAGTCCTTGTGACCCTCTCAAGCCCCTACCCCATTCTGTCCCTGTGATCCTCTCCTGACCCTACCCCATTCTGAGACCCTGTGACCCTCTCCAGCCCCTACCCCATTCTGAGTCCCTGTGACACTATCCAGCCCCTACCCCATTCTGAGTCTCTGTGACCCACTCCAGCACCTACCCCACTCTGAGTCTCTGTGACCCTCTCCAGCCCCTACCCCATTCTGAGGCCCTGTGACCCTCTCCAGCCCCTAACCCATTCTGAGTCCCTGTGACCGCCTCCAGCCACTACCCCAATCTGAGTCCCTGTGACCCTCTCCAGCCCCTACACCATTCTGAGTCCCTGTGAACCTCTCCAGCCCCTACCCCATTCTGAGTCCCTGTGTCCATCTCCAGCCCTTACCCCATTCTGTCCCTGTGACCCTCTCCAGCCCCTACCCCATTCTGAATCCCTGTGACCCTCTCCAGCCCCTACCCCATTCTGAGTCCCAGTGACCCTCTACAGCCCCTACCCCATTCTGAGTCCCTGTGACCCTCTCCAGCCCCTACCCCATTCTGAGTCACTGTGACCCTGTCCAGCCCCTACCCCACTCTGTGACCCTATCCAGCCCCTACCCCATTCTGTCCCTGTGAACCTCTCCAGCCCCTACCCCATTCTCTGTGACCCTCTCCAGCCCCTACCCCATTCTGAGTCCCTGTGACACTCTCCTGCCCCTACCCCATTCTGTCCCTGTGGCCCACTCCAGCCCCTACCCCATTCTGAGTCCCTGTGACCCTCTCCAGCCCCTACCCCGTTCTGTCCCTGTGACCCTCTCCAGCCCCTACCCCATTCTGAGTCCTGTGACCCTCACCAGCCCCTACACCATTCTGAGTCCTTGTGACCCTCTCCAGCCCCTACCCCATTCTGTCCCTGTGATCCTCTCCTGACCCTACCCCATTCTGAGACCCTGTGACCTTCTCCAGCCCCTACCCCATTCTGAGTCCCTGTGACACTATCCAGCCCCTACCCCATACTGTGTCCCTGTGACCCTCTCCAGCCCCTACCCCATTCTGAGTCGCTGTGACCCTCTCCAGCCCCTACCCCATTCTGTCCCTGTGACCCTCTCCAGCCCCTACCCCATTCTGAGTCCCTGTGACCCTCTCCAGCCCCTACCCCGTTCTGTCCCTGTGACCCTCTCCAGCCCCTACCCCATTCTGAGTCCTGTGACCCTCACCAGCCCCTACACTATTCTGAGTCCTTGTGACCCTCTCCAGCCCCTACCCCATTCTGTCCCTGTGATCCTCTCCAGCCCCTACCCCATTCTCTGTGACCCTCTCCAGCCCCTACCCCATTCTGAGTCCCTGTGACCCTCTCCTGCCCCAACCCCATTCTGTCCCTGTGGCCCACTCCAGCCCCTACCCCATTCTGAGTCCCTGTGACCCTCTCCAGCCCCTACCCCGTTCTGTCCCTGTGACCCTCTCCAGCCCCTACCCCATTCTGAGTCGCTGTGACCCTCTCCAGCCCCTACCCCATTCTGAGTCCCTGTGACCCTCTCCAGCCCCTACCCCGTTCTGTCCCTGTGACCCTCTCCAGCCCCTACCCCATTCTGAGTCACTGTGACCCTATCCAGCCCCTACCCCACTCTGTGACCCTATCCAGTCCCTACCCCATTCTGTCCCTGAGAACCTCTCCAGCCCCTACCCCATTCTCTGTGACCCTCTCCAGCCCCTACCCCATTCTGAGTCCCTGTGACCCTCTCCTGCCCCTACCCCATTCTGTCCCTGTGGCCCTCTTCAGCCCCTACCCCATTCTGAGTCCTGTGACCCTCACCAGCCCCTACACCATTCTGAGTCCTTGTGACCCTCTCCAGCCCCTACCCCATTCTGTCCCTGTGATCCTCTCCTGACCCTACCCCATTCTGAGACCCTGTGACCCTCTCCAGCCCCTACCCCATT
Organism: Hypanus sabinus; assembly: GCF_030144855.1. Taxonomy (NCBI): domain Eukaryota; kingdom Metazoa; phylum Chordata; class Chondrichthyes; order Myliobatiformes; family Dasyatidae; genus Hypanus; species Hypanus sabinus. The sequence goes on from NW_026778916.1 coordinate 225,593, forward strand.
CTGAGTCCCTGTGACACTATCCAGCCCCTACCCCACTCTGAGTCTCTGTAACCCTCTCCAGCCCCTACCCCATTCTGAGGCCCTGTGACCCTCTCCAGCCCCTAACCCATTCTGAGTCCCTGTGACCGCCTCCAGCCACTACCCCAATCTGAGTCCCTGAGACCCTCTCCAGCCCCTACACCATTCTGAGTCCCTGTGAACCTCTCCAGCCCCTACCCCATTCTGAGTCCCTGTGTCCATCTCCAGCCCTTACCCCATTCTGTCCCTGTGACCCTCTCCAGCCCCTACCCCATTCTGAGTCACTGTGACCCTATCCAGCCCCTACCCCACTCTGTGACCCTATCCAGCCCCTACCCCATTCTGTCCCTGTGAACCTCTCCAGCCCCTACCCCATTCTCTGTGACCCTCTCCAGCCCCTACCCCATTCTGAGTCCCCTGTGACCCTCTCCTGCCCCTACCCCATTCTGTCCCTGTGGCCCACTCCAGCCCCTACCCCATTCTGAGTCCCTGTGACCCTCTCCAGCCCCTACCCCGTTCTGTCCCTGTGACCCTCTCCAGCCCCTACCCCATTCTGAGTCCTGTGACCCTCACCAGCCTATACACCATTCTGAGTCCTTGTGACCCTCTCCAGCCCCTACCCCATTCTGTCCCTGTGATCCTCTCCTGACCCTACCCCATTCTGAGACCCTGTGACCCTCTCCAGCCCCTACCCCATTCTGAGTCCCTGTGACACTATCCAGCCCCTACCCCATTCTGAGTCTCTGTGACCCACTCCAGCACCTACCCTACTCTGAGTCTCTGTGACCCTCTCCAGCCCCTACCCCATTCTGAGGCCCTGTGACCCTCTCCAGCCCCTAACCCATTCTGAGTCCCTGTGACCGCCTCCAGCCACTACCCCAATCTGAGTCCCTGTGACCCTCTCCAGCCCCTACACCATTCTGAGTCCCTGTGAACCTCTCCAGCCCCTAACCCATTCTGAGTCCCTGTGTCCATCTCCAGCCCTTACCCCATTCTGTCCCTGTGACCCTCTCCAGCCCCTACCCCATTCTGAATCCCTGTGACCCTCTCCAGCCCCTACCCCATTCTGAGTCCCAGTGACCCTCTACAGCCCCTACCCCATTCTGAGTCCCTGTGACCCTCTCCAGCCCCTACCCCATTCTGAGTCACTGTGACCCTGTCCAGCCCCTACCCCACTCTGTGACCCTATCCAGCCCCTACCCCATTCTGTCCCTGTGAACCTCTCCAGCCCCTACCCCATTCTCTGTGACCCTCTCCAGCCCCTACCCCATTCTGAGTCCCCTGTGACACTCTCCTGCCCCTACCCCATTCTGTCCCTGTGGCCCACTCCAGCCCCTACCCCATTCTGAGTCCCTATGACCCTCTCCAGCCCCTACCCCGTTCTGTCCCTGTGACCCTCTCCAGCCCCTACCCCATTCTGAGTCCTGTGACCCTCACCAGCCCCTACACCATTCTGAGTCCTTGTGACCCTCTCCAGCCCCTACCCCATTCTGTCCCTGTGATCCTCTCCTGACCCTACCCCATTCTGAGACCCTGTGACCTTCTCCAGCCCCTACCCCATTCTGAGTCCCTGTGACACTATCCAGCCCCTACCCCATACTGTGTCCCTGTGACCCTCTCCAGCCCCTACCCCATTCTGAGTCGCTGTGACCCTCTCCAGCCCCTACCCCATTCTGTCCCTGTGACCCTCTCCAGCCCCTACCCCATTCTGAGTCCCTGTGACCCTCTCCAGCCCCTACCCCGTTCTGTCCCTGTGACCCTCTCCAGCCCCTACCCCATTCTGAGTCCTGTGACCCTCACCAGCCCCTACACTATTCTGAGTCCTTGTGACCCTCTCCAGCCCCTACCCCATTCTGTCCCTGTGATCCTCTCCAGCCCCTACCCCATTCTCTGTGACCCTCTCCAGCCCCTACCCCATTCTGAGTCCCTGTGACCCTCTCCTGCCCCAACCCCATTCTGTCCCTGTGACCCTCTCCAGCCCCTACCCCATTCTGAGTCCCTGTGACACTATCCAGCCCCTACCCCATTCTGAGTCTCTGTGACCCACTCCAGCACCTACCCCACTCTGAGTCTCTGTGACCCTCTCCAGCCCCTACCCCATTCTGAGGCCCTGTGACCCTCTCCAGCCCCTAACCCATTCTGAGTCCCTGTGACCCTCTCCAGCCCCTACACCATTCTGAGTCCCTGTGACCCTCTCCAGCCCCTACCCCATTCTGAGTCCCTTTGTCCATCTCCAGCCCTTACCCCATTCTGTCCCTGTGACCCTCTCCAGCCCCTACCCCATTCTGAATCCCTGTGACCCTCTCCAGCTCCTACCCCATTCTGAGTCCCAGTGACCCTCTACAGCCCCTACCCCATTCTGAGTCCCTGTGACCCTCTCCAACCCCTACCCCATTCTGTCCCTGAGACCCTCTCCAGCCCCTACCCCATTCTGTCCCTGAGACCCTCTCCAGCCCCTACCCCATTCTGAGTCCCTGTGACCCTCTCCAGCCCCTACCCCACTCTGAGTCCCTGTGACCCTCTCCAGCCCCTACCCCATTCTGTCCCTGTGACCCTCTCCAGCCCCTACCCCATTCTGTCTCTGTGACCCTCTCCAGCCCCTAACCCATTCTGTCTCTGTGACCCTCTCCAGCCCCTACACCATTCTGTCTCTGTGACCCTCTCCAGCCCCTACCCCATTCTGAGTCCCTGAGACCCTCTCCAGCCCCTACCCCATTCTGAGTCCCTATGACCCTCCCCAGCCCCTACCCCATCCTGTCCCTGAGACCCACTCAAGCCCCTACCACATTCTGTCCCTGAGACCCTCTCAAGCCGCTACCCCATTCTGACCCTGTGACCCTCTCCAGCCCCTACCCCATTCTGTCCCTGAGACCCTCTCAAGCCCCTACCCCATTCTAACCCTGTGACCCTCTCCAGCCCCTACCCCATTCTGAGTCCCTATGACCCTCCCCAGCCCCTACCCCATTCTGAGTCCCTGTGACCCTCTCCAGCCCCTACCCCACTCTGAGTCCCTGTGACCCTCTCCAGACCCTACCCCATTCTGAGTCTCTGTGACCTTATCCAGCCCCTACCCCATTCTGTCCCTGTGACCCTCTCCAGACCCTACCCCATTCTGAGTCTCTGTGACCTTATCCAGCCCCTACCCCATTCTGAGTCCCTGTGACCCTCTCCAGCCCCTACCCCATTCTGTCCCTGTGACCAGCTCCCGCCCCTACCCCATTCTGAGTCCCTGTGACCCTCTCCAACCCCTACCCCATTCTGTCCCTGTGACCCTCTCCAGCCCCTACCCCATTCTGAGACCCTGTGACCCTCTCCAGCCCCTAACCCATTCTGTCCCTGTGACCCTCTCCAGCCCCTACCCCATTCTGAATCCCTGTGACCCTCTCCAGCCGCTACCCCATTCTGAGTCCCTGTGACACTCTCCAGCCGCTACCCCATTCTGAGTCCCTGTGACCCTCTCCAGCCCCTACCCCATTCTGTCCCGGTGACCCTCTCCAGCCCCTACCCCATTCTGTCCCTGTGACCCTCTCCAGCCCCTACCCCATTCTGAATCCCTGTGACCCTATCCAGCCCCTACCCCATACTGAGTCCCTGTGACCCTCTCCAGCCCCTACCCCGTTCTGTCCCTGTGACCCTCTCCAGCCCCTACCCCATTCTGAGTCCTGTGACCCTCACCAGCCCCTACACCATTCTGAGTCCTTGTGACCCTCTCCAGCCCCTACCCCATTCTGTCCCTGTGATCGATCCTCTCCTGACCCTACCCCATTCTGAGACCCTGTGACCCTCTCCAGCCCCTACCCCCATTCTGAGTCCCTGTGACACTATCCAGCCCCTACCCCATTCTGAGTCTCTGTGACCCACTCCAGCACCTACCCCACTCTGAGTCTCTGTGACCCTCTCCAGCCCCTACCCCATTCTGAGGCCCTGTGACCCTCTCCAGCCCCTAACCCATTCTGAGTCCCTGTGACCGCCTCCAGCCACTACTCCAATCTGAGTCCCCTGTGACCCTCTCCAGCCCCTACACCATTCTGAGTCCCTGTGAACCTCTCCAGCCCCTACCCCATTCTGAGTCCCTGTGTCCATCTCCAGCCCTTACCCCATTCTGTCCCTGTGACCCTCTCCAGCCCCTACCCCATTCTGAATCACTGTGACCCTCTCCAGCTCCTGCCCCATTCTGTGTCCCAGTGACCCTCTACAGCCCCTACCACATTCTGAGTCCCTGTGACCCTCTCCAACCCCTACCCCATTCTGTCCCTGAGACCCTCTCCAGCCCTACCCCATTCTGTCCCTGAGACCCTCTCCAGCCCCTACCCCATTCTGAGTCCCTGTGACCCTCTCCAGCCCCTACCCCACTCTGAGTCCCTGTGACCCTCTCCAGCCCCTACCCCATTCTGTCCCTGTGAACCTCTCCAGCCCCTACCCCATTCTGAGTCCTGTGACCCTCACCAGCCCCTACACCATTCTGAGTCCTTGTGACCCTCTCCAGCCCCGTACCCCATTCTGTCCCTGTGATCCTCTCCTGACCCTACCCCATTCTGAGACCCTGTGACCTTCTCCAGCCCCTACCCCATTCTGAGTCCCTGTGACACTATCCAGCCCCTACCCCATACTGTGTCCCTGTGACCCTCTCCAGCCCCTACCCATTCTGTCGCTGTGACCCTCTCCAGCCCCTACCCCATTCTGTCCCTGTGACCCTCTCCAGCCCCTACCCCATTCTGAGTCCCTGTGACCCTCTCCAGCCCTTACCCCGTTCTGTCCCTGTGACCCTCTCCAGCCCCTACCCCATTCTGAGTCCTGTGACCCTCACCAGCCCCTACACTATTCTGAGTCCTTGTGACCCTCTCCAGCCCCTACCCCATTCTGTCCCTGTGATCCTCTCCAGCCCCTACCCCATTCTCTGTGACCCTCTCCAGCCCCTACCCCATTCTGAGTCCCTGTGACCCTCTCCTGCCCAACCCCATTCTGTCCCTGTGGCCCACTCCAGCCCCTACCCCATTCTGAGTCCCTGTGACCCTCTCCAGCCCCTACCCCGTTCTGTCCCTGTGACCCTCTCCAGCCCCTACCCCATTCTGAGTCCTGTGACCCCTCCCAGCCCCTACACTATTCTGAGTCCTTGTGACCCTCTCCAGCCCCTACCCCATTCTGTCCCTGTGATCCTCTCCTGACCCTACCCCATTCTGAGACCCTGTGACCCTCTCCAGCCCCTACCCCATTCTGAGTCCCTGTGACACTATCCAGCCCCTACCCCATTCTGAGTCTCTGTGACCCACTCCAGCACCTACCCCACTCTGAGTCTCTGTGACCCTCTCCAGCCCCTACCCCATTCTGAGGCCCTGTGACCCTCTCCAGCCCCTAACCCATTCTGAGTCCCTGTGACCGCCTCCAGCCACTACTCCAATCTGAGTCCCTGTGACCCTCTCCAGCCCCTACACCATTCTAAGTCCCTGTGAACCTCTCCAGCCCCTACCCCATTCTGAGTCCCTTTGTCCATCTCCAGCCCTTACCCCATTCTGTCCCATGTGACCCTCTCCAGCCCCTACCCCATTCTGAATCCCTGTGACCCTCTCCAGCTCCTACCCCATTCTGAGTCCCAGTGACCCTCTACAGCCCCTACCCCATTCTGAGTCCCTGTGACCCTCTCCAACCCCTACCCCATTCTGTCCCTGAGACCCTCTCCAGCCCCTACCCCATTCTGTCCCTGAGACCCTCTCCAGCCCCTACCCCATTCTGAGTCCCTGTGACCCTCTCCAGCCCCTACCCCACTCTGAGTCCCTGTGACCCTCTCCAGCCCCTACCCCATTCTGTCCCTGTGACCCTCTCCAGCCCCTACCCCATTCTGTCTCTGTGACCCTCTCCAGCCCCTAACCCATTCTGTCTCTGTGACCCTCTCCAGCCCCTACACCCATTCTGTCTCTGTGACCCTCTCCAGCCCCTACCCCATTCTGAGTCCCTGAGACCCTCTCCAGCCCCTACCCCATTCTGAGTCCCTATGACCCTCCCCAGCCCCTACCCCATCCTGTCCCTGAGACCCACTCAAGCCCCTACCACATTCTGTCCCCTGAGACCCTCTCAAGCCGCTACCCCATTCTGACCCTGTGACCCTCTCCAGCCCCTACCCCATTCTGTCCCTGAGACCCTCTCAAGCCCCTACCCCATTCTAACCCTGTGACCCTCTCCAGCCCCTACCCCATTCTGAGTCCCTATGACCCCTCCCCAGCCCCTACCCCATTCTGAGTCCCTGTGACCCTCTCCAGCCCCTACCCCACTCTGAGTCCCTGTGACCCTCTCCAGACCCTACCCCCATTCTGAGTCTCTGTGACCTTATCCAGCCCCTACCCCATTCTGTCCCTGTGACCCTCTCCAGACCCTACCCCCATTCTGAGTCTCTGTGACCTTATCCAGCCCCTACCCCATTCTGAGTCCCTGTGACCCTCTCCAGCCCCTACCCCATTCTGTCCCTGTGACCAGCTCCCCGCCCCTACCCCATTCTGAGTCCCTGTGACCCTCTCCAACCCCTACCCCATTCTGTCCCTGTGACCCTCTCCAGCCCCTACCCCATTCTGAGACCCTGTGACCCTCTCCAGCCCCTAACCCATTCTGTCCCTGTGACCCTCTCCAGCCCCTACCCCATTCTGAATCCCTGTGACCCTCTCCAGCCGCTACCCCATTCTGAGTCCCCTGTGACACTCTCCAGCCGCTACCCCCATTCTGAGTCCCTGTGACCCTCTCCAGCCCCTACCCCATTCTGTCCCGGTGACCCTCTCCAGCCCCTACCCCATTCTGTCCCTGTGACCCTCTCCAGCCCCTACCCCATTCTGAATCCCTGTGACCCTATCCAGCCCCTACCCATACTGAGTCCCTGTGAACCTCTCCAGCCCTACCCCATTCTGAGTCCCTTTGTCCATCTCCCAGCCCTTACCCCATTCTGTCCCTGTGACCCTCTCCAGCCCCTACCCCATTCTGAATCCCTGTGACCCTCTCCAGCTCCTACCCCATTCTGAGTCCCAGTGACCCTCTACAGCCCCTACCCCATTCTGAGTCCCTGTGACCCTCTCCAACCCCTACCCCATTCTGTCCCTGAGACCCTCTCCAGCCCCTACCCCATTCTGTCCCTGAGACCCTCTCCAGCCCCTACCCCATTCTGAGTCCCTGTGACCCTCTCCAGCCCCTACCCCACTCTGAGTCCCTGTGACCCTCTCCAGCCCCTACCCCATTCTGTCCCTGTGACCCTCTCCAGCCCCTACCCCATTCTGTCTCTGTGACCCTCTCCAGCCCCTAACCCATTCTGTCTCTGTGACCCTCTCCAGCCCCTACACCATTCTGTCTCTGTGACCCTCTCCAGCCCCTACCCCATTCTGAGTCCCTGAGACCCTCTCCAGCCCCTACCCCATTCTGAGTCCCTATGACCCTCCCCAGCCCCTACCCCATCCTGTCCCTGAGACCCACTCAAGCCCCTACCACATTCTGTCCCTGAGACCCTCTCAAGCCGCTACCCCATTCTGACCCTGTGACCCTCTCCAGCCCCTACCCCATTCTGTCCCTGAGACCCTCTCAAGCCCCTACCCCATTCTAACCCTGTGACCCTCTCCAGCCCCTACCCCATTCTGAGTCCCTATGACCCTCCCCAGCCCCTACCCCATTCTGAGTCCCTGTGACCCTCTCCAGCCCCTACCCCACTCTGAGTCCCTGTGACCCTCTCCAGACCCTACCCCATTCTGAGTCTCTGTGACCTTATCCAGCCCCTACCCCATTCTGTCCCTGTGACCCTCTCCAGACCCTACCCCATTCTGAGTCTCTGTGACCTTATCCAGCCCCTACCCCATTCTGAGTCCCTGTGACCCTCTCCAGCCCCTACCCCATTCTGTCCCTGTGACCAGCTCCCGCCCCTACCCCATTCTGAGTCCCTGTGACCCTCTCCAACCCCTACCCCATTCTGTCCCTGTGACCCTCTCCAGCCCCTACCCCATTCTGAGACCCCTGTGACCCTCTCCAGCCCCTAACCCATTCTGTCCCTGTGACCCTCTCCAGCCCCTACCCCATTCTGAATCCCTGTGACCCTCTCCAGCCGCTACCCCATTCTGAGTCCCTGTGACACTCTCCAGCCGCTACCCCATTCTGAGTCCCTGTGACCCTCTCCAGCCCCTACCCCATTCTGTCCCGGTGACCCTCTCCAGCCCCTACCCCATTCTGTCCCTGTGACCCTCTCCAGCCCCTACCCCATTCTGAATCCCTGTGACCCTATCCAGCCCCTACCCCATACTGAGTCCCTGTGACCCTCTCCAGCCCCTACCCCGTTCTGTCCCTGTGACCCTCTCCAGCCCCTACCCCATTCTGAGTCCTGTGACCCTCACCAGCCCCTACACCATTCTGAGTCCTTGTGACCCTCTCCAGCCCCTACCCCATTCTGTCCCTGTGATCCTCTCCTGACCCTACCCCATTCTGAGACCCTGTGACCCTCTCCAGCCCCTACCCCATTCTGAGTCCCTGTGACACTATCCAGCCCCTACCCCATTCTGAGTCTCTGTGACCCACTCCAGCACCTACCCCACTCTGAGTCTCTGTGACCCTCTCCAGCCCCTACCCCATTCTGAGGCCCTGTGACCCTCTCCAGCCCCTAACCCATTCTGAGTCCCTGTGACCGCCTCCAGCCACTACTCCAATCTGAGTCCCTGTGACCCTCTCCAGCCCCTACACCATTCTGAGTCCCTGTGAACCTCTCCAGCCCCTACCCCATTCTGAGTCCCTGTGTCCATCTCCAGCCCTTACCCCATTCTGTCCCTGTGACCCTCTCCAGCCCCTACCCCATTCTGAATCACTGTGACCCTCTCCAGCTCCTGCCCCATTCTGTGTCCCAGTGACCCTCTACAGCCCCTACCCCCATTCTGAGTCCCTGTGACCCTCTCCAACCCCTACCCCATTCTGTCCCTGAGACCCTCTCCAGCCCCTACCCCATTCTGTCCCTGAGACCCTCTCCAGCCCCTACCCCATTCTGAGTCCCTGTGACCCTCTCCAGCCCCTACCCCACTCTGAGTCCCTGTGACCCTCTCCAGCCCCTACCCCATTCTGTCCCTGTGACCCTCTCCAGCCCCTGCCCCATTCTGTCTCTGTGACCCTCTCCAGCCCCTAACCCATTCTGTCTCTGTGACCCTCTCCAGCCCCTACACCATTCTGTCTCTGTGACCCTCTCCAGCCCCTACCCCATTCTGAGTCCCTGAGACTCTCTCCAGCCCCTACCCCATTCTGAGTCCCTATGACCCTCCCCAGCCCCTACCCCATTCTGTCCCTGAGACCCACTCAAGCCCCTACCACATTCTGTCCCTGAGACCCTCTCAAGCCGCTACCCCATTCTGACCCTGTGACCCTCTCCAGCCCCTACCCCATTCTGTCCCTGAGACCCTCACAAGCCCCTACCCCATTCTAACCCTGTGACCCTCTCCAGCCCCTACCCCATTCTGAGTCCCTATGACCCTCCCCAGCCCCTACCCCATTCTGAGTCCCAGTGACCCTCTCCAGCCCCTACCCCACTCTGAGTCCCTGTGACCCTCTCCAGCCCCTACCCCATTCTGTCCCTGTGACCCTCTCCAGACACTACCCCATTCTGAGTCTCTGTGACCTTATCCAGCCCCTACCCCATTCTGAGTCCCTGTGACCCTCTCCAGCCCCTACCCCATTCTGTCCCTGTGACCAGCTCCCGCCCCTACCCCATTCTGAGTCCCTGTGACCCTCTCCAACCCCTACCCCATTCTGTCCCTGTGACCCTCTCCAGCCCCTACCCCATTCTGAGACCCTGTGACCCTCTCCAGCCACTAACCCATTCTGTCCCTGTGACCCTCTCCAGCCCCTACCCCATTCTGAATCCCTGTGACCCTCTCCAGCCGCTACCCCATTCTGAGTCCCTGTGACACTCTCCAGCCGCTACCCCATTCTGAGTCCCTGTGACCCTCTCCAGCCCCTACCCCATTCTGTCCCGGTGACCCTCTCCAGCCCCTACCCCATTCTGTCCCTGTGACCCTCTCCAGCCCCTACCCCATTCTGAATCCCTGTGACCCTATCCAGCCCCCTACCCCATACTGAGTCCCTGTGACCCTCTCCAGCCCCTACCCCATTCTGAGTCACTGTGACCCTATCCAGCCCCTACCCCACTCTGTGACCCTATCCAGCCCCTACTCCATTCTGTCACTGTGAACCTCTCCAGCCCCTACCCCATTCTCTCTGACCCTCTCCAGCCCCTACCCCATTCTGAGTCCCTGTGACCCTCTCCTGCCCCAACCCCATTCTGTCCCTGTGGCCCACTCCAGCCCCTACCCCATTCTGAGTCCCTGTGACCCTCTCCAGCCCCTACCCCGTTCTGTCCCTGTGACCCTCTCCAGCCCCTACACCATTCTGAGTCCTGTGACCCTCACCAGCCCCTACACCATTCTGAGTCCTTGTGACCCTCTCCAGCCCCTACCCCATTCTGTCCCTGTGATCCTCTCCTGACCCTACCCCATTCTGAGACCCTGTGACCCTCTCCAGCCCCTACCCCATTCTGAGTCCCTGTGACACTATCCAGCCCCTACCCCATTCTGAGTCTCTGTGACCCACTCCAGCACCTACCCCACTCTGAGTCTCTGTGACCCTCTCCAGCCCCTACCCCATTCTGAGTCCCTGTGACCGCCTCCAGCCACTACTCCAATCTGAGTCCCTGTGACCCCTCTCCAGCCCCTACACCATTCTGAGGCCCTGTGACCCTCTCCAGCCCCTAACCCATTCTGAGTCCCTGTGACCGCCTCCAGCCACTACTCCAATCTGAGTCCCCTGTGACCCTCATCCAGCCCCTACACCATTCTGAGTCCCTGTGAACCTCTCCAGCCCCTACACCATTCTGAGTCCCTGTGAACCTCTCCAGCCCCTACCCCATTCTGAGTCCCTGTGTCCATCTCCAGCCCTTACCCCATTCTGTCCCTGTGACCCTCTCCAGCCCCTACCCCCATTCTGAATCCACTGTGACCCTCTCCAGCTCCTACCCCATTCTGAGTCCCAGTGACCCCTCTACAGCCCCTACCCCATTCTGAGTCCCTGTGACCCTCTCCAACCCCTACCCCCATTCTGTCCCTGAGACCCTCTCCAGCCCCTACACCATTCTGTCCCTGAGACCCTCTCCAGCCCCTACCCCATTCTGAGTCCCTGTGACCCTCTCCAGCCCCAACCCCACTCTGTCCCTGTGACCCTCTCCAGCCCCTACCCCATTCTGTCCCTGTGACCCTCTCCAGCCCCTACCCCATTCTGTCTCTGTGACCCTCTCCAGCCCCTAACACATTCTGTCTCGGTGACCCTCTCCAGCCCCTACACCATTCTGTCTCTGTGACCCTCTCCAGCCCCTACCCCATTCTGAGTCCCTGAGACCCTCTCCAGCCCCTAACCCCATTCTGAGTCCCTATGCCCCTCCCCAGCCCCTACCCCATTCTGTCCCTGAGACCCACTCAATCCACTACCACATTCTGTCCCTGAGACGCTCTCAAGCCGCTACCCTCCATTCTGACCCTGTGACCCTCTCCAGCCCCTACCCCATTCTGTCCCTGAGACCCTCTCAAGCCCCTACCCCATTCTAACCCTGTGACCCTCTCCAGCCCCTACCCCATTCTGAGTCCCTATGACCCTCCCCAGCCCCCTACCCCATTCTGAGTCCCAGTGACCCTATCCAGCCCCTACACCATTCTGAGTCCCTGTGACCCTCTCCAGACCCTACCCCATTCTGAGTCTCTGTGACCTTATCCAGCCCCTACCCCATTCTGGATCCCTGTGACCCTCTCCAGCCCCTACCCCATTCTGTCCCTGTGACCAGCTCCAGCCCCTTCGCCATTCTGAGTCCCTGTGACCCTCTCCAGCCCCTACCCCATTCTGAGTCCCTGTGACCCTCTCCAGCCCCTACCCCATTCTGTCCCTGTGACCCTCTCCAGCCCCTACCACATTCTGAGACCCTGTGACCCTCTCCAGCCCCCTACCACCATTCTGTCCCCTGTGACCCTCTCCAGCCCCTACCCCATTCTGAGTCCCTGTGACCCTCTCCAGCCCCTACCCCATTCTGAGTCCCTGTGACACTCTCCAGCCGCTACCCCCATTCTGAGTCCCTGTGACCCTCTCCAGCCCCTACCCCATTCTGTCCCGGTGACCCTCTCCAGCCCCTACCCCATTCTGTCCCTGTGACCCTCTCCAGCCCCTACCCCATTCTGAATCCCTGTGACCCTATCCAGCCCCTACCCCATACTGAGTCCCTGTGACCCTCTCCAGCCCCCTACCCCATTCTGAGTCACAGTGACCCTATCCAGCCCCTACCCCACTCTGTGACCCTATCCAGCCCCTACCCCATTCTGTCCCTGTGACCCTCTCCAGCCCCTACCCCCATTCTCCTGTGACCCTCTCCAGCCCCTACCCCATTCTGAATCCCTGTAACCCTCTCCAGCCCCTACCCCATTCTGAGTCCCTGTGACCCTCCCCAGCCCCTACCCCATTCTGTGTCTCTGTGACACTATCCAGCCCCTACCCCATTCTGAGTCTCTGTGACCCTATCCAGCCCCTACCCCATTCTGAGTCACTGAGACCCTATCCAGCCCCTACCCCATTCTGAGTCTCTGTGACCCTCTACAGCCCCTACCCCCATTCTGTCCCTGTGACCCTCTCCAGCCCTACCCCATTCTGAGTCCCTGTGACCCTCTCCAGCCCCTACCCCATTCTGTCCCGGTGACCCTCTCCGGCCCCTACCCCATTCTGTCCCTGTGACCCTCTCCAGCCCCTACCCACATTCTGAGTCTCTGTGACCTCTATCCAGCCCCTACGCCATTCTGATTCCCTGTGACCCTCTCCAGCCCCTACCCCATTCTGAGTCCCTGTGACCCTCTGCAGCCCCTACCCCATTCTGAGTCTCTGTGACACTCTCCAGCCCCTACCCCATTCGGAGTCCCTGTGACCCTCTCCAGCCCCTACCCATGCCATTCTGTCCCGGTGACCCTCTCCAGCCCCTACCCCATTCTGTGCCTGTGACCCTCACAAACCCTACCCCATTCTGAGTCTCTGTGACCCTATCCAGACCCTACCCCATTCTGATTCCCTGTGACAATCTTCAGCCCCTACCCCATTCTGAGTCCCTGTGACCCTCTCCAGCCCCTACCCCATTCTGTCCCGGTGACCCTCTCCAGCCCCTACCCCATTCTGTCCCTGTGACCCTCTCCAGCCCCTACCCATTCTGAGTCCCTGTGACCCTCTCCAGCCCCTACCTCCATTCTGAGTCCCTGTGACCCAATCCAGCCCCTACCCCATTCTGTCCCTGTGACCCTCCAGCCCCTACCCCATTCTGAGTCCCTGTGACCCTCTCAAGCCCCCTACCCCATTCTTAGTCCCTGTGACCCTCTCCAGCCCCCTACCCCATTCTGAGACCCTGTGACCCTCTCCAGCCCCTACCCCATTCATAGTCCCTGTGGTCCTCTCTAGCCCCTACCCCATTCTGTCCCTGTGACCCTCTCCAGACCCTACCCCATTCTGAGACCCTGTGACCCTATCCAGCCCCTACCCCTTCTGAGTCTCTGTGACCCCTATCCAGCCCCTACCCCATTCTGTCCCTGTGACCCCTCTCCAGCCCCTACCCCATTCTGTGTCCCTGTGACCCTCTCCAGCCCCTACCGCATTCTGAGTCCCTGTGACCCTCTCCAGCCCCTACCCCATTCTGTCCCGGTGACCCTCTCCAGCCCCTACCCCATTCTGTCCCCTGTGACCCTCTCCAGCCCCTACACGATTCTGAATCCCTTGTGACCCTATCCAGCCCCTACCCCATACTGAGTCCCTGTGACCCTCTCCAGCCCCTACCCCATTCTGAGTCACTGCGACCCTATCCAGCCCCTACCCCACTCTGTCTCTTTGACCCTATACAGCCCCTACCCCATTCTGTCCCTGTGACCCTCTCCAGCCCCTACCCCATTCTCTGTGACCCTCTCCAGCCCCTACCCCATTCTGAATCTCTGTAACCCTCTCCAGCTCCTACCCCATTCTGTGTCCCTGTGACCCTCCCCAGCCCCTACCCCATTCTGTGTCTCTGTGACACTATCCAGCCCCTACCCCATTCTGAGTCTCTGTGACCCTATCCAGCCCTTACCCCATGCTGAGACTCTGAGACCCTATCCAGCCCCTACCCCATTCTGAGTCTCTGTGACCCTCTCTCCAGCCCCTACCCCCATTCTGTCCCATGTGACCCTCTCCAGCCCCTACCCCATTCTGAGTCCCTGTGACCCTCTCCAGCCCCTACCCCATTCAGTCCCGGTGACCCTATCCGGCCCCTGCCCCATTCTGTCCCTGTGACCCTCTCCAGCCCCTACCCCATTCTGAGTCTCTGTGACCCTATCCAGCCCCTACGCCATTCTGATTCCCTGTGACCCTCTCCAGCCCCTACCCCATTCTGAGTCCCTGTGACCCTCTCCAGCCCCTACCCAATTCTGAGTCTCTGTGACGCTCTCCAGCCCCTACCCCATTCTGTCCCGGTGACCCTCTCCAGCCCCTACCCCATTCTGTCCCTGTGACCCTCACAACCCCTACCCCCATTCTGAGTCTCTGTGACCCTATCCAGACCCTACCCCATTCTGATTCACTGTGACAATCTCCAGCCCCTACCCCATTCTGAGTCCCTGTGACCCTCTCCAGCCCCCTACCCGATTCTGAATCCCTGTGACCCTATCCAGCCCCCTACCCCATACTGAGTCCCTGTGACCCTCTCCAGCCCCTACCCCATTCTGAGTCACTGCGACCCTATCCAGCCCCTACCCCACTCTGTCTCTTTGACCCTATCCAGCCCCTACCCCATTCTGTCCCTGTGACCCTCTCCAGGCCCCTACCCCATTCTCTGTGACCCTCTCCAGCCCCTACCCCCATTCTGAATCCCTGTAACCCTCTCCAGCTCCTACCCCCATTCTGTGTCCCTGTGACCCTCCCCAGCCCCTACCCCATTCTGTGTCTCTGTGACACTATCCAGCCCCTACCCCATTCTGAGTCTCTGTGACCCTATCCAGCCCTTACCCCATGCTGAGACTCTGAGACCCTATCCAGCCCCTACCCCATTCTGAGTCTCTGTGACCCTCTCCAGCCCCTACCCCATTCTGTCCCTGTGACCCTCTCCAGCCCCTACCCCATTCTGAGTCCCTGTGACCCTCTCCAGCCCCTACCCCATTCAGTCCCGGTGACCCTATCCGGCCCCTGCCCCATTCTGTCCCTGTGACCCTCTCCAGCCCCTACCCCATTCTGAGTCTCTGTGACCCTATCCAGCCCCTACGCCATTCTGATTCCCTGTGACCCTCTCCAGCCCCTACCCCATTCTGAGTCCCTGTGACCCTCTCCAGCCCCTACCCCATTCTGAGTCTCTGTGACGCTCTCCAGCCCCTACCCCATTCTGTCCCGGTGACCCTCTCCAGCCCCTACCCCATTCTGAGTCTCTGTGACCCTATCCAGACCCTACCCCATTCTGATTCACTGTGACAATCTCCAGCCCCTACCTCATTCTGAGTCCCTGTGACCCTCTCCAGCCCCTACCCCATTCTGTCCCGGTGACCCTCCAGCCCCTACCCCATTCTGTCCCTGTGACCCTCTCCAGCCCCTACCCCATTCTGAGTCCCTGTGACCCTCTCCAGCCCCTACCCCATTCTGAGTCCCTGTGACCTTATCCAGCCCCTTCCCCATTCTGTCCCTGTGACCCTCTCCAGCCCCTACCCCATTCTGAGTCCCTGTGACCCTCTCCAGCCCATACCCCATTCTGAGTCCCTGTGACACTCTCCAGCCGCTACCCCATTCTGAGTCCCTGTGACCCTCCAGCCCCTACCCCATTCTGTCCCGGTGACCCTCTCCAGCCCCTACCCCATTCTGTCCCTGTGACCCTCTCCAGCCCCTACCCCATTCTGAATGCCTGTGACCCTATCCAGCCCCTACCCCATACTGAGTCCCTGTGACCCTCTCCAGCCCCTACCCCATTCTGAGTCACTGTGACCCTATCCAGCCCCTACCCCACTCTGTCTCTGTGACCCTATCCAGCCCCTACCCCATTCTGTCCCTGTGACCCTCTCCATTCCCTACCCCATTCTCTGTGACCCTCTCCAGCCCCTACCCCATTCTGAATCCCTGTAACCCTCTTCAGCCCCTACCCCATTCAGAGTCCCTGTGACCCTCCCCAGCCCCTACCCCATTCTTTGTCTCTATTACACTATCCAGCCCCTACCCCATTCTGAGTCTCTGTGACCCTATCCTGCCCCTACCTCATTCTGAGTCTCTGAGACCCTATCCAGCCCCTACCCCATTCTGAGTCTCTGTGACCCTCTCCAGCCCCTACCCCATTCTGTCCCTGTGACCCTCTCCAGCCCCTACCCCATTCTGAGTCCCTGTGACCCTCTCCAGCCCCTACCCCATTCTGTCCAGGTGACCCTCTCCGGCCCCTACCGCATTCTGTCCCTGTGACCCTCTCCAGCCCCTACCCCATTCTGAGTCTCTGTGACCCTATCCAGCCCCTACGCCATTCTGATTCCCTGTGACCCTCTCCAGCCCCTACCCCATTCTGAGTCCCTGTGACCCTCTCCAGCCCCTACCCCATTCTGAGTCTCTGTGACGCTCTCCAGCCCCTACCCCATTCTGAGTCCCTGTGACCCTCTCCAGCCCCTACCCCATTCTGTCCAGGTGACCCTCTCCAGCCCCTACCCCATTCTGTCCCTGTGACCCTCACAACCCCTACCCCATTCTGAGTCTCTGTGACCCTATCCAGACCCTACCCCATTCTGATTCCCTGTGACAATCTCCAGCCCCTACCCCATTCTGAGTCCCTGTGACCCACTCCAGCCCCTACCCCATTCTGTCCCGGTGACCCTCTCCAGCCCCTACCCCATTCTGTCCCTGTGACCCTCTCCAGCCCCTACCCCATTCTGAGTCCCTGTGACCCTCTCCAGCCCCTACCCCATTCTGAGTCACTGTGACCCTATCCAGCCCCTACCCCACTCTGTCTCTGTGACCCTGTCCAGCCCCTACACCATTCTGAGTCCCTGTGACCCTCTCCACCCCTTACCCCAATCTCTCTGACCCTATAGAGCCCCTACCCCATTCTGAGTCCCTGTGACCTACTTCAGCCCCTATACCATTCTGAGTCCCTGTGACCCTCTCCAGCCCCTACCCCATTCTGAGTCCCTCTGACCCTATCCAGCCCCTACCCCATGCTGAGTCCCTGTGACCCTCTCCAGCCCCTACCCCATTCTGAGTCCCTGTGACCCTCTCCACCCCCTAACCCATTCTGAGTCCATGTACCCACTCCAGCCCTTACCACATTCTGAGTCCCTGTGACCCACTCCAGCCCCTACCCCATTCTGAGTCCCTGTGACCCACTCCATCCCCTACCCCATTCTGTGTCCTTGTGACCCTCCCCAGCCCCTACCACATTTTGAGTCCCTGTGACCCTCTCCAGCCCTTACCCCATTCTGTCCCTCTGACCCTCTCCAGCCCCTACCCCATTCTGAGTCCCTATGACCCTCTCCAGTCCCTACCCCATTCTGAGTCCCTGTGACCCTATCCAGCCCCTACCCCATTCTGTCCCTGTGACCCTCTCCAGCCCCTACCCCATTCTGAGTCCCTGTGACCCTCTCCAGCCCCTACCCCATTCTGAGTCCCTGTGACCCTCTCCAGCCCCTACCCCATTCTGAGACCCTGTGACCCTCTCCAGCCCCTACCCCATTCTGAGTCCCTGTGACCCTCTCTAGCCCCTACCCCATTCTGTCCCTCTGACCCTCTCCAGCCCCTACCCCATTCTGTCCCGGTGACCCTCTCCAGACCCTACCCCATTCTGTCCCTGTGACCCTCTCCAGCCCCTACCCCATTCTGAATCCCTGTGACCCTATTCAGCCCCTACCCCATACTGAGTCCCTGTGACCCTCTCCAGCCCCTACCTCATTCTGAGTCACTGCGACCCTATCCAGCCCCTACCCCACTCTGTCTCTGTGACCCTATCCAGCCCCTACCCCATTCTGTCCCTGTGACCCTCTCCAGCCCCTACCCCATTCTCTGTGACCCTCTCCAGCCCCTACCACATTCTGAAACCCTGTAACCCTCTCCAGCCCCTACCCCATTCTGAGTCCCTGTGACCCTCCCCCAGCCCCTATCCCATTCTGTGTCTCTGTGACACTATCCAGCCCCTAACCCATTCTGAGTCTCTGAGACCCTATCCAGCCCCAACCCCATTCTGAGTCTCTGTGACCCTCTCCAGCCCCTACCCCATTCTGAAACACTGTAACCCTCTCCAGCCCCTACCCCATTCTGAGTCCCTGTGACCCTCCCCAGCCCCTACCCCATTCTGTGTCTCTGTGACCCTATCCAGCCCCTAACCCATTCTGAGTCTCTGAGACCCTATCCAGCCCCAACCCCATTCTGAGTCTCTGTGACCCTCTCCAGCCCCTACCCCATTCTGTCCCTGTGACCCTCTCCAGCCCCTACCCCATTCTGAGTCCCTGTGACCCTCTTTTCAGCCCCTACCCCATTCTGTCCCGGTAACCCTCTCCGGCCCCTGCCCCATTCTGTCCCTGTGACCCTCTCCAGCCCCTACCCCATTCTGAGTCTCTGTGACCCTATCCAGCCCCTATGCCATTCTGATTCCCTGTGACACTCTCCAGCGCCTACCCCATTCTGAGTCCCTGTGACCCTCTCCAGCCCCTACCCCATTCTGAGTCCCTGTGACCCTCTCCAGCCCCTACCCCATTCTGAGTCCCTGTGACCCTCTCCAGCCCCTACCCCATTCTGTCCAGGTGACCCTCTCCGGCCCCTACAGCATTCTGTCCCTGTGACCCTCTCCAGCCCCTACCCCATTCTGAGTCTCTGTGACCCTATCCAGCCCCTACGCCATTCTGATTCCCTGTGACCCTCTCCAGCCCCTACCCCATTCTGAGTCCTTGTGACCCTCTCCAGCCCCTACCCCATTCTGAGTCTCTGTGACGCTCTCCAGCCCCTACCCCATTCTGAGTCCCTGTGACCCTCTCCAGCCCCTACCCCATTCTGTCCAGGTGACCCTCTCCAGCCCCTACCCCATTCTGTCCCTGTGACCCTCACAACCCCTACCCTATTCTGAGTCTCTGTGACCCTATCCAGACCCTACCCCATTCTGATTCCCTGTGACAATCTCCAGCCCCTACCCCATTCTGAGTCCCTGTGACCCACTCCAGCCCCTACCCCATTCTGTCCCGGTGACCCTCTCCAGCCCCTACCCCATTCTGTCCCTGTGACCCTCTCCAGCCCCTACCCCATTCTGAGTCCCTGTGACCCTCTCCAGCCCCTACCCCATTCTGAGTCACTGTGACCCTATCCAGCCCCTACCCCACTCTGTCTCTGAGACCCTGTCCAGCCCCTACCCCATTCTGAGTCCCTGTGACCCTCTCCACCCCTTACCCCAATCTCTCTGACCCTATAGAGCCCCTACCCCATTCTGAGTCCCTGTGACCTACTTCAGCCCCTATACCATTCTGAGTCCCTGTGACCCTCTCCAGCCCCTACCCCATTCTGAGTCCCTCTGACCCTATCCAGCCCCTACCCCATGCTGAGTCCCTGTGACCCTCTCCAGCCCCTTCCCCATTCTGAGTCCCTGTGACTCTCTCCACCCCCTAACCCATTCTGAGTCCATGTACCCACTCCAGCCCTTACCACATTCTGAGTCCCTGTGACCCACTCCAGCCCCTACCCCATTCTGAGTCCCTGTGACCCACTCCATCCCCTACCCCATTCTGTGTCCTTGTGACCCTCCCCAGCCCCTACCACATTTTGAGTCCCTGTGACCCTCTCCAGCCCTTACCCCATTCTGTCCCTCTGACCCTCTCCAGCCCCTACCCCATTCTGAGTCCCTATGACCCTCTCCAGTCCCTACCCCATTCTGAGTCCCTGTGACCCTATCCAGCGCCTACCCCATTCTGTCTCTGTGACCCGCTCCAGCCCCTACCCCATTCTGAGTCCCTGTGACCCTCTCCAGCCCCTACCCCATTCTGAGTCCCTGTGACCCTCTCCAGCCCCTACCCCATTCTGAGACCCTGTGACCCTCTCCAGCCCCTACCCCATTCTGAGTCCCTGTGACCCTCTCTAGCCCCTACCCCATTCTGTCCCTCTGACCCTCTCCAGCCCCTACCCCATTCTGTCCCGGTGACCCTCTCCAGCCCCTACCCCATTCTGTCCCTGTGACCCTCTCCAGCCCCTACCCCATTCTGAATCCCTGTGACCCTATCCAGCCCCTACCCCATACTGAGTCCCTGTGACCCTCTCCAGCCCCTACCTCATTCTGAGTCACTGCGACCCTATCCAGCCCCTACCCCACTCTGTCTCTGTGACCCTATCCAGCCCCTACCCCATTCTGTCCCTGTGACCCTCTCCAGCCCCTATCCCATTCTCTGTGACCCTCTCCAGCCCCTACCCCATTCTGAATCCCTGTAACCCTCTCCAGCCCCTACCCCATTCTGAGTCCCTGTGACCCTCCCCCAGCCCCTATCCCATTCTGTGTCTCTGTGACACTATCCAGCCCCTAACCCATTCTGAGTCTCTGAGACCCTATCCAGCCCCAACCCCATTCTGAGTCTCTGTGACCCTCTCCAGCCCCTACCCCATTCTGAAACCCTGTAACCCTCTCCAGCCCCTACCCCATTCTGAGTCCCTGTGACCCTCCCCAGCCCCTACCCCATTCTGTGTCTCTGTGACCCTATCCAGCCCCTAACCCATTCTGAGTCTCTGAGACCCTATCCAGCCCCAACCCCATTCTGAGTCTCTGTGACCCTCTCCAGCCCCTACCCCATTCTGTCCCTGTGACCCTCTCCAGCCCCTACCCCATTCTGAGTCCCTGTGACCCTCTTTTCAGCCCCTACCCCATTCTGTCCCGGTAACCCTCTCCGGCCCCTGCCCCATTCTGTCCCTGTGACCCTCTCCAGCCCCTACCCCATTCTGAGTCTCTGTGACCCTATCCAGCCCCTATGCCATTCTGATTCCCTGTGACACTCTCCAGCCCCTACCCCATTCTGAGTCCCTGTGACCCTCTCCAGCCCCTACCCCATTCTGAGTCCCTGTGACCCTCTCCAGCCCCTACCCCATTCTGAGTCCCTGTGACCCTCTCCAGCCCCAACCCCATTCTGAGTCACTGTGACCCTATCCAGCCCCTACCCCACTCTGTCTCTGTGACCCTGTCCAGCCCCTACCCCATTCTGAGTCCCTGTGACCCTCTCCACCACTTACCCCATTCTCTGTGACCCTATCCAGCCCCTACCCCATTCTGAGTCCCTGTGACCCTCTCCAGCCCCTACCCCATTCTGAGTCCCTGTGACCCTCTCCAGCCCTTACCCCCTTCTGAGTCACTGTGACCCACTCCAGCCCCTACCCCATTCTGTGTCCCTGTGACCCACTCAGTCCCCTACCCCATTCTGAGTCCCTGTGACCTTCCACAGCCCCTACCACATTCTGAGTCCCTGTGACCCTCTCCAGCCCTTACGCCATTCTGTCCCTGTGACCCTCTCGAGCCCCTACCCCATTCTGAGTCCCTCTGACCCTCTCCAGCCCCTACCCTATTCTGAGTCCCTGTGACCCTCTCCAGCCCCTACCCCATTCTGAGTCTCTGTGACCTTATCCAGCCCCTACCCCATTCTGAGTCTCTGAGACACTATCCAGCCCCTACCCCATTCTGAGTCTCTGTGACCCTCTCCAGCCCCTAACCCATTCTGTCCCTGTGACCCACTACAGCCCCTACCCCATTCTGAGACACTGTGACCCTCTCCAGCCCCTACCCCATTCTGTCCCGGTGACCCTCTCCAGCCCCTACCCCATTCTGTCCCTGTGACCCTCTCCAGCCCCTACCCCATTCTGAGTCTCTGTGACACTATCCAGCCCCTACCCCATTCTGATTCCCTGTGTCCCTCTCCAGCCCCTACCCCATTCTGTCCCTGAGACCCTCTCAAGCAGCTACCTCATTCTGACCCTGTGACCCTCTCCATCCCCTACCCCATTCTGACCCTATGACCCTCCACAGCCCCTACCCCATTCTGTCCCTGAGACCCTCTCAAGCCCCTACCACATTCTGTCCCTGAGACTCTCTCAAGCCGCTACCCCATTCTGTCACTGTGACCCTCTCCAGCCCCTACCCCATTCTGTCCCTGAGACCCTCTCAAGCCCCTACCCCATTCTGACCCTGTGACCCTCTCCAGCCCCTACCCCATTCTGAGTCCCTGTGACCCTCTCCAGACCCTACCCCATTCTGAGTCTCTGTGACCTTATCCAGCCCCTACCCCATTCTGAGTCCCTGTGACCCTCTTCAGCCCCTACACCATTCTGAGTCCCTGTGACCCTCTCCAGCCCTTATCGCATTCTGTCCCCTGTGACCCTCTCCAGCCCCTACCCCATTGTGAGTCCCTGTGACCCTATCCAGCCCCTACCCCATTCTGTCCCTGTGACCCTCTCCAGCCCCTACCCCATTCTGAGTCCCTGTGAACCTCTCCAGCCCCTACCCCATTCTGAGTCCCTGTGACCCTCTCCAGCCCCTACCCCATTCTGAGACCCTGTGACCCTCTCCAGCCCCTACCCCATTCTGAGTCCCTGTGACCCTCTCTAGCCCATACCCCATTCTGTCCCTCTGACCCTCTCCAGCCCCTACCCCATTCTGAGTCCCTGTGACCCTCTCCAGCCCTTACCCCATTCTGTCCCTGTGACCCTCTCCAGCCCCTACCCCATTGTGAGTCCCTGTGACCCTCTCCAGCCCCTACCCCATTCTGAGTCACTGCGACCCTATCCAGCCCCTACCCCACTCTGTCTCTGTGACACTATCCAGCCCCTACCCCATTCTGTCCCTGTGACCCTATCCAGCTCCTACCCCATTCTGTCCCTGTGACCCTATCCAGCCCCTACCCCACTCTGTCTCTGTGACCCTATCCAGCCCCTACCCCATTCTGTCCCTGTGACCCTATCCAGCTCCTACCCCATTCTCTGTGACCCTCTCCAGCCCCTACCCCACTCTGTCTCTGTGACCCTATCCAGCTCCTACCCCATTCTGTCCCTGTGACCCTATCCAGCCCCAACCCCATTCTGAGTCTCTGTGACCCTCTCCAGCCCCTACCCCATTCTGAATCCCTGTAACCCTCTCCAGCCCCTACCCCATTCTGAGTCCCTGTGACCCTCCCCAGCCCCTACCCCATTCTGTGTCTCTGTGACCCTATCCAGCCCCTAACCCATTCTGAGTCTCTGAGACCCTATCCAGCCCCAACCCCATTCTGAGTCTCTGTGTCCCTCTCCAGCCCCTACCCCATTCTGTCCCTGTGACCCTCTCCAGCCCCTACCCCATTCTGTCCCTGTGACCCTCTCCAGACCCTACCCCATTCTGAGTCTCTGTGACCTTATCCAGCCCCTACCCCATTCTGAGTCCCTGTGACCCTCTCCAGCCCCTACCCCATTCTGAGTCCCTGTGACCCTATCCAGCCCCTACCCCATTCTGTCCCTGTGACCCTCTCCAGCCCCTACCCCATTCTGAGTCCCTGTGAACCTCTCCAGCCCCTACCCCATTCTGAGTCCCTGTGACCCTCTCCAGCCCCTACCCCATTCTGAGACCCTGTGACCCTCTCCAGCCCCTACCCCATTCTGAGTCCCTGTGACCCTCTCTAGCCCATACCCCATTCTGTCCCTCTGACCCTCTCCAGCCCCTACCCCATTCTGAGTCCCTGTGACCCTCTCCAGCCCTTACCCCATTCTGTCCCTGTGACCCTCTCCAGCCCCTACCCAATTGTGAGTCCCTGTGACCCTCTCCAGCCCCTACCCCATTCTGAGTCACTGCGACCCTATCCAGCCCCTACCCCACTCTGTCTCTGTGACCCTATCCAGCCCCTACCCCATTCTGTCCCTGTGACCCTCTCCAGCCCCTACCCCATTCTCTGTGACCCTCTCCAGCCCCTACCCCACTCTGTCTCTGTGACCCTATCCAGCTCCTACCCCATTCTGTCCCTGTGACCCTATCCAGCCCCAACCCCATTCTGAGTCTCTGTGACCCTCTCCAGCCCCTACCCCATTCTGAATCCCTGTAACCCTCTCCAGCCCCTACCCCATTCTGAGTCCCTGTGACCCTCCCCAGCCCCTACCCCATTCTGTGTCTCTGTGACCCTATCCAGCCCCTAACCCATTCTGAGTCTCTGAGACCCTATCCAGCCCCAACCCCATTCTGAGACTCTGTGTCCCTCTCCAGCCCCTACCCCATTCTGTCCCTGTGACCCTCTCCAGCCCCTACCCCATTCTGAGTCCCTGTGACCCTCTTTTCAGCCCCTACCCCATTCTGTCCCGGTAACCCTCTCCGGCCCCTGCCCCATTCTGTCCCTGTGACCCTCTCCAGCCCCTACCCCATTCTGAGTCTCTGTGACCCTATCCAGCCCCTATGCCATTCTGATTCCCTGTGACACTCTCCAGCCCCTACCCCATTCTGAGTCCCTGTGACCCTCTCCAGCCCCTACCCCATTCTGAGTCTCTGTGACGCTCTCCAGCCCCTACCCCATTCTGAGTCCCTGTGACCCTCTCCAGCCCCTACCCCATTCTGAGTCCCTGTGACCCTCTCCAGCCCCAACCCCATTCTGAGTCACTGTGACCCTATCCAGCCCCTACCCCACTCTGTCTCTGTGACCCTGTCCAGCCCCTACCCCCTTCTGAGTCCCTGTGACCTTCCACAGCCCCTACCACATTCTGAGTCCCTGTGACCCTCTCCAGCCCTTACGCCATTCTGTCCCTGTGACCCTCTCGAGCCCCTACCCCATTCTGAGTCCCTCTGACCCTCTCCAGCCCCTACCCTACTCTTGAGTCCCTGTGACCCTCTCCAGCCCCTACCCCATTCTGAGTCTCTGTGACCTTATCCAGCCCCTACCCCATTCTGAGTCTCTGAGACACTATCCAGCCCCTACCCCATTCTGAGTCTCTGTGACCCTCTCCAGCCCCTAACCCATTCTGTCCCTGTGACCCACTACAGCCCCTACCCCATTCTGACCCTGTGACCCTCTCCAGCCCCTACCCCATTCTGAGACCCTGTGACCCTCTCCAGCCCCTACCCCATTCTGTCCCGGTGACCCTCTCCAGCCCCTACCCCATTCTGTCCCGGTGACCCTCTCCAGCCCCTACCCCATTCTGTCCCTGTGACCCTCTCCAGCCCCTACCCCATTCTGAGTCTCGGTGACCCTCTCCAGCCCCTACCCCATTCTGTCCCTGAGACCCTCTCAAGCAGCTACCTCATTCTGACCCTGTGACCCTCTCCATCCCCTACCCCATTCTGACCCTATGACCCTCCACAGCCCCTACCCCATTCTGTCCCTGAGACCCTCTCAAGCCCCTACCACATTCTGTCCCTGAGACTCTCTCAAGCCGCTACCCCATTCTGACACTGTGACCCTCACCAGCCCCTACCCCATTCTGTCCCTGAGACCCTCTCAAGCCCCTACCCCATTCTGACCCTGTGACCCTCTCCAGCCCCTACCCAATTCTGTCCCTGTGACCCTCTCCAGACCCTACCCCATTCTGAGTCTCTGTGACCTTATCCAGCCCCTACCCCATTCTGAGTCCCTGTGACCCTCTCCAGCCCCTACCCCATTCTGTCCCTGTGACCCTATCCAGCCCCTACCCCATTCTGAGTCCCTGTGACCCTCTCCAGCCCATACCCCATTCCGAGTCCCTGTGACCCTCTCCAGCCCCTACCCCATTCTGTCCCTGTAACCCTATCCAGCCCCTACCCCATTCTGATTCCCTGTGACCCTCTCCAGCCCCTACCCCAATCTGTGTCCCTGTGACCCTCTTCAGCCCCTACACCATTCTGAGTCCCTGTGACCCACTCCAGCCCCTACCCCATTCTGAGTCCCTGTGACCCTATCCAGCCCCTACCCCATTCTGTCCCTGTGACCCTCTCCAGCCCCTACCCCATTCTGAGTCCCTGTGACCCTCTCCAGCCCCTACCCCATTCTGAGTCCCTGTGACCCTCTCCAGCCCCTACCCCATTCTGAGACCCTGTGACCCTCTCCAGCCCCTACCCCATTCTGAGTCCCTGTGACCCTCTCTAGCCCCTACCCCATTTTGTCCCTCTGACCCTCTCCAGCCCCTACCCCATTCTGTCCCGGTGACCCTCTCCAGCCCCTACCCCATTCTGTCCCTGTGACACTCTCCAGCCCCTACCCCATTCTGAATCCCTGTAACCCTATCCAGCCCCTACCCCATACTGAGTCCCTGTGACCCTCTCCAGCCCCTACCCCATTCTGAGTCACTGCGACCCTATCCATCCCTTACCCCACTCTGTCTCTGTGACCCTATCCAGCCCCTACCCCATTCTGTCCCTGTGACCCTCTCCAGCCCCTACCCCATTCTCTGTGACCCTCTCCAGCCCCTACCCCATTCTGAATCCCTGTAACCCTCTCCAGCCCCTACCCCATTCTGAGTCCCTGTGACCCTCCCCCAGCCCCTACCCCATTCTGTGTCTCTGTGACACTATCCAGCCCCTAACCCATTCTGAGTCTCTGAGACCCTATCCAGCCCCAACCCCATTCTGAGTCTCTGTGACCCTCTCCAGCCCCTACCCCATTCTGAATCCCTGTAACCCTCTCCAGCCCCTACCCCATTCTGAGTCCCTGTGACCCTCCCCAGCCCCTACCCCATTCTGTGTCTCTGTGACCCTATCCATCCCCTAACCCATTCTGAGTCTCTGAGACCCTATCCAGCCCCAACCCCATTCTGTGTCTCTGTGACCCTCTCCAGCCCCTACCCCATTCTGTCCCTGTGACCCTCTCCAGCCCCTACCCCATTCTGAGTCCCTGTGACCCTCTTTTTAGCCCCTGCCCCATTCTGTCCCTGTGACCCTCTCCAGCCCCTACCCCATTCTGAGTCTCTGTGACCCTATCCAGCCCCTATGCCATTCTGATTCCCTGTGACACTCTCCAGCCCCTACCCCATTCTGAGTCCCTGTGACCCTCTCCAGCCCCTACCCCATTCTGAGTCTCTGTGACGCTCTCCAGCCCCTACCCCATTCTGAGTCCCTGTGACCCTCTCCAGCCCCTACCCCATTCTGAGTCCCTGTGACCCTCTCCAGCCCCAACCCCATTCTGAGTCACTGTGACCCTATCCAGCCACTACCCCACTCTGTCTCTGTGACCCTGTCCAGCCCCTACCCCATTCTGTCACTGTGACCCTCTCCACCCCTTACCCCATTCTCTGTGACCCTATCCAGCCCCTACCCCATTCTGAGTCCCTGTGACCCTCTCCAGCCCCTACCCCATTCTGAGTCCCTGTGACCCTCTCCAGCCCTTACGCCATTCTGTCCCTGTGACCCTCTCGAGCCCCTACCCCATTCTTTCCCGGTGACCCTCTCCAGCCCCTACCCCATTCTGTCCCTGTGACCCTCTCCAGCCCCTACCCCATTCTGAATCCCTGTGACCCTCTCCAGCCCCTACCCCATTCTGAGACCCTGTGACCCTCTCCAGCCCCTACCCCATTCTGAGTCCCTGTGACCCTCTCTAGCCCCTACCCCATTCTGTCCCTCTGACCCTCTCCAGCCCCTACCCCATTCTGTCCCGGTGACCCTCTCCAGCCCCTACCCCATTCTGTCCCTGTGACCCTCTCCAGCCCCTACCCCATTCTGAATCCCTGTGACCCTATCCAGCCCCTACCCCATACTGAGTCCCTGTGACCCTCTCCAGACCCTACCCCATTCTGAGTCACTGCGACCCTATCCAGCCCCTACCCCACTCTGTCTCTGTGACCCTATCCAGCCCCTACCCCATTCTGTCCCTGTGACCCTCTCCAGCCCCTACCCCATTCTCTGACCCTCTCCAGCCCCTACCCCATTCTGAATCCCTGTGACCCTCTCCAGCCCCTACCCCATTCTGAGTCTCTGAGACCCTATACAGCCCCAACCCCATTTTGAGTCTCTGTGACCCTCTCCAGCCCCTACCCCATTCTGAATCCCTGTAACCCACTCCAGCCCCTACCCCATTCTGAGTCCCTGTGACCCTCCCCAGCCCCTACCCCATTCTGTGTCTCTGTGACCCTATCCAGCCCCTAACCCATTCTGAGTCTCTGAGACCCTATCCAGCCCCAACCCCATTCTGTGTCTCTGTGACCCTCTCCAGCCCCTACCCCATTCTGTCCCTGTGACCCTCTCCAGCCCCTACCCCATTCTGAGTCCCTGTGACCCTCTTTTCAGCCCCTGCCCCATTCTGTCCCTGTGACCCTCTCCAGCCCCTACCCCATTCTGAGTCTCTGTGACCCTATCCAGCCCCTATGCCATTCTGATTCCCTGTGACACTCTCCAGCCCCTACCCCATTCTGAGTCCCTGTGACCCTCTCCAGCCCCTACCCCATTCTGAGTCTCTGTGACGCTCTCCAGCCCCTACCCCATTCTGAGTCCCTGTGACCCTCTCCAGCCCCTACCCCATTCTGAGTCCCTGTGACCCTCTCCAGACCCAACCCCATTCAGAGTCACTTGTGACCCTATCCAGCCCCTACCCCACTCTGTCTCTGTGACCCTGTCCAGCCCCTATCCCATTCTGAGTCCCTGTGACCCTCTCCACCCCTTACCCCATTCTCTGTGACCCTCTCCAGCCCCTACCCCATTCTGAGTCCCTGTGACCCTCTCCAGCCCTTACCCCCTTCTGAGTCCCTGTGACCCACTCCAGCCCCTACCCCATTCTGAGTCCCTGTGACCTTCCACAGCCCCTACCACATTCTGAGTCCCTGTGACCCTCTCCAGCCCTTACGCCATTCTGTCCCTGTGACCCTCTCGAGCCCCTACCCCATTCTTTCCCGGTGACCCTCTCCAGCCCCTACCCCATTCTGTCACTGTGACCCTCTCCAGCCCCTACCCCATTCTGAATCCCTGTGACCCTATCCAGCCCCTACCACATTCTGAGTCCCTGTGACCCTCTCCAGCCCCTACCCCATTCTGAGTCACTGTGACCCTCTCCAGCCCCTACCCCACTCTGTCTCTGTGACCCTATCCAGCCCCTTCCCCATTCTGTCCCTGTGACCCTCTCCAGCCCCTACCCCATTCTCTGTGACCCTCTCCAGCCCCTGCCCCATTCTGAATCCCTGTAACCCTCTCCAGCCCCTACCACATTCTGAGTCCCTGTGACCCTCCCCAGCCCCTACCCCATTCTGAGTCTCTGTGACACTATCCAGCCCCTACCCCATTCTGAGTCTCTGTGACCCTATCCAGCCCCTACACCATTCTGAGTCTCTGAGACACTATCCAGCCCCTACCCCATTCTGAGTCTCTGTGACCCTCTCCAGCCCCTAACCCATTCTGTCCCTGTGACCCTCTACAGCCCCTACCACATTCTGAGTCCCTGTGACCCTCTCCAGCCCCTACCCCATTCTGAGTCCCTCTGACCCTCTCCAGCCCCTACCCTATTCTGAGTCCCTGTGACCCTCTCCAGCCCCTACCCCATTCTGTCCCTGTGACCCTCTCCAGCCCCTACCCCATTCTGAGTCTCTGTGACACTATCCAGCCCCTACCCCATTCTGAGTCACTGTGACCCTCTCCAGCCCCTAACCCATTCTGAGTCCCTGTGTCCCTCTCCAGCCCCTACCCCATTCTGTCCCTGAGACCCTCTCAAGCCCCTACCACATTCTGTCCCTGAGACTCTCTCAAGCCGCTACCCCATTCTGACACTGTGACCCTCTCCAGCCCCTACCCCATTCTGATTCCCTGTGACCCTCTCCAGACCCTACCCCATTCTGAGTCTCTGTGACCTTATCCAGCCCCTACCCCATTCTGAGTCCCTGTGACCCTCTCCAGCCCCTACCCCATTCTGTCCCTGTGACCCTCTCCAGCCCCTACCCCATTCTGAGTCCCTGTGACCCTCTCCAGCCCCTACCCCATTCTGAATCCCTGTGACCCTCTCCAGCCCCTACCCCATTCTGTCCCTGTGACCCTCTTCAGCCCCTACCTCATTCTGAGTCCCTGTGACCCTCTCCAGCCCCTACCCCATTCTGACCCTGTAACCCTGTCCAGCACCTACCTCATTCTGAGTCCCTGTGACCCTCTCCAGCCCCTACCCCATTCTTTCCCGGTGACCCTCTCCAGCCCCTACCCCATTCTGTCCCTGTGACACTCTCCAGCCCCTACCCCATTCTGAATCCCTGTGACCCTATCCAGCCCCTACCACATTCTGAGTCCCTGTGACCCTCTCCAGCCCCAACCCCATTCTGAGTCACTGTGACCATATCCAGCCCCTACCCCACTCTGTCTCTGTGACCCTGTCCAGCCCCTACCCCATTCTGAGTCCCTGTGACCCTCTCCACCCCTTACCCCATTCTCTGTGACCCTATCCAGCCCCTACCCCATTCTGAGTCCCTGTGACCCTCTCCAGCCCCTACCCCATTCTGTCCCTGTGACCCTCTCCAGCCCCTACACCATTCTGAGTCCCTGTGACCCTCTCCAGCCCTTACCCCCTTCTGAGTCCCTGTGACCCACTCCAGCCCCTACCCCATTCTGAGTCCCTGTGACCTTCCACAGCCCCTACCACATTCTGAGTCCCTGTGACCCTCTCCAGCCCTTACGCCATTCTGTCCCTGTGACCCTCTCGAGCCCCTACCCCATTCTTTCCCGGTGACCCTCTCCAGCCCCTACCCCATTCTGTCCCTGTGACCCTCTCCAGCCCCTACCCCATTCTGAATCCCTGTGACCCTCTCCAGCCCCTACCCCATTCTGAGACCCTGTGACCCTCTCCAGCCCCTACCCCATTCTGAGTCCCTGTGACCCTCTCTAGCCCTACCCCATTCTGTCCCTCTGACCCTCTCCAGCCCCTACCCCATTCTGTCCCGGTGACCCTCTCCAGCCCCTACCCCATTCTGTCCCTGTGACCCTCTCCAGCCCCTACCCCATTCTGAATCCCTGTGACCCTATCCAGCCCCTACCCCATACTGAGTCCCTGTGACCCTCTCCAGCCCCTACCCCATTCTGAGTCACTGCGACACTATCCAGCCCCTACCCCACTCTGTCTCTGTGACCCTATCCAGCCCCTACCCCATTCTGTCCCTGTGACCCTCTCCAGCCCCTACCCCATTCTCTGTGACCCTCTCCAGCCCATACCCCATTCTGAATCCCTGTGACCCTCTCCAGCCCCTACCCCATTCTGAGTCTCTGAGACCCTATACAGCCCCAACCCCATTCTGAGTCTCTGTGACCCTCTCCAGCCCCTACCCCATTCTGAATCCCTGTAACCCTCTCCAGCCCCTACCCCATTCTGAGTCCCTGTGACCCTCCCCAGCCCCTACCCCATTCTGTGTCTCTGTGACCCTATCCAGCCCCTAACCCATTCTGAGTCTCTGAGACCCTATCCAGCCCCAACCCCATTCTGAGTCTCTGTGACCCTCTCCAGCCCCTACCCCATTCTGTCCCTGTGACCCTCTCCAGCCCCTACCCCATTCTGAGTCCCTGTGACCCTCTTTTCAGCCCCTGCCCCATTCTGTCCCTGTGACCCTCTCCAGCCCCTACCCCATTCTGAGTCTCTGTGACCCTATCCAGCCCCTATGCCATTCTGATTCCCTGTGACACTCTCCAGCCCCTACCCCATTCTGAGTCCCTGTGACCCTCTCCAGCCCCTACCCCATTCTGAGTCTCTGTGACGCTCTCCAGCCCCTACCCCATTCTGAGTCCCTGTGCCCCTCTCCAGCCCCTACCCCATTCTGAGTCCCTGTGACCCTCTCCAGCCCCAACCCCATTCAGAGTCCCTGTGACCCTCTCCACCCCTTACCCCATTCTCTGTGACCCTATCCAGCCCCTACCCCATTCTGAGTCCCTGTGACCCTCTCCAGCCCCTACCCCATTCTGAGTCTCTGTGACCCTATCCAGACCCTACCCCATTCTGTCCCTGTGACCCTCTCCAGCCCCTACCCCATTCTGAGTCTCTGTGACCCTATCCAGCCGCTATGCCATTCTGATTCCCTGTGACACTCTCCAGCCCCTACCCCATTCTGAGTCCCTGTGACCCTCTCCAGCCCCTACCCCATTCTGAGCCTCTGTGACGCTCTCCAGCCCCTACCCCATTCTGAGTCCCTGTGCCCCTCTCCAGCCCCTACCCCATTCTGAGTCCCTGTGACCCTCTCCAGCCCCAACCCCATTCAGAGTCCCTGTGACCCTCTCCACCCCTTACCCCATTCTCTGTGACCCTATCCAGCCCCTACCCCATTCTGAGTCCCTGTGACCCTCTCCAGCCCCTACCCCATTCTGAGTCCCTGTGACCCTCTCCAGCCCTTACCCCCTTCTGAGTCCCTGTGACCCACTCCAGCCCCTACCCCATTCTGAGTCCCTGTGACCTTCCACAGCCCCTACCACATTCTGAGTCCCTGTGACCCTCTCCAGCCCTTACGCCATTCTGTCCCTGTGACCCTCTCGAGCCCCTACCCCATTCTTTCCCGGTGACCCTCTCCAGCCCCTACCCCATTCTGTCCCTGTGACCCTCTCCAGCCCCTACCCCATTCTGCATCCCTGTGACCCTATCCAGCCCCTACCACATTCTGAGTCCCTGTGACCCTCTCCAGCCCCTACCCCATTCTGAGTCACTGTGACCCTCTCCAGCCCCTATCCCACTCTGTCTCTGTGACCCTATCCAGCCCCTTCCCCATTCTGTCCCTGTGACCCTCTCCAGCCCCTGCCCCATTCTGAATCCCTGTAACCCTCTCCAGCCCCTACCACATTCTGAGTCCCTGTGACCCTCCCCAGCCCCTACCCCATTCTGAGTCTCTGTGACACTATCCAGCCCCTACCCCATTCTGAGTCTCTGTGACCCTATCCAGCCCCTACACCATTCTGAGTCTCTGAGACACTATCCAGCCCCTACCCCATTCTGAGTCTCTGTGACCCTCTCCAGCCCCTAACCCATTCTGTCCCTGTGACCCTCTACAGCCCCTAACACATTCTGAGTCCCTGTGACCCGCTCCAGCCCCTACCCCATTCTGAGTCCCTCTGACCCTCTCCAGCCCCTACCCTATTCTGAGTCCCTGTGACCCTCTCCAGCCCCTACCCCATTCTGTCCCTGTGACCCTCTCCAGCCCCTACCCCATTCTGAGTCTCTGTGACCTTATCCAGCCCCTACCCCATTCTGAGTCCCTGTGACCCTCTCCAGCCCCTACCCCATTCTGTCCCTGTGACCCTCTTCAGCCCCTACCTCATTCTGAGTCCCTGTGACCCTCTCCAGCCCCTACCCCATTCTGTCCCTGTGACCCTGTCCAGCACCTACCTCATTCTGAGTCCCTGTGACCCTCTCCAGCCCCTACCCCATTCTTTCCCGGTGACCCTCTCCAGCCCCTACCCCATTCTGTCCCTGTGACCCTCTCCAGCCCCTACCCCATTCTGAATCCCTGTGACCCTATCCAGCCCCTTCCACATTCTGAGTCCCTGTGACCCTCTCCAGCCCCAACCCCATTCTGAGTCACTGTGACCCTATCCAGCCCCTACCCCACTCTGTCTCTGTGACCCTGTCCAGCCCCTACCCCATTCTGTCCCTGTGACCCTCTCCACCCCTTACCCCATTCTCTGTGACCCTATCCAGCCCCTACCCCATTCTGAGTCCCTGTGACCCTCTCCAGCCCCTACCCCATTCTGAGTCCCTGTGACCCTCTCCAGCCCTTACCCCCTTCTGAGTCCCTGTGACCCACTCCAGCCCCTACCCCATTCTGAGTCCCTGTGACCTTCCACAGCCCCTACCACATTCTGAGTCCCTGTGACCCTCTCCAGCCCTTACGCCATTCTGTCCCTGTGACCCTCTCGAGCCCCTACCCCATTCTTTCCCGGTGACCCTCTCCAGCCCCTACCCCATTCTGTCCCTGTGACCCTCTCCAGCCCCTACCCCATTCTGAATCCCTGTGACCCTATCCAGCCCCTACCACATTCTGAGTCCCTGTGACCCTCTCCAGCCCCTACCCCATTCTGAGTCACTGTGACCCTCTCCAGCCCCTACCCCACTCTGTCTCTGTGACCCTATCCAGCCCCTTCCCCATTCTGTCCCTGTGACCCTCTCCAGCCCCTACCCCATTCTCTGTGACCCTCTCCAGCCCCTGCCCCATTCTGAATCCCTGTAACCCTCTCCAGCCCCTACCACTTTCTGAGTCCCTGTGACCCTCCCCAGCCCCTACCCCATTCTGAGTCTCTGTGACACTATCCAGCCCCTACCCCATTCTGAGTCTCTGTGACCCTATCCAGCCCCTACACCATTCTGAGTCTCTGAGACACTATCCAGCCCCTACCCCATTCTGAGTCTCTGTGACCCTCTCCAGCCCCTACCCCATTCTGAGTCCATGTGACCCTCTCCAGCCCCTACCCTATTCTGAGTCCCTGTGACCCTCTCCCGCCCCTACCCCATTCTGAGTCCCTGTGACCCTCTCCAGCCCCTACCCCATTCTGAGTCCCTCTGACCCTCTCCAGCCCCTACCCTATTCTGAGTCCCTGTGACCCTCTCCAGCCCCTACCCTATTCTGAGTCTCTGTGACCTTATCCAGCCCCTACCCCATTCTGAGTCTCTGAGACACTATCCAGCCCCTACCCCATTCTGAGTCTCTGTGACCCTCTCCAGCCCCTAACCCATTCTGTCCCTGTGACCCACTACAGCCCCTACCCCATTCTGAGACCCTGTGACCCTCTCCAGCCCCTACCCCATTCTGAGTCTCTGTGACACTCTCCAGCCCCTACCCCATTCTGATTCCCTGTGTCCCTCTCCAGCCCCTACCCCATTCTGTCCCTGAGACCCTCTCAAGCAGCTACCTCATTCTGACCCTGTGACCTTCTCCATCCCCTACCCCATTCTGACCCTATGACCCTCCAAAGCCCCTACCCCATTCTGTCCCTGAGACCCTCTCAAGCCCCTACCACATTCTGTCCCTGAGACTCTCTCAAGCCGCTACCCCATTCTGACATTGTGACCCTCTCCAGCCCCTACCCCATTCTGTCCCTGAGACCCTCTCAAGCCCCTACCCCATTCTGACCCTGTGACCCTCTCCAGCCCCTACCCCATTCTGAGTCCCTGTGACCCTCTCCAGACCCTACCCCATTCTGAGTCTCTGTGACCTTATCCAGCCCCTACCCCATTCTGAGTCCCTGTGACCCTCTCCAGCCCCTACCCCATTCTGAGTCTCTGTGACCTTATCCGGCCCCTACCCCATTCTGAGTTTCTGAGACACTATCCAGCCCCTACCCCATTCTGAGTCTCTGTGACCCTCTCCAGCCCCTAACCCATTCTGTCCCTGTGACCCACTACAGCCCCTACCCCATTCTGAGACCCTGTGACCCTCTCCAGCCCCTACCCCATTCTGAGTCTCTGTGACACTATCCAGCCCCTACCCCATTCTGATTCCCTGTGTCCCTCTCCAGCCCCTACCCCATTCTGTCCCTGAGACCCTCTCAAGCAGCTACCTCATTCTGACCCTGTGACCCTCTCCATCCCCTACCCCATTCTGACCCTATGACCCTCCACAGCCCCTACCCCATTCTGTCCCTGAGACCCTCTCAAGCCCCTACCACATTCTGTCCCTGAGACTCTCTCAAGCCGCTACCCCATTCTGACACTGTGACCCTCTCCAGCCCCTACCCCATTCTGTCCCTGAGACCCTCTCAAGCCCCTACCCCATTCTGACCCTGTGACCCTCTCCAGCCCCTACCCCATTCTGAGTCCCTGTGACCCTCTCCAGACCCTACCCCATACTGAGTCTCTGTGACCTTATCCAGCCCCTACCCCATTCTGAGTCCCTGTGACCCTCTCCAGCCCCTACCCCATTCTGTCCCTGTGACCCTCTCCAGCCCATACCCCATTCTGAGTCCCTGTAACCCTCTCCAGCCCCTACCCCATTCTGTCCCTGTGACCCTCTCCAGCCCCTACCCCATTCTGAGTCCCTGTGACCCTCTCCAGCCCCTACCCCATTCTGAGTCCCTGTGACCCTATCCAGCCCCTACCCCATTCTGTCCCTGTGACCCTCTTCAGCCCCTACCTCATTCTGAGTCCCTGTGACCCTCTCCAGCCCCTACCCCATTCTGTCCCTGCGACCCTGTCCAGCACCTACCTCATTCTGAGTCCTTGTGACCCTCTCCAGCCCCTACCCCATTCTTTCCCGGTGACCCTCTCCAGCCCCTACCCCATTCTGTCCCTGTGACCCTCTCCAGCCCCTACCACATTCTGAGTCCCTGTGACCCTCTCCAGCCCCTACCCCATTCTGAGTCACTGTGACCCTCTCCAGCCCCTACCCCACTCTGTCTCTGTGACCCTATCCAGCCCCTTCCCCATTCTGTCCCTGTGACCCTCTCCAGCCCCTACCCCATTCTCTGTGACCCTCTCCAGCCCCTGCCCCATTCTGAATCCCTGTAACCCTCTCCAGCCCCTACCACATTCTGAGTCCCTGTGACCCTCCCCAGACCCTACCCCATTCTGAGTCTCTGTGACACTATCCAGCCCCTACCGCATTCTGAGTCTCTGTGACCCTATCCAGCCCCTACACCATTCTGAGTCTCTGAGACACTATCCAGCCCCTACCCCATTCTGAGTCTCTGTGACACTATCCAGCCCCTACCCCATTCTGAGTCTCTGTGACCCTCTCCAGCCCCTAACCCATTCTGTCCCTGTGACCCTCTACAGCCCCTACCACATTCTGAGTCCCTGTGACCCTCTCCAGCCCCTACCCCATTCTGTCCCGGTGACCCTCTCCAGCCCCTACCCCATTCTGTCCCTGTGACCCCCTGCAGCCCCTACCCCATTCTGAGTCTCTGTGACACTATCCAGCCCCTACCCCATTCTGATTCCCTGTGACCCTCTCCAGACCCTACCCCATTCTGAGTCCCTGTGTCCCTCTCCAGCCCCTACCCCATTCTGAGTCTCTGTGACCCTCTCCAGCCCCTACCCCATTCTGTGACCCTCTCCAGCCCCTGCCCCATTCTGTCCCGGTGACCCTCTCCAGCCCCTACCCCATTCTGTCCCTGTGACCCTCTCCAGCCCCTACCCCATTCTGAGTCTCTGTGACCCTATCCAGCCCCTACCCCATTCTGATTCCCTGTGACCCTCTCCAGCACCTACCCCATTCTGAGTCCCTGTGACCCTCTACAGCCCCTACCCCATTCTGTCCCGGTGACCCTCTCCAGCCCCTAGCCCATTCTGTCCCTGTGACCCTCTCAAGCCCCTACCCCATTCTGAGTCCCTGTTACCCTCTCCAGCCCCTAACCCATTCTGAGTCACTGTGACCCTATCCAGCCCCTACCCCACTCTGTCTCTGTGACCCTATCCAGCCCCTACCCCATTCTGAGTCCCTGTGACCCTCTCCAGCCCGTACCCCATTCTCTGTGACCCTATAGAGCCCCTACCCCATTCTGAGTCCCTGTGACCCTCTTCAGCCCCTACACCATTCTGAGTCCCTGTGACCCTCTCCAGCCCCTACCCCATTCTGTCCCTGTGACCCTCTCCAGCCCCTACCCCATTCTGAGTCCCTGTGACCCTCTCCAGCCCCTACCCCATTCTGAGTCCCTGTGACCCTCTCCTGACCCTACCCCATTCTGAGACGCTGTGACCCTATCCAGCCCCTACCCCATTCTGAGTCTCTGTTACCCTATCCAGCCCCTACCCATTCTGTCCCTGTGACCCTCTCCAGCCCCTACCCCATTCTGAGTCCCTGTGACCCGCTCCTGCGCCTACCCCATTCTGAGTCCCTGTGACCCTCTCCAGCCCCTACCCCATTCTGTCCCTGTGACCCTCTCCAGCCCCTACCCCATTCTGTGTCCCTGTGACCCTCTCCAGCCCCGAACCCATTCTGTCCCTGTGACCCTCTCCAGCCCCTACCCCATTCTGACTCACTGTGACCCTCCCCAGCCCCTACCCCATTCTGAGTCCCTGTAACACTCTCCAGCCACTACCCCATTCTGTCCCTTTGACCCTCTCCAGCCCCTACCCCATTCTGACCCTGTGACCCTCTCCAGCCCATACCGCATTCTGAGACCCTGTTACCCTAACCAGCCCCTACCCCATTCTGAGTCTCTGTGACCCTATCCAGCCCCTACCCCATTCTGAGTCCCTGTGACCCTCTCCAGCCCCTACCCCATTCTGAGTCCATGTGACCCTCCCCAGCCCCTACCCCATTCTGAGTCCCTGTGACCCTCTCCAGCCCCTACACCATTCTGAGTCCCTGTGACCCTCCCCAGCCTCTACCCCATTCTGAGTCACGGTGACCCTCCCCAGCCCCTACCCCATTCTGAGTCCCTGTGACCCTCTCCAGCCCCTAACGCATTCTGTCCCTGAGACCCTCTCAAGCCCCTACCCCATTCTGACCCTGTGACCCTCTCCTGACCCTACCCCATTCTGAGACGCTCTGACCCTATCCAGCCCCTACCCCATTCTGAGTCTCTGTGACCCTATCCAGCCCCTACCCATTCTGTCCCTGTGACCCTCTCCAGCCCCTACCCCATTCTGAGTACCTGTGACCCGCTCCTGCGCCTACCCCATTCTGAGTCCCTGTGACCCTCTCCAGCCCCTACCCCATTCTGAGTCCCTGTGACCCTCTCCAGCCCCTACCCCATTCTGAGTCCCTGTGACGCTCTACTGACCCTACCCCATTCTGAGTCTCTGTGACCCTATCCAGCCCCTACCCCATTCTGAGTCTCTGTGACCCTATCCAGCCCCTACCCCATTCTGTCCCTGTGACCCTCACCAGCCCCTACCCCATTCTCTGTGACCCTCTCCAGCCCCTACCCCATTCTGTCTCTGTGACCCTCTCCAGCACCTACCCCATTCTGAGTCCCTGTGACCCTCCCCAGCCCCTACCCCATTCTGAGTCTCTGTGACCCTATCCAGCCCCTACCCCATTCTGAGTCTCTGTGACCCTCTCCAGCCCCTACCCCATTCTGTCCCTGTGACCCTCTCCTGCCCCTACCCCATTCTGACACTGTGACGCTCTCCAGCGCCTACCCCATTCAGAGTCCCTGTGACCCTCTCCAGCCCCTACCCCCTTCTGTCCCTGTGACACTCTCCTGCCCCTACCCCATTCTGACCCTGTGACCCTCTCCAGCGCCTACCCCATTCTGAGTCTCTGTGACCCTATCCAGCTCCTACCCCATTCTGAGACACTGTGACCCTCTCCAGCCCCTACCCCATTCTGAGTCCCTGTGACCCTCTCCAGCCACTACCCCATTCTGTCCCTGTGACCCTCTCCTGACCCTACCCCATTCTGAGACGCTGTGACCCTATCCAGCCACTACCCCATTCTGAGTCTCTGTGACCCTATCCAGCCCCTACCCATTCTGTCCCTGTGACCCTCTCCAGCCCCTACCCCATTCTGAGTCCCTGTGACCCGCTCCTGCGCCTACCCCATTCTGAGTCCCTGTGACCCTCTACTGACCCTACCCCATTCTGAGTCTCTGTGACCCTATCCAGCCCCTACCCCATTCTGAGTCTCTGTGACCCTCTCCAGCCCCTACCCCATTCTGAGTCCCTGTGACCGTCTCCAGCCCCTACCCCATTCTGAGTCCCTGTGACCCTCTCCTGCCCCTACCCCATTCTGAGTCCCTGTGACCCTCTCCAGCCCCTACCCCATTCTGAGTCCCTGTGACCCTCTCCAGCCCTTACCCCATTCTGTCCCTGTGACCCTCTCCAGCCCCTACCCCATTCTGAGTCCCTGTGACCCTCTCCAGCCCCTACCCCATTCTGAGTCCCTGTGACCCTCTCCAGCCCTTACCCCATTCTGTCCCTGTGACCCTCTCCAGCCCCTACCCCATTCTGAGCCCCTGTGACCCTATCCAGCCCCTACCCCATTCTGTCCCTGTGACCCTCACCAGCCCCTACCCCATTCTGAGTCTCTGTGACCCTATAGAGCCTCTACCCCATTCTGAGTCCCTGTGACCCTCTCCAGCCCTACTCCATTCTGAGACCCTGTGACCCTCTCCAGCCCCTACCCTATTCTGAGTCCCTGTGACCCTCTCCAGCCCCTACCCCATTCTGAGTCTCTGTGACCCTATCCAGCCCCTACCCCATTCTGTCCCTGTGACCCACTCCAGCCCCTACCCCATTCTGAGTCCCTGTGACCCTCTCCAGCCCCTACCGCATTCTGAGTCCCTGTGACCCTCTCCTGCCCCTACCCCATTCTGAGTCCCTGTGACCCTCTCCAACCCCTACCCCATTCTGAGTCCCTGTGACCCTCTCCAGCCCTTACCCCATTCTGTAACTGTGACCCTCTCCAGCCCCTACCCCATTGTGAGTCCCTGTGACCCTCTCCAGCCCCTACCCCATTCTGAGTCCCTGTGACCCTCTCCAGCACCTACCCCATTCTGAGTCTCTGTGACCCTATCCAGCCCCTACCCCATTCTGAGTCCCTGTAACACTCTCCAGCCACTACCCCATTCTGTCCCTTTGACCCACTCCAGCCCCTACTCCATTCTGATCCTGTGACCCTCTCCAGCCCATACCGCATTCTGAGACCCTGTTACCCTAACCAGCCCCGACCCCATTCTGAGTCTCTGTGACCCTATCCAGCCCCTACCCCATTCTGAGTCCCTGTGACCCTCTCCAGCCCCTACCCCATTCTGAGTCCATGTGACCCTGCCCAGCCCCTACCCCATTCTGAGTCCCTGTGACCCTCTCCAGCCCCTACACCATTCTGAGTCCCTGTGACCCTCCCCAGCCTCTACCCCATTCTGAGTCACGGTGACCCTCCCCAGCCCCTACCCCATTCTGAGTCCCTGTGACCCTCTCCAGCCCCTAACGCATTCTGTCCCTGAGACCCTCTCAAGCCCCTACCCCAATCTGACCCTGTGACCCTCTCCTGACCCTACCCCATTCTGAGACGCTCTGACCCTATCCAGCCCCTACCCCATTCTGAGTCTCTGTGACCCTATCCAGCCCCTACCCATTCTGTCCCTGTGACCCTCTCCAGCCCCTACCCCATTCTGAGTACCTGTGACCCGCTCCTGCGCCTACCCCATTCTGAGTCCCTGTGACCCTCTCGAGCCCCTACCCCATTCTGAGTCCCTGTGACCCTCTCCAGCCCCTACCCCATTCTGAGTCCCTGTGACGCTCTACTGACCCTACCCCATTCTGAGTCTCTGTGACCCTATCCAGCCCCTACCCCATTCTGAGTCTCTGTGACCCTATCCAGCCCCTACCCCATTCTGTCCCTGTGACCCTCACCAGCCCCTACCCCATTCTCTGTGACCCTCTCCAGCCCCTACCCCATTCTGTCTCTGTGACCCTCTCCAGCACCTACCCCATTCTGAGTCCCTGCGACCCTCCCCAGCCCCTACCCCATTCTGAGTCTCTGTGACCCTATCCAGCCCCTACCCCATTCTGAGTCTCTGAGACCCTCTCCAGCCCCTACCCCATTCTGTCCCTGTGACCCTCTCCTGCCCCTACCCCATTCTGACCCTGTGACCCTCTCCAGCGCCTACCCCATTCAGAGTCCCTGTGACCCTCTCCAGCCCCTACCCCCTTCTGTCCCTGTGACCGTCTCCTGCCCCTACCCCATTCTGACCCTGTGACCCTCTCCAGCGCCTACCCCATTCTGAGTCTCTGTGACCCTATCCAGCTCCTACCCCATTCTGAGTCCCTGTGACCCTCTCCAGCCCCTACCCCATTCTGAGTCCCTGTGACCCTCTCCAGCCACTACCCCATTCTGTCCCTGTGACCCTCTCCTGACCCTACCCCATTCTGAGACGCTGTGACCCTATCCAGCCACTACCCCATTCTGAGTCTCTGTGACCCTATCCAGCCCCTACCCATTCTGTCCCTGTGACCCTCTCCAGCTCCTACCCCATTCTGAGTCCCTGTGACCCGCTCCTGCGCCTACCCCATTCTGAGTCCCTGTGACCCTCTACTGACCCTACCCCATTCTGAGTCTCTGTGACCCTATCCAGCCCCTACCCCATTCTGAGTCTCTGTGACCCTCTCCAGCCCCTACCCCATTCTGAGTCCCTGTGACCGTCTCCAGCCCCTACCCCATTCTGAGTCCCTGTGACCCTCTCCTGCCCCTACCCCATTCTGAGTCCCTGTGACCCTCTCCAGCCCCTACCCCATTCTGAGTCCCTGTGACCCTCTCCAGCCATTACCCCATTCTGTCCCTGTGACCCTCTC
This sequence comes from Hypanus sabinus, assembly GCF_030144855.1. Lineage (NCBI taxonomy): Eukaryota > Metazoa > Chordata > Chondrichthyes > Myliobatiformes > Dasyatidae > Hypanus > Hypanus sabinus. The sequence continues at coordinate 267,697 of NW_026778916.1, forward strand.
CAGCCCCTACCCCATTCTGAGTCCCTGTGACCCTCTCCAGCCCCTACCCCATTCTGAGTCCCTGTGACCCTCTCCAGCCCTTACCCCATTCTGAGCCCCTGTGACCCTATCCAGCCCCTACCCCATTCTGTCCCTGTGACCCTCACCAGCCCCTACCCCATTCTGAGTCTCTGTGACCCTATAGAGCCTCTACCCCATTCTGAGTCCCTGTGACCCTCTCCAGCCCTACTCCATTCTGAGACCCTGTTACCCTCTCCTGACCCTACCCCATTCTGAGACGCTGTGACCCTATCCAGCCACTACCCCATTCTGAGTCTCTGTGACCCTATCCAGCCCCTACCCATTCTGTCCCTGTGACCCTCTCCAGCCCCTACCCCATTCTGAGTCCCTGTGACCCGCTCCTGCGCCTACCCCATTCTGAGTCCCTGTGACCCTCTACTGACCCTACCCCATTCTGAGTCTCTGTGACCCTATCCAGCCCCTACCCCATTCTGAGTCCTTGTGACCCTCTCCAGCCCCTACCCCATTCTTTCCCGGTGACCCTCTCCAGCCCCTACCCCATTCTGTCCCTGTGACCCTCTCCAGCCCCTACCACATTCTGAGTCCCTGTGACCCTCTCCAGCCCCTACCCCATTCTGAGTCACTGTGACCCTCTCCAGCCCCTACCCCACTCTGTCTCTGTGACCCTATCCAGCCCCTTCCCCATTCTGTCCCTGTGACCCTCTCCAGCCCCTACCCCATTCTCTGTGACCCTCTCCAGCCCCTGCCCCATTCTGAATCCCTGTAACCCTCTCCAGCCCCTACCACATTCTGAGTCCCTGTGACCCTCCCCAGACCCTACCCCATTCTGAGTCTCTGTGACACTATCCAGCCCCTACCGCATTCTGAGTCTCTGTGACCCTATCCAGCCCCTACACCATTCTGAGTCTCTGAGACACTATCCAGCCCCTACCCCATTCTGAGTCTCTGTGACACTATCCAGCCCCTACCCCATTCTGAGTCTCTGTGACCCTCTCCAGCCCCTAACCCATTCTGTCCCTGTGACCCTCTACAGCCCCTACCACATTCTGAGTCCCTGTGACCCTCTCCAGCCCCTACCCCATTCTGTCCCGGTGACCCTCTCCAGCCCCTACCCCATTCTGTCCCTGTGACCCCCTGCAGCCCCTACCCCATTCTGAGTCTCTGTGACACTATCCAGCCCCTACCCCATTCTGATTCCCTGTGACCCTCTCCAGACCCTACCCCATTCTGAGTCCCTGTGTCCCTCTCCAGCCCCTACCCCATTCTGAGTCTCTGTGACCCTCTCCAGCCCCTACCCCATTCTGTGACCCTCTCCAGCCCCTGCCCCATTCTGTCCCGGTGACCCTCTCCAGCCCCTACCCCATTCTGTCCCTGTGACCCTCTCCAGCCCCTACCCCATTCTGAGTCTCTGTGACCCTATCCAGCCCCTACCCCATTCTGATTCCCTGTGACCCTCTCCAGCACCTACCCCATTCTGAGTCCCTGTGACCCTCTACAGCCCCTACCCCATTCTGTCCCGGTGACCCTCTCCAGCCCCTAGCCCATTCTGTCCCTGTGACCCTCTCAAGCCCCTACCCCATTCTGAGTCCCTGTTACCCTCTCCAGCCCCTAACCCATTCTGAGTCACTGTGACCCTATCCAGCCCCTACCCCACTCTGTCTCTGTGACCCTATCCAGCCCCTACCCCATTCTGAGTCCCTGTGACCCTCTCCAGCCCGTACCCCATTCTCTGTGACCCTATAGAGCCCCTACCCCATTCTGAGTCCCTGTGACCCTCTTCAGCCCCTACACCATTCTGAGTCCCTGTGACCCTCTCCAGCCCCTACCCCATTCTGTCCCTGTGACCCTCTCCAGCCCCTACCCCATTCTGAGTCCCTGTGACCCTCTCCAGCCCCTACCCCATTCTGAGTCCCTGTGACCCTCTCCTGACCCTACCCCATTCTGAGACGCTGTGACCCTATCCAGCCCCTACCCCATTCTGAGTCTCTGTTACCCTATCCAGCCCCTACCCATTCTGTCCCTGTGACCCTCTCCAGCCCCTACCCCATTCTGAGTCCCTGTGACCCGCTCCTGCGCCTACCCCATTCTGAGTCCCTGTGACCCTCTCCAGCCCCTACCCCATTCTGTCCCTGTGACCCTCTCCAGCCCCTACCCCATTCTGTGTCCCTGTGACCCTCTCCAGCCCCGAACCCATTCTGTCCCTGTGACCCTCTCCAGCCCCTACCCCATTCTGACTCACTGTGACCCTCCCCAGCCCCTACCCCATTCTGAGTCCCTGTAACACTCTCCAGCCACTACCCCATTCTGTCCCTTTGACCCTCTCCAGCCCCTACCCCATTCTGACCCTGTGACCCTCTCCAGCCCATACCGCATTCTGAGACCCTGTTACCCTAACCAGCCCCTACCCCATTCTGAGTCTCTGTGACCCTATCCAGCCCCTACCCCATTCTGAGTCCCTGTGACCCTCTCCAGCCCCTACCCCATTCTGAGTCCATGTGACCCTCCCCAGCCCCTACCCCATTCTGAGTCCCTGTGACCCTCTCCAGCCCCTACACCATTCTGAGTCCCTGTGACCCTCCCCAGCCTCTACCCCATTCTGAGTCACGGTGACCCTCCCCAGCCCCTACCCCATTCTGAGTCCCTGTGACCCTCTCCAGCCCCTAACGCATTCTGTCCCTGAGACCCTCTCAAGCCCCTACCCCATTCTGACCCTGTGACCCTCTCCTGACCCTACCCCATTCTGAGACGCTCTGACCCTATCCAGCCCCTACCCCATTCTGAGTCTCTGTGACCCTATCCAGCCCCTACCCATTCTGTCCCTGTGACCCTCTCCTGCCCCTACCCCATTCTGACACTGTGACGCTCTCCAGCGCCTACCCCATTCAGAGTCCCTGTGACCCTCTCCAGCCCCTACCCCCTTCTGTCCCTGTGACACTCTCCTGCCCCTACCCCATTCTGACCCTGTGACCCTCTCCAGCGCCTACCCCATTCTGAGTCTCTGTGACCCTATCCAGCTCCTACCCCATTCTGAGACACTGTGACCCTCTCCAGCCCCTACCCCATTCTGAGTCCCTGTGACCCTCTCCAGCCACTACCCCATTCTGTCCCTGTGACCCTCTCCTGACCCTACCCCATTCTGAGACGCTGTGACCCTATCCAGCCACTACCCCATTCTGAGTCTCTGTGACCCTATCCAGCCCCTACCCATTCTGTCCCTGTGACCCTCTCCAGCCCCTACCCCATTCTGAGTCCCTGTGACCCGCTCCTGCGCCTACCCCATTCTGAGTCCCTGTGACCCTCTACTGACCCTACCCCATTCTGAGTCTCTGTGACCCTATCCAGCCCCTACCCCATTCTGAGTCTCTGTGACCCTCTCCAGCCCCTACCCCATTCTGAGTCCCTGTGACCGTCTCCAGCCCCTACCCCATTCTGAGTCCCTGTGACCCTCTCCTGCCCCTACCCCATTCTGAGTCCCTGTGACCCTCTCCAGCCCCTACCCCATTCTGAGTCCCTATGACCCTCTCCAGCCCTTACCCCATTCTGTCCCTGTGACCCTCTCCAGCCCCTACCCCATTCTGAGTCCCTGTGACCCTCTCCAGCCCCTACCCCATTCTGAGTCCCTGTGACCCTCTCCAGCCCTTACCCCATTCTGTCCCTGTGACCCTCTCCAGCCCCTACCCCATTCTGAGCCCCTGTGACCCTATCCAGCCCCTACCCCATTCTGTCCCTGTGACCCTCACCAGCCCCTACCCCATTCTGAGTCTCTGTGACCCTATAGAGCCTCTACCCCATTCTGAGTCCCTGTGACCCTCTCCAGCCCTACTCCATTCTGAGACCCTGTGACCCTCTCCAGCCCCTACCCTATTCTGAGTCCCTGTGACCCTCTCCAGCCCCTACCCCATTCTGAGTCTCTGTGACCCTATCCAGCCCCTACCCCATTCTGTCCCTGTGACCCTCTACAGCCCCTACCCCATTCTGAGTCCCTGTGACCCTCTCCAGCCCCTACCGCATTCTGAGTCCCTGTGACCCTCTCCTGCCCCTACCCCATTCTGAGTCCCTGTGACCCTCTCCAACCCCTACCCCATTCTGAGTCCCTGTGACCCTCTCCAGCCCTTACCCCATTCTGTAACTGTGACCCTCTCCAGCCCCTACCCCATTGTGAGTCCCTGTGACCCTCTCCAGCCCCTACCCCATTCTGAGTCCCTGTGACCCTCTCCAGCACCTACCCCATTCTGAGTCTCTGTGACCCTATCCAGCCCCTACCCCATTCTGTCCCTGTAACACTCTCCAGCCACTACCCCATTCTGTCCCTTTGACCCACTCCAGCCCCTACTCCATTCTGATCCTGTGACCCTCTCCAGCCCATACCGCATTCTGAGACCCTGTTACCCTAACCAGCCCCGACCCCATTCTGAGTCTCTGTGACCCTATCCAGCCCCTACCCCATTCTGAGTCCCTGTGACCCTCTCCAGCCCCTACCCCATTCTGAGTCCATGTGACCCTCCCCAGCCCCTACCCCATTCTGAGTCCCTGTGACCCTCTCCAGCCCCTACACCATTCTGAGTCCCTGTGACCCTCCCCAGCCTCTACCCCATTCTGAGTCACGGTGACCCTCCCCAGCCCCTACCCCATTCTGAGTCCCTGTGACCCTCTCCAGCCCCTAACGCATTCTGTCCCTGAGACCCTCTCAAGCCCCTACCCCAATCTGACCCTGTGACCCTCTCCTGACCCTACCCCATTCTGAGACGCTCTGACCCTATCCAGCCCCTACCCCATTCTGAGTCTCTGTGACCCTATCCAGCCCCTACCCATTCTGTCCCTGTGACCCTCTCCAGCCCCTACCCCATTCTGAGTACCTGTGACCCGCTCCTGCGCCTACCCCATTCTGAGTCCCTGTGACCCTCTCGAGCCCCTACCCCATTCTGAGTCCCTGTGACCCTCTCCAGCCCCTACCCCATTCTGAGTCCCTGTGACGCTCTACTGACCCTACCCCATTCTGAGTCTCTGTGACCCTATCCAGCCCCTACCCCATTCTGAGTCTCTGTGACCCTATCCAGCCCCTACCCCATTCTGTCCCTGTGACCCTCACCAGCCCCTACCCCATTCTCTGTGACCCTCTCCAGCCCCTACCCCATTCTGTCTCTGTGACCCTCTCCAGCACCTACCCCATTCTGAGTCCCTGCGACCCTCCCCAGCCCCTACCCCATTCTGAGTCTCTGTGACCCTATCCAGCCCCTACCCCATTCTGAGTCTCTGAGACCCTCTCCAGCCCCTACCCCATTCTGTCCCTGTGACCCTCTCCTGCCCCTACCCCATTCTGACCCTGTGACCCTCTCCAGCGCCTACCCCATTCAGAGTCCCTGTGACCCTCTCCAGCCCCTACCCCCTTCTGTCCCTGTGACCGTCTCCTGCCCCTACCCCATTCTGACCCTGTGACCCTCTCCAGCGCCTACCCCATTCTGAGTCTCTGTGACCCTATCCAGCTCCTACCCCATTCTGAGTCCCTGTGACCCTCTCCAGCCCCTACCCCATTCTGAGTCCCTGTGACCCTCTCCAGCCACTACCCCATTCTGTCCCTGTGACCCTCTCCTGACCCTACCCCATTCTGAGACGCTGTGACCCTATCCAGCCACTACCCCATTCTGAGTCTCTGTGACCCTATCCAGCCCCTACCCATTCTGTCCCTGTGACCCTCTCCAGCTCCTACCCCATTCTGAGTCCCTGTGACCCGCTCCTGCGCCTACCCCATTCTGAGTCCCTGTGACCCTCTACTGACCCTACCCCATTCTGAGTCTCTGTGACCCTATCCAGCCCCTACCCCATTCTGAGTCTCTGTGACCCTCTCCAGCCCCTACCCCATTCTGAGTCCCTGTGACCGTCTCCAGCCCCTACCCCATTCTGAGTCCCTGTGACCCTCTCCTGCCCCTACCCCATTCTGAGTCCCTGTGACCCTCTCCAGCCCCTACCCCATTCTGAGTCCCTGTGACCCTCTCCAGCCATTACCCCATTCTGTCCCTGTGACCCTCTCCAGCCCCTACCCCATTCTGAGTCCCTGTGACCCTCTCCAGCCCCTACCCCATTCTGAGTCCCTGTGACCCTCTCCAGCCCTTACCCCATTCTGAGCCCCTGTGACCCTATCCAGCCCCTACCCCATTCTGTCCCTGTGACCCTCACCAGCCCCTACCCCATTCTGAGTCTCTGTGACCCTATAGAGCCTCTACCCCATTCTGAGTCCCTGTGACCCTCTCCAGCCCTACTCCATTCTGAGACCCTGTTACCCTCTCCTGACCCTACCCCATTCTGAGACGCTGTGACCCTATCCAGCCACTACCCCATTCTGAGTCTCTGTGACCCTATCCAGCCCCTACCCATTCTGTCCCTGTGACCCTCTCCAGCCCCTACCCCATTCTGAGTCCCTGTGACCCGCTCCTGCGCCTACCCCATTCTGAGTCCCTGTGACCCTCTACTGACCCTACCCCATTCTGAGTCTCTGTGACCCTATCCAGCCCCTACCCCATTCTGAGTCTCTGTGACCCTCTCCAGCCCCTACCCCATTCTGAGTCCCTGTGACCGTCTCCAGCCCCTACCCCATTCTGAGTCCCTGTGACCCTCTCCTGCCCCTACCCCATTCTGAGTCCCTGTGACCCTCTCCAGCCCCTACCCCATTCTGAGTCCCTGTGACCCTCTCCAGCCCTTACCCCATTCTGTCCCTGTGACCCTCTCCAGCCCCTACCCCATTCTGAGTCCCTGTGACCCTCTCCAGCCCCTACCCCATTCTGAGTCCCTGTGACCCTCTCCAGCCCTTACCCCATTCTGTCCCTGTGACCCTCTCCAGCCCCTACCCCATTCTGAGCCCCTGTGACCCTATCCAGCCCCTACCCCATTCTGTCCCTGTGACCCTCACCAGCCCCTACCCCATTCTGAGTCTCTGTGACCATATAGAGCCTCTACCCCATTCTGAGTCCCTGTGACCCTCTCCAGCCCTACTCCATTCTGAGACCCTGTGACCCTCTCCAGCCCCTACCCTATTCTGAGTCCCTGTGACCCTCTCCAGCCCCTACCCCATTCTGAGTCTCTGTGACCCTATCCAGCCCCTACCCCATTCTGTCCCTGTGACCCACTCCAGCCCCTACCCCATTCTGAGTCCCTGTGACCCTCTCCAGCCCCTACCGCATTCTGAGTCCCTGTGACCCTCTCCTGCCCCTACCCCATTCTGAGTCCCTGTGACCCTCTCCAACCCCTACCCCATTCTGAGTCCCTGTGACCCTCTCCAGCCCTTACCCCATTCTGTAACTGTGACCCTCTCCAGCCCCTACCCCATTGTGAGTCCCTGTGACCCTCTCCAGCCCCTACCCCATTCTGAGTCCCTGTGACCCTCTCCAGCACCTACCCCATTCTGAGTCTCTGTGACCCTATCCAGCCCCTACCCCATTCTGAGTCCCTGTAACACTCTCCAGCCACTACCCCATTCTGTCCCTTTGACCCACTCCAGCCCCTACTCCATTCTGATCCTGTGACCCTCTCCAGCCCATACCGCATTCTGAGACCCTGTTACCCTAACCAGCCCCGACCCCATTCTGAGTCTCTGTGACCCTATCCAGCCCCTACCCCATTCTGAGTCCCTGTGACCCTCTCCAGCCCCTACCCCATTCTGAGTCCATGTGACCCTCCCCAGCCCCTACCCCATTCTGAGTCCCTGTGACCCTCTCCAGCCCCTACACCATTCTGAGTCCCTGTGACCCTCCCCAGCCTCTACCCCATTCTGAGTCACGGTGACCCTCCCCAGCCCCTACCCCATTCTGAGTCCCTGTGACCCTCTCCAGCCCCTAACGCATTCTGTCCCTGAGACCCTCTCAAGCCCCTACCCCAATCTGACCCTGTGACCCTCTCCTGACCCTACCCCATTCTGAGACGCTCTGACCCTATCCAGCCCCTACCCCATTCTGAGTCTCTGTGACCCTATCCAGCCCCTACCCATTCTGTCCCTGTGACCCTCTCCAGCCCCTACCCGATTCTGAGTACCTGTGACCCGCTCCTGCGCCTACCCCATTCTGAGTCCCTGTGACCCTCTCGAGCCCCTACCCCATTCTGAGTCCCTGTGACCCTCTCCAGCCCCTACCCCATTCTGAGTCCCTGTGACGCTCTACTGACCCTACCCCATTCTGAGTCTCTGTGACCCTATCCAGCCCCTACCCCATTCTGAGTCTCTGTGACCCTATCCAGCCCCTACCCCATTCTGTCCCTGTGACCCTCACCAGCCCCTACCCCATTCTCTGTGACCCTCTCCAGCCCCTACCCCATTCTGTCTCTGTGACCCTCTCCAGCACCTACCCCATTCTGAGTCCCTGCGACCCTCCCCAGCCCCTACCCCATTCTGAGTCTCTGTGACCCTATCCAGCTCCTACCCCATTCTGAGTCTCTGAGACCCTCTCCAGCCCCTACCCCATTCTGTCCCTGTGACCCTCTCCTGCCCCTACCCCATTCTGACCCTGTGACCCTCTCCAGCGCCTACCCCATTCAGAGTCCCTGTGACCCTCTCCAGCCCCTACCCCCTTCTGTCCCTGTGACCGTCTCCTGCCCCTACCCCATTCTGACCCTGTGACCCTCTCCAGCGCCTACCCCATTCTGAGTCTCTGTGACCCTATCCAGCTCCTACCCCATTCTGAGTCCCTGTGACCCTCTCCAGCCCCTACCCCATTCTGAGTCCCTGTGACCCTCTCCAGCCACTACCCCATTCTGTCCCTGTGACCCTCTCCTGACCCTACCCCATTCTGAGACGCTGTGACCCTATCCAGCCACTACCCCATTCTGAGTCTCTGTGACCCTATCCAGCCCCTACCCATTCTGTCCCTGTGACCCTCTCCAGCTCCTACCCCATTCTGAGTCCCTGTGACCCGCTCCTGCGCCTACCCCATTCTGAGTCCCTGTGACCCTCTACTGACCCTACCCCATTCTGAGTCTCTGTGACCCTATCCAGCCCCTACCCCATTCTGAGTCTCTGTGACCCTCTCCAGCCCCTACCCCATTCTGAGTCCCTGTGACCGTCTCCAGCCCCTACCCCATTCTGAGTCCCTGTGACCCTCTCCTGCCCCTACCCCATTCTGAGTCCCTGTGACCCTCTCCAGCCCCTACCCCATTCTGAGTCCCTGTGACCCTCTCCAGCCATTACCCCATTCTGTCCCTGTGACCCTCTCCAGCCCCTACCCCATTCTGAGTCCCTGTGACCCTCTCCAGCCCCTACCCCATTCTGAGTCCCTGTGACCCTCTCCAGCCCTTACCCCATTCTGAGCCCCTGTGACCCTATCCAGCCCCTACCCCATTCTGTCCCTGTGACCCTCACCAGCCCCTACCCCATTCTGAGTCTCTGTGACCCTATAGAGCCTCTACCCCATTCTGAGTCCCTGTGACCCTCTCCAGCCCTACTCCATTCTGAGACCCTGTTACCCTCTCCAGCCCCTACCCCATTCTGAGTCGCTGTGAACCTATCCAGCCCTTACCCCATTCCGTCCATGTGACCCTCTCCAGCCCCTACCCCATTCTGAGTCACTGTGACCCTCTCCAGCCCCTACCCTATTCTGAGTCCCTGTGACCCTCTCCAGCCCCTACCCCATTCTGAGTCTCTGTGACCCTATCCAGCCCCTACCCCATTCTGGCCCTGTGACCCACTCCAGCCCCTACCCCATTCTGAGTCCCTGTGACCCTCTCCAGCCCCTACCGCATTCTGAGTCCCTGTGACCCTCTCCTGCCCCTACCCCATTCTGAGTCCCTGTGACCCTCTCCAACCCCTACCCCATTCTGAGTCCCTGTGACCCTCTCCAGCCCTTACCCCATTCTGTAACTGTGACCCTCTCCAGCCCCTACCCCATTGTGAGTCCCTGTGACCCTCTCCAGCCCCTACCCCATTCTGAGTCCCTGTGACCCTCTCCAGCACCTACCCCATTCTGAGTCCCTGTGACACTCTCCAGCCCCTACCCCATTCTGAGTCCCTGTGACCCTCTCCAGCCCTTACCCCATTCTGTCCCTGTGACCCTCTCCAGCCCCTACCCCATTCTGAGTCCCTGTGACCCTCTCCTGACCCTACCCCATTCTGAGACGCTGTGACCCTATCCAGCCCCTACCCCATTCTGAGTCTCTGTGACCCTATCCAGCCCCTACCCATTCTGTCCCTGTGACCCTCTCCAGCCCCTTCCCCATTCTGAGTCCCTGTGACCTGATCCTGCGCCTACCCCATTCTGAGTCCCTGTGACACTCTCCAGCCCCTACCCCATTCTGTCCCTGTGACCCTCTCCAGCCCCTACCCCATTCTGTGTCCCTGTGACCCTCTCCAGCCCCTACCCCATTCTGTGTCCCTGTGACCCTCTCCAGCCCCTACCCCATTCTGTCCCTGTGCCCCTATCCAGCCCCTACCCCATTCTGTCCCTGTGACCCTCTCCAGACCCTACCCCATTCTGAGTCCCTGTGACCCTCTCCAGCCCCTACCCCATTCTGAATCCCTGTGACCCTATCCAGCCCCTACCCCTTCTGTCCCTGTGACCCTCTCCAGCCCCTACCCTATTCTGAGTCACTGTGACCCTATCCAGCCACTACCCCACTCTGTCTCTGTGACCCTATCCAGCCCCTACCCCATTCTGCCCCTGTGACCCTCTCCAGCCCCTACCCCATTCTCTGTGTCCCTCTCCTCCCCTACCCCATTCTGAGTCCCTGTGACCCTCTCCAGCCCCTACACCATTCTGAGTCCCTGTGACCCTCCCCAGCCTCTACACCATTCTGAGTCACGGTGACCCTCCCCAGCCCCTACCCCATTCTGAGTCCCTGTGACCCTCTCCAGCCCCTAATGCATTCTGTCCCTGAGACCCTCTCAAGCCCCTACCCCATTCTGACCCTGTGACCCTCTCCTGACCCTACCCCATTCTGAGACGCTCTGACCCTATCCAGCCCCTAACCCCATTCTGAGTCTCTGTGACCCTATCCAGCCCCTACCCATTCTGTCCCTGTGACCCTCTCCAGCCCCTACCCCATTCTGAGTACCTGTGACCCGCTCCTGCGCCTACCCCATTCTGAGTCCCTGTGACCCTCTCCAGCCCCTACCCATTCTGTCCCTGTGACCCTCTCCAGCCCCTACCCCATTCTGAGTCCCTGTGACCCTCTCCAGCCCCTACCCCATTCTGAGTCCCTGTGACGCTCTACTGACCCTACCCCATTCTGAGTCTCTGTGACACTATCCAGCCCCTACCCCATTCTGAGTCTCTGTGACCCTATCCAGCCCCTACCCCATTCTGTCCCTGTGACCCTCACCAGCCCCTACCCCATTCTCTGTGACCCTCTCCAGCCCCTACCCCATTCTGTCTCTGTTACCCTCTCCAGCACCTACCCCATTCTGAGTCCCTGTGACCCTCCCCAGCCCCTACCCCATTCTGAGTCTCTGTGACCCTATCCAGCCCCTACCCCATTCTGAGTCTCTGTGACCCTCTCCAGCCCCTACCCCATTCTGTCCCTGTGACCCTCTCCTGCCCCTACCCCATTCTGACCCTGTGACCCTCTCCAGCGCCTACCCCATTCAGAGTCCCTGTGACCCTCTCCAGCCCCTACCCCCTTCTGTCCCTGTGACCGTCTCCTGCCCCTACCCCATTCTGACCCTGTGACCCTCTCCAGCGCCTACCCCATTCTGAGTCTCTGTGACCCTATCCAGCTCCTACCCCATTCTGAGTCCCTGTGACCCTCTCCAGCCCCTACCCCATTCTGAGTCCCTGTGACCCTCTCCAGCCACTACCCCATTCTGTCCCTGTGACCCTCTCCTGACCCTACCCCATTCTGAGACGCTGTGACCCTATCCAGCCACTACCCCATTCTGAGTCTCTGTGACCCTATCCAGCCCCTACCCATTCTGTCCCTGTGACCCTCTCCAGCTCCGACCCCATTCTGAGTCCCTGTGACCCGCTCCTGCGCCTACCCCATTCTGAGTCCCTGTGACCCTCTACTGACCCTACCCCATTCTGAGTCTCTGTGACCCTATCCAGCCCCTACCCCATTCTGAGTCTCTGTGACCCTCTCCAGCCCCTACCCCATTCTGAGTCCCTGTGACCGTCTCCAGCCCCTACCCCATTCTGAGTCCCTGTGACCCTCTCCTGCCCCTACCCCATTCTGAGTCCCTGTGACCCTCTCCAGCCCCTACCCCATTCTGAGTCCCTGTGACCCTCTCCAGCCATTACCCCATTCTGTCCCTGTGACCCTCTCCAGCCCCTACCCCATTCTGAGTCCCTGTGACCCTCTCCAGCCCCTACCCCATTCTGAGTCCCTGTGACCCTCTCCAGCCCTTACCCCATTCTGAGCCCCTGTGACCCTATCCAGCCCCTACCCCATTCTGTCCCTGTGACCCTCACCAGCACCTACCCCATTCTGAGTCTCTGTGACCCTATAGAGCCTCTACCCCATTCTGAGTCCCTGTGACCCTCTCCAGCCCTACTCCATTCTGAGACCCTGTTACCCTCTCCAGCCCCTACCCCATTCTGAGTCGCTGTGAACCTATCCAGCCCTTACCCCATTCCGTCCATGTGACCGTCTCCTGCCCCTACCCCATTCTGACCCTGTGACCCTCTCCAGCGCCTACCCCATTCTGAGTCTCTGTGACCCTATCCAGCTCCTACCCCATTCTGAGTCCCTGTGACCCTCTCCAGCACCTACCCCATTCTGAGTCCCTGTGACCCTCTCCAGCCACTACCCCATTCTGTCCCTGTGACCCTCTCCTGACCCTACCCCATTCTGAGACGCTGTGACCCTATCCAGCCACTACCCCATTCTGAGTCTCTGTGACCCTATCCAGCCCCTACCCATTCTGTCCCTGTGACCCTCTCCAGCTCCGACCCCATTCTGAGTCCCTGTGACCCGCTCCTGCGCCTACCCCATTCTGAGTCCCTGTGACCCTCTACTGACCCTACCCCATTCTGAGTCTCTGTGACCCTATCCAGCCCCTACCCCATTCTGAGTCTCTGTGACACTCTCCAGCCCCTACCCCATTCTGAGTCCCTGTGACCGTCTCCAGCCCCTACCCCATTCTGAGTCCCTGTGACCCTCTCCTGCCCCTACCCCATTCTGAGTCCCTGTGACCCTCTCCAGCCCCTACCCCATTCTGAGTCCCTGTGACCCTCTCCAGCCATTACCCCATTCTGTCCCTGTGACCCTCTCCAGCCCCTACCCCATTCTGAGTCCCTGTGACCCTCTCCAGCCCCTACCCCATTCTGAGTCCCTGTGACCCTCTCCAGCCCTTACCCCATTCTGAGCCCCTGTGACCCTATCCAGCCCCTACCCCATTCTGTCCCTGTGACCCTCACCAGCACCTACCCCATTCTGAGTCTCTGTGACCCTATAGAGCCTCTACCCCATTCTGAGTCCCTGTGACCCTCTCCAGCCCTACTCCATTCTGAGACCCTGTTACCCTCTCCAGCCCCTACCCCATTCTGAGTCGCTGTGAACCTATCCAGCCCTTACCCCATTCCGTCCATGTGACCCTCTCCAGCCCCTACCCCATTCTGAGTCACTGTGACCCTCTCCAGCCCCTACCCTATTCTGAGTCCCTGTGACCCTCTCCAGCCCCTACCCCATTCTGAGTCTCTGTGACCCTATCCAGCCCCTACCCCATTCTGGCCCTGTGACCCACTCCAGCCCCTACCCCATTCTGAGTCCCTGTGACCCTCTCCAGCCCCTACCGCATTCTGAGTCCCTGTGACCCTCTCCTGCCCCTACCCCATTCTGAGTCCCTGTGACCCTCTCCAACCCCTACCCCATTCTGAGTCCCTGTGACCCTCTCCAGCCCTTACCCCATTCTGTAACTGTGACCCTCTCCAGCCCCTACCCCATTGTGAGTCCCTGTGACCCTCTCCAGCCCCTACCCCATTCTGAGTCCCTGTGACCCTCTCCAGCACCTACCCCATTCTGAGTCCCTGTGACACTCTCCAGCCCCTACCCCATTCTGAGTCCCTGTGACCCTCTCCAGCCCTTACCCCATTCTGTCCCTGTGACCCTCTCCAGCCCCTACCCCATTCTGAGTCCCTGTGACCCTCTCCTGACCCTACCCCATTCTGAGACGCTGTGACCCTATCCAGCCCCTACCCCATTCTGAGTCTCTGTGACCCTATCCAGCCCCTACCCATTCTGTCCCTGTGACCCTCTCCAGCCCCTTCCCCATTCTGAGTCCCTGTGACCTGATCCTGCGCCTACCCCATTCTGAGTCCCTGTGACACTCTCCAGCCCCTACCCCATTCTGTCCCTGTGACCCTCTCCAGCCCCTACCCCATTCTGTGTCCCTGTGACCCTCTCCAGCCCCTACCCCATTCTGTGTCCCTGTGACCCTCTCCAGCCCCTACCCCATTCTGTCCCTGTGCCCCTATCCAGCCCCTACCCCATTCTGTCCCTGTGACCCTCTCCAGACCCTACCCCATTCTGAGTCCCTGTGACCCTCTCCAGCCCCTACCCCATTCTGAATCCCTGTGACCCTATCCAGCCCCTACCCCTTCTGTCCCTGTGACCCTCTCCAGCCCCTACCCTATTCTGAGTCACTGTGACCCTATCCAGCCACTACCCCACTCTGTCTCTGTGACCCTATCCAGCCCCTACCCCATTCTGCCCCTGTGACCCTCTCCAGCCCCTACCCCATTCTCTGTGTCCCTCTCCTCCCCTACCCCATTCTGAGTCCCTGTGACCCTCTCCAGCCCCTACACCATTCTGAGTCCCTGTGACCCTCCCCAGCCTCTACACCATTCTGAGTCACGGTGACCCTCCCCAGCCCCTACCCCATTCTGAGTCCCTGTGACCCTCTCCAGCCCCTAATGCATTCTGTCCCTGAGACCCTCTCAAGCCCCTACCCCATTCTGACCCTGTGACCCTCTCCTGACCCTACCCCATTCTGAGACGCTCTGACCCTATCCAGCCCCTAACCCCATTCTGAGTCTCTGTGACCCTATCCAGCCCCTACCCATTCTGTCCCTGTGACCCTCTGCAGCCCCTACCCCATTCTGAGTACCTGTGACCCGCTCCTGCGCCTACCCCATTCTGAGTCCCTGTGACCCTCTCCAGCCCCTACCCATTCTGTCCCTGTGACCCTCTCCAGCCCCTACCCCATTCTGAGACCCTGTGACCCTCTCCAGCCCCTACCCCATTCTGAGTCCCTGTGACGCTCTACTGACCCTACCCCATTCTGAGTCTCTGTGACACTATCCAGCCCCTACCCCATTCTGAGTCTCTGTGACCCTATCCAGCCCCTACCCCATTCTGTCCCTGTGACCCTCACCAGCCCCTACCCCATTCTCTGTGACCCTCTCCAGCCCCTACCCCATTCTGTCTCTGTTACCCTCTCCAGCACCTACCCCATTCTGAGTCCCTGTGACCCTCCCCAGCCCCTACCCCATTCTGAGTCTCTGTGACCCTATCCAGCCCCTACCCCATTCTGAGTCTCTGTGACCCTCTCCAGCCCCTACCCCATTCTGTCCCTGTGACCCTCTCCTGCCCCTACCCCATTCTGACCCTGTGACCCTCTCCAGCGCCTACCCCATTCAGAGTCCCTGTGACCCTCTCCAGCCCCTACCCCCTTCTGTCCCTGTGACCCTCTCCTGCCCCTACCCCATTCTGACCCTGTGACCCTCTCCAGCGCCTACCCCATTCTGAGTCTCTGTGACCCTATCCAGCTCCTACCCCATTCTGAGTCCCTGTGACCCTCTCCAGCCCCTACCCCATTCTGAGTCCCTGTGACCCTCTCCAGCCACTACCCCATTCTGTCCCTGTGACCCTCTCCTGACCCTACCCCATTCTGAGACGCTGTGACCCTATCCAGCCACTACCCATTTCTGAGTCTCTGTGACCCTATCCAGCCCCTACCCATTCTGTCCCTGTGACCCTCTCCAGCCCCTACCCCATTCTGAGTCCCTGTGACCCGCTCCTGCGCCTACCCCATTCTGAGTCCCTGTGACTCTCTACTGACCCTACCCCATTCTGAGTCTCTGTGACCGTATCCAGCCCCTACCCCATTCTGAGTCTCTGTGACCCTCTCCAGCCCCTACCCCATTCTGAGTCCCTGTGACCGCCTCCAGCCCCTACCCCATTCTGAGTCCCTGTGACCCTCTCCTGCCCCTACCCCATTCTGAGTCCCTGTGACCCTCTCCAGCCCCTACCCCATTCTGA
Source organism: Hypanus sabinus (assembly GCF_030144855.1). Classification (NCBI taxonomy): domain Eukaryota; kingdom Metazoa; phylum Chordata; class Chondrichthyes; order Myliobatiformes; family Dasyatidae; genus Hypanus; species Hypanus sabinus. The sequence continues at coordinate 283,888 of NW_026778916.1, forward strand.
GTCCCTGTGACCCTCTCCAGCCCTTACCCCATTCTGTCCCTGTGACCCTCTCCAGCCCCTACCCCATTCTGAGTCCCTGTGACCCTCTCCAGCCCCTACCCCATTCTGAGTCCCTGTGACCCTCTCCAGCCCTTACCCCATTCTGTCCCTGTGACCCTCTCCAGCCCCTACCCCATTCTGAGCCCCTGTGACCCTATCCAGCCCCTACCCCATTCTGTCCCTGTGACCCTCACCAGCCCCTACCCCATTCTGAGTCTCTGTGACCCTATAGAGCCTCTACCCCATTCTGAGTCCCTGTGACCCTCTCCAGCCCTACTCCATTCTGAGACCCTGTTACCCTCTCCAGCCCCTACCCCATTCTGAGTCGCTGTGAACCTATCCAGCCCACACCCGATTCTGAGTCCCTGTGACCCACTCCATCCCCTACCCCATTCTGAGTCCCTGTGACCGTCCCCAGCCCCTACCACATTCTGAGTCCCTGTGCCCCTCTCCAGCCCTTACCCCATTCCGTCCATGTGACCCTCTCCAGCCCCCACCCCATTCTGAGTCCCTGTGACCCTCTCCAGCCCCTATCCTATTCTGAGTCCCTGTGACCCTCTCCAGCCCCTACCCCATTCTGAGTCTCTGTGACCCTATCCAGCCCCTACCCCATTCTGTCCCTGTGACCCACTCCAGCCCCTACCCCATTCTGAGTCCCTGTGACCCTCTCCAGCCCCTACCCCATTCTGAGTCCCTGTGACCCTCTCCTGCCCCTACCCCATTCTGAGTCCCTGTGACCCTCTCCAACCCCTACCCCATTCTGAGTCCCTGTGACCCTCTCCAGCCCTTACCCCATTCTGTAACTGTGACCCTCTCCAGCCCCTACCCCATTGTGACTCCCTGTGACCCTCTCCAGCCCCTACCCCATTCTGAGTCCCTGTGACCCTCTCCAGCACCTACCCCATTCTGAGTCTCTGTGACCCTATCCAGCCCCTACCCCATTCTGAGTCCCTGTAACACTCTCCAGCCACTACCCCATTCTGTCCCTTTGACCCACTCCAGCCCCTACTCCATTCTGATCCTGTGACCCTCTCCAGCCCATACCGCATTCTGAGACCCTGTTACCCTAACCAGCCCCGACCCCATTCTGAGTCTCTGTGACCCTATCCAGCCCCTACCCCATTCTGAGTCCCTGTGAACCTCTCCAGCCCCTACCCCATTCTGAGTCCATGTGACCCTCCCCAGCCCCTACCCCATTCTGAGTCCCTGTGACCCTCTCCAGCCCCTACACCATTCTGAGTCCCTGTGACCCTCCCCAGCCTCTACCCCATTCTGAGTCACGGTGACCCTCCCCAGCCCCTACCCCATTCTGAGTCCCTGTGACCCTCTCCAGCCCCTAACCCATTCTGTCCCTGAGACCCTCTCAAGCCCCTACCCCATTCTGACCCTGTGACCCTCTCCTGACCCTACCCCATTCTGAGACGCTCTGACCCTATCCAGCCCCTACCCCATTCTGAGTCTCTGTGACCCTATCCAGCCCCTACCCATTCTGTCCCTGTGACCCTCTCCAGCCCCTACCCCATTCTGAGTACCTGTGACCCGCTCCTGCGCCTACCCCATTCTGAGTCCCTGTGAACCTCTCCAGCCCCTACCCCATTCTGAGTCCCTGTGACCCTCTCCAGCCCCTACCCCATTCTGAGTCCCTGTGACGCTCTACTGACCCTACCCCTTTCTGAGTCTCTGTGACCCTATCCAGCCCCTACCCCATTCTGAGTCTCTGTGACCCTATCCAGCCCCTACCCCATTCTGTCCCTGTGACCCTCACCAGCCCCTACCCCATTCTCTGCGACCCTCTCCAGCCCCTACCCCATTCTGTCTCTGTGACCCTCTCCAGCACCTACCCCATTCTGAGTCCCTGTGACCCTCCCCAGCCCCTACCCCATTCTGAGTCTCTGTGACCCTATCCAGCCCCTACCCCATTCTGAGTCTCTGTGACCCTCTCCAGCCCCTACCCCATTCTGACCCTGTGACCCTCTCCAGCGCCTACCCCATTCAGAGTCCCTGTGACCCTCTCCAGCCCCTACCCCCTTCTGTCCCTGTGACCCTCTCCTGCCCCTACCCCATTCTGACCCTGTGACCCTCTCCAGCGCCTACCCCATTCTGAGTCTCTGTGACCCTATCCAGCTCCTACCCCATTCTGAGTCCCTGTGACCCTCTCCAGCCCCTACCCCATTCTGAGTCCCTGTGACCCTCTCCAGCCACTACCCCATTCTGTCCCTGTGACCCTCTCCTGACCCTACCCCATTCTGAGACGCTGTGACCCTATCCAGCCACTACCCCATTCTGAGTCTCTGTGACCCTATCCAGCCCCTACCCATTCTGTCCCTGTGACCCTCTCCAGCCCCTACCCCATTCTGAGTCCCTGTGACCCGCTCCTGCGCCTACCCCATTCTGAGTCCCTGTGACCCTCTACTGACCCTACCCCATTCTGAGTCTCTGTGACCCTATCCAGCCCCTACCCCATTCTGAGTCTCTGTGACCCTCTCCAGCCCCTACCCCATTCTGAGTCCCTGTGACTGTCTCCAGCCCCTACCCCATTCTGAGTCCCTGTGACCCTCTCCTGCCCCTACCCCATTCTGAGTCCCTGTGACCCTCTCCAGCCCCTACCCCATTCTGAGTCCCTGTGACCCTCTCCAGCCCTTACCCCATTCTGTCCCTGTGACCCTCTCCAGCCCCTACCCCATTCTGAGTCCCTGTGACCCTCTCCAGCCCCTACCCCATTCTGTCCCTGTGACCCTCTCCAGCCCTTACCCCATTCTGTCCCTGTGACCCTCTCCAGCCCCTACCCCATTCTGAGCCCCTGTGAACCTATCCAGCCCCTACCCCATTCTGTCCCTGTGACCCTCACCAGCCCCTACCCCATTCTGAGTCTCTGTGACCCTATAGAGCCTCTACCCCATTCTGAGTCCCTGTGACCCTCTCCAGCCCTACTCCATTCTGAGACCCTGTTACCCTCTCCAGCCCCTACCCCATTCTGAGTCGCTGTGAACCTATCCAGCCCACACCCGATTCTGAGTCCCTGTGACCCACTCCAGCCCCTACCACATTCTGAGTCCCTGTGCCCCTCTCCAGCCCTTACCCCATTCCGTCCATGTGACCCTCTCCAGCCCCTACCCCATTCTGAGTCCCTGTGACCCTCTCCAGCCCCTACCCTATTCTGAGTCCCTGTGACCCTCTCCAGCCCCTACCCCATTCTGAGTCTCTGTGACCCTATCCAGCCCCTACCCCATTCTGTCCCTGTGACCCACTCCAGCCCCTACCCCATTCTGAGTCCCTGTGACCCTCTCCAGCCCCTACCGCATTCTGAGTCCCTGTGACCCTCTCCTGCCCCTACCCCATTCAGAGTCCCTGTGACCCTCTCCAACCCCTACCCCATTCTGAGTCCCTGTGACCCTCTCCAGCCCTTACCCCATTCTGTAACTGTGACCCTCTCCAGCCCCTACCCCATTGTGAGTCCCTGTGACCCCCTCCAGCCCCTACCCCATTCTGAGTCCCTGTGACCCTCTCCAGCACCTACCCCATTCTGAGTCCCTGTGACACTCTCCAGCCCCTACCCCATTCTGAGTCCCTGTGACCCTCTCCAGCCCTTACCCCATTCTGTCCCTGTGACCCTCTCCAGCCCCTACCCCATTCTGTCCCTGTGACCCTCTCCAGCCCCTACCCCATTCTGAGTCCCTGTGACCCTCTCCTGACCCTACCACATTCTGAGACGCTGTGACCCTATCCAGCCCCTACCCCATTCTGAGTCTCTGTGACCCTATCCAGCCCCTACCCATTCTGTCCCTGTGACCCTCTCCAGCCCCTTCCCCATTCTGAGTCCCTGTGACCTGATCCTGCGCCTACCCCATTCTGAGTCCCTGTGACACTCTCCAGCCCCTACCCCATTCTGTTCCTGTGACCCTCTCCAGCCACTACCGCATTCTGTGTCCCTGTGACCCTCTCCAGCCCCTACCCCATTCTGTGTCCCTGTGACCCTCTCCAGCCCCTACCCCATTCTGTCCCTGTGACCCTATCCAGCCCCTACCCCATTCTGTCCCTGTGACCCTCTCCAGACCCTACCCCATTCTGAGTCCCTGTGACCCTCTCCAGCCCCTACCCCATTCTGAATCCCTGTGACCCTATCCAGCCCCTACCCCATTCTGTCCCTGTGCCCCTCTCCAGCCCCTACCCTATTCTGAGTCACTGTGACCCTATCCAGCCACTACCCCACTCTGTCTCTGTGACCCTATCCAGCCCCTACCCCATTCTGCCCCTGTGACCCTTACCAGCCCCTACCCCATTCTCTGTGTCCCTCTCCTCCCCTACCCCATTCTGAATCCCTGTAACCCTCTCCAGCCCCTAACCCATTCTGAGTCCCTGTGACCATCCCCAGCCCCTACCCGATTCTGAGTCTCTGCGACATTATCCAGCCCCTGCCCCATTCTGAGTCTCTGTGACCCTCTCCAGCCCCTACCCCATTCTGTCCCTCTGACCCTCTCCTGCCCCTACACCATTCTGCGTCCCTCTGACCCTCTCCAGCCCCTAACCCATTCTGTCCCGGTGACCCTCTCCAGCCCCTTCCCCATTCTGTCCCTGTGACCCTCTCCAGCCCCTACCCCATTCTGAGTCTCGGTGACCCTCTCCAGCCACTACCCCATTCTGATTCCCTGTAACCCTCTCCAGCCCCTACCCCATTCTGAGTCCCTGTGACCCTCTCCAGCCCCTACCCCATTCTGAGTCTCTGTGACCCTCTCCAGCCCCTACACCATTCAGAGTCCTTGTGACCCTCTCCAGCCCCTACCCCATTCTGTCCCGGTGACCCTCTCCAGCCCCTAATCCATTCTGTCCCTGTGACCCTCTCCAGCCCCTACCCCATTCTGTGTCCCTGTGACCCTCTCCAGCCCCGACCCCATTCTGTCCCTGTGACCCTCTCCAGCCCCTACCCCATTCTGACTCACTGTGACCCTCTCCAGCCCCTACACCATTCTGAGTCGCTGTGACACTCTCCAGCCACTACCCCATTCTGTCCCTGTAACCCACTCCAGCCCCTACCCCATTCTGACCCTGTGACCCTCTCCAGCCCATACCGCATTCTGAGTCTCTGTGACCCTATAGAGCCCCTGCCCCATTCTGAGTCCCTGTGACCCTCTCCAGCCCTACCCATTCTGAGACCCTGTGACCCTAACCAGCCCCTACCACATTCTGAGTCTCTGTGACCCTATCCAGCCCCTACCCCATTCTGAGTCCCTGTGACCCTCTCCAGCTCCTACCCCATTCTGAGTCCCTGTGACCCTCCCCAGCCCCTACCACATTCAAGTCCCTGTGACCCTCTCCAGCCCCTACCCCATTCTGAATCTCTGTGACCCTCCCCAGCCCCTACCCCATTCTGAGTCCCTGTGACCATCCCCAGCCACTACCCCATTCTGAGTCCCTGTGACCCTATCCAGCCCCTACCCCATTCTGTCCCTGTGACCTTCTCCAGCCCCTACCCCATTCTCTGTGACCCTCTCCTCCCCTACCCCATTCTGAGTCCCTGTGACACTCTGCAGCTGCTACCCCATTCTGAGTCCCTGTGACCCTCTCCAGCCCCTAACCCATTCTGAGTCCCTGTGACCTGCTCCTGCGCCTACCCCATTCTGAGACCCTGTGACGCACTCCAGCCCCTACCCCATTCTGTCCCTGTGACCCTCTCCAGCCCCTACCCCATTCTGTGTCCCTGTGACCCTCTCCAGCCCCGAACCCATTCTGTCCCTGTGACCCTCTCCAGCCCCTACCCCATTCTGACTCACTGTGACCCTCTCCAACCCCTACACCATTCTGATCCTGTGACCCTCTCCAGCCCATACCGCATTCTGAGACCCTGTTACCCTAACCAGCCCCGACCCCATTCTGAGTCTCTGTGACCCTATCCAGCCCCTACCCCATTCTGAGTCCCTGTAACACTCTCCAGCCACTACCCCATTCTGTCCCTTTGACCCACTCCAGCCCCTACTCCATTCTGATCCTGTGACCCTCTCCAGCCCATACCGCATTCTGAGACCCTGTTACCCTAACCAGCCCCGACCCCATTCTGAGTCTCTGTGACCCTATCCAGCCCCTACCCCATTCTGAGTCCCTGTGACCCTCTCCAGCCCCTACCCCATTCTGAGTCCATGTGACCCTCCCCAGCCCCTACCCCATTCTGAGTCCCTGTGACCCTCTCCAGCCCCTACACCATTCTGAGTCCCTGTGACCCTCTCCAGCCCCTACACCATTCTGAGTCCCTGTGACCCTCCCCAGCCCCTACCCCATTCTGACTCACTGTGACCCTCTCCAACCCCTACACCATTCTGATCCTGTGACCCTCTCCAGCCCATACCGCATTCTGAGACCCTGTTACCCTAACCAGCCCCGACCCCATTCTGAGTCTCTGTGACCCTATCCAGCCCCTACCCCATTCTGAGTCCCTGTAACACTCTCCAGCCACTACCCCATTCTGTCCCTTTGACCCACTCCAGCCCCTACCCCATTCTGAGTCCCTGTGACCCTCTCCAGCCCCTACCCCATTCTGAGTCCATGTGACCCTCCCCAGCCCCTACCCCATTCTGAGTCCCTGTGACCCTCTCCAGCCCCTACACCATTCTGAGTCCCTGTGACCCTCTCCAGCCCCTACACCATTCTGAGTCCCTGTGACCCTCCCCAGCCCCTACCCCATTCTGAGTCACTGTGACCCTCCCCAGGCCCTACCCCATTCTGAGTCCCTGTGACCCTCTCCTGCCCCTACCCCATTCTGTCCCTGTGACCCTCTCCAGCCCCTACCCCATTCTGAGTCCCTGTGACCCTCTCCTGACCCTACCCCATTCTGAGACGCTGTGACCCTATCCAGCCCCTACCCCATTCTGAGTCTCTGTGACCCTATCCAGCCCCTACCCATTCTGTCCCTGTGACCCTCTCCAGCCCCTTCCCCATTCTGAGTCCCTGTGACCTGATCCTGCGCCTACCCCATTCTGAGTCCCTGTGACACTCTCCAGCCCCTACCCCATTCTGTCCCTGTGACCCTCTCCAGCCCCTACCCCATTCTGTGTCCCTGTGAACCTCTCCAGCCCCTACCCCATTCTGTGTCCCTGTGACCCTCTCCAGCCCCTACCCCATTCTGTCCCTGTGCCCCTATCCAGCCCCTACCCCATTCTGTCCCTGTGACCCTCTCCAGACCCTACCCCATTCTGAGTCCCTGTGACCCTCTCCAGCCCCTACCCCATTCTGAATCCCTGTGACCCTATCCAGCCCCTACCCCTTCTGTCCCTGTGACCCTCTCCAGCCCCTACCCTATTCTGAGTCACTGTGACCCTATCCAGCCACTACCCCACTCTGTCTCTGTGACCCTATCCAGCCCCTACCCCATTCTGCCCCTGTGACCCTCTCCAGCCCCTACCCCATTCTCTGTGTCCCTCTCCTCCCCTACCCCATTCTGAGTCCCTGTGACCCTCTCCAGCCCCTACACCATTCTGAGTCCCTGTGACCCTCCCCAGCCTCTACACCATTCTGAGTCACGGTGACCCTCCCCAGCCCCTACCCCATTCTGAGTCCCTGTGACCCTCTCCAGCCCCTAATGCATTCTGTCCCTGAGACCCTCTCAAGCCCCTACCCCATTCTGACCCTGTGACCCTCTCCTGACCCTACCCCATTCTGAGACGCTCTGACCCTATCCAGCCCCTAACCCCATTCTGAGTCTCTGTGACCCTATCCAGCCCCTACCCATTCTGTCCCTGTGACCCTCTCCAGCCCCTACCCCATTCTGAGTACCTGTGACCCGCTCCTGCGCCTACCCCATTCTGAGTCCCTGTGACCCTCTCCAGCCCCTACCCATTCTGTCCCTGTGACCCTCTCCAGCCCCTACCCCATTCTGAGACCCTGTGACCCTCTCCAGCCCCTACCCCATTCTGAGTCCCTGTGACGCTCTACTGACCCTACCCCATTCTGAGTCTCTGTGACACTATCCAGCCCCTACCCCATTCTGAGTCTCTGTGACCCAATCCAGCCCCTACCCCATTCTGTCCCTGTGACCCTCACCAGCCCCTACCCCATTCTCTGTGACCCTCTCCAGCCCCTACCCCATTCTGTCTCTGTTACCCTCTCCAGCACCTACCCCATTCTGAGTCCCTGTGACCCTCCCCAGCCCCTACCCCATTCTGAGTCTCTGTGACCCTATCCAGCCCCTACCCCATTCTGAGTCTCTGTGACCCTCTCCAGCCCCTACCCCATTCTGTCCCTGTGACCCTCTCCTGCCCCTACCCCATTCTGACCCTGTGACCCTCTCCAGCGCCTACCCCATTCAGAGTCCCTGTGACCCTCTCCAGCCCCTACCCCCTTCTGTCCCTGTGACCCTCTCCTGCCCCTACCCCATTCTGACCCTGTGACCCTCTCCAGCGCCTACCCCATTCTGAGTCTCTGTGACCCTATCCAGCTCCTACCCCATTCTGAGTCCCTGTGACCCTCTCCAGCCCCTACCCCATTCTGAGTCCCTGTGACCCTCTCCAGCCACTACCCCATTCTGTCCCTGTGACCCTCTCCTGACCCTACCCCATTCTGAGACGCTGTGACCCTATCCAGCCACTACCCATTTCTGAGTCTCTGTGACCCTATCCAGCCCCTACCCATTCTGTCCCTGTGACCCTCTCCAGCCCCTACCCCATTCTGAGTCCCTGTGACCCGCTCCTGCGCCTACCCCATTCTGAGTCCCTGTGACCCTCTACTGACCCTACCCCATTCTGAGTCTCTGTGACCGTATCCAGCCCCTACCCCATTCTTAGTCTCTGTGACCCTCTCCAGCCCCTACCCCATTCTGAGTCCCTGTGACCGCCTCCAGCCCCTACCCCATTCTGAGTCCCTGTGACCCTCTCCTGCCCCTACCCCATTCTGAGTCCCTGTGACCCTCTCCAGCCCCTACCCCATTCTGAGTCCCTGTGACCCTCTCCAGCCCTTACCCCATTCTGTCCCTGTGACCCTCTCCAGCCCCTACCCCATTCTGAGTCCCTGTGACCCTCTCCAGCCCCTACCCCATTCTGAGTCCCTGTGACCCTCTCCAGCCCTTACCCCATTCTGTCCCTGTGACCCTCTCCAGCCCCTACCCCATTCTGAGCCCCTGTGAACCTATCCAGCCCCTACCCCATTCTGTCCCTGTGACCCTCACCAGCCCCTACCCCATTCTGAGTCTCTGTGACCCTATAGAGCCTCTACCCCATTCTGAGTCCCTGTGACCCTCTCCAGCCCTACTCCATTCTGAGACCCTGTTACCCTCTCCAGCCCCTACCCCATTCTGAGTCGCTGTGAACCTATCCAGCCCACACCCGATTCTGAGTCCCTGTGACCCACTCCATCCCCTATTCCATTCTGAGCCCCTGTGACCCTCCCCAGCCCCTACCACATTCTGAGTCCCTGTGCCCCTCTCCAGCCCTTACCCCATTCCGTCCATGTGACCCTCTCCAGCCCCTACCCCATTCTGAGTCTCTGTGACCCTCTCCAGCCCCTACCCCATTCTGTCCCTGTGACCCTCTCCTGCCCCTACCCCATTCTGACCCTGTGACCCTCTCCAGCGCCTACCCCATTCAGAGTCCCTGTGACCCTCTCCAGCCCCTACCCCCTTCTGTCCCTGTGACCCTCTCCTGCCCCTACCCCATTCTGACCCTGTGACCCTCTCCAGCGCCTACCCCATTCTGAGTCTCTGTGACCCTATCCAGCTCCTACCCCATTCTGAGTCCCTGTGACCCTCTCCAGCCCCTACCCCATTCTGAGTCCCTGTGACCCTCTCCAGCCACTACCCCATTCTGTCCCTGTGACCCTCTCCTGACCCTACCCCATTCTGAGACGCTGTGACCCTATCCAGCCACTACCCATTTCTGAGTCTCTGTGACCCTATCCAGCCCCTACCCATTCTGTCCCTGTGACCCTCTCCAGCCCCTACCCCATTCTGAGTCCCTGTGACCCGCTCCTGCGCCTACCCCATTCTGAGTCCCTGTGACCCTCTACTGACCCTACCCCATTCTGAGTCTCTGTGACCGTATCCAGCCCCTACCCCATTCTTAGTCTCTGTGACCCTCTCCAGCCCCTACCCCATTCTGAGTCCCTGTGACCGCCTCCAGCCCCTACCCCATTCTGAGTCCCTGTGACCCTCTCCTGCCCCTACCCCATTCTGAGTCCCTGTGACCCTCTCCAGCCCCTACCCCATTCTGAGTCCCTGTGACCCTCTCCAGCCCTTACCCCATTCTGTCCCTGTGACCCTCTCCAGCCCCTACCCCATTCTGAGTCCCTGTGACCCTCTCCAGCCCCTACCCCATTCTGAGTCCCTGTGACCCTCTCCAGCCCTTACCCCATTCTGTCCCTGTGACCCTCTCCAGCCCCTACCCCATTCTGAGCCCCTGTGAACCTATCCAGCCCCTACCCCATTCTGTCCCTGTGACCCTCACCAGCCCCTACCCCATTCTGAGTCTCTGTGACCCTATAGAGCCTCTACCCCATTCTGAGTCCCTGTGACCCTCTCCAGCCCTACTCCATTCTGAGACCCTGTTACCCTCTCCAGCCCCTACCCCATTCTGAGTCGCTGTGAACCTATCCAGCCCACACCCGATTCTGAGTCCCTGTGACCCACTCCATCCCCTATTCCATTCTGAGCCCCTGTGACCCTCCCCAGCCCCTACCACATTCTGAGTCCCTGTGCCCCTCTCCAGCCCTTACCCCATTCCGTCCATGTGACCCTCTCCAGCCCCTACCCCATTCTGAGTCCCTGTGACCCTCTCCAGCCCCTACCCTATTCTGAGTCCCTGTGACCCTCTCCAGCCCCTACCCCATTCTGAGTCTCTGTGACCCTATCCAGCCCCTACCCCATTCTGTCCCTGTGACCCACTCCAGCCCCTAACCCATTCTGAGTCCCTGTGACCCTCTCCAGCCCCTACACCATTCTGAGTCCCTGTGACCCTCCCCATCCCCTACCCCATTCTGAGTCACTGTGACCCTCCCCAGCCCCTACCCCATTCTGAGTCCCTGTGACCCTCTCCTGCCCCTACCCCATTCTGTCCCTGAGACCCTCTCCAGCGCCTACCCCATTCTGAGTCACTGTGACCCTCTCCAGCCCCTACCCCATTCTGAGTCCCTGTGACCCTCTCCAGCCCCTACCCCATTCTGTCCCTGTGACCATCTCCTGCCCCTACCCCATTCTGATCCTGTGACCCTCTCCAGCGCCTACCCCATTCTGAGTCTCTGTGACCCTATCCAGCTCCTACCCCATTCTGATTCCCTGTGACCCTCTCCAGCCCCTACCCCATTCTGAGTCCCTGTGACCCTCTCCAGCCACTACCCCATTCTGAGTACCTGTGACCCTCTCCAGCCCCTACCCCATTCTGAGTCCCTGTGACCCTCTCCAGCCCTTACCCCATTCTGTCCCTGTGACCCTCTCCAGCCCCTACCCCATTCTGAGTCCCTGTGACCCTCTCCTGACCATACCCCATTCTGAGACGCTGTGACCCTATCCAGCCCCTACCCCATTCTGAGTCTCTGTGACCCTATCCAGCCCCTACCGATTCTGTCCCTGTGACCCTCTCCAGCCCCTACCCCATTCTGAGTCCCTGTGACCCACTCCTGCGCCTACCCCATTCTGAGTCCCTGAGACCCTCTCAAGCCCCTACCCCATTCTGACCCTGTGACCCTCTCCAGCGCCTACCCGATTCTGAGTCTCTGTGACCCTATCCAGCTCCTACCCCATTCTGAGTCCCTGTGACCCTCTCCAGCCCCTACCCCATTCTGTCCCTGTGACCCACTCCAGCCCCTATCCCATTCTGACCCTGTGACCCTCTCCAGCCCATACCGCATTCTGAGTCTCTGTGACCCTATAGAGCCCCTACCCCATTCTGAGTCCCTGTGACCCTCTCCAGCCCTACCCCATTCTGAGACCCTGTGACCCTAACCAGCCCCTACCCCATTCTGAGTCTCTGTGACCCTATCCAGCCCCTACCCCATTCTGTGTCCCTGTGACCCTCTCCAGCTCCTACCCCATTCTGAGTCCCTGTGACCCTCCCCAGCCCCTACCACATTCAAGTCCCTGTGACCCTCTCCAGCCCCTACCCCATTCTGAGTCTCTGTGACCCTCCCCAGCCCCTACCCCATTCTGAGTCCCTGTGACCATCCCCAGCCACTACCCCATTCTGAGTCCCTGTGACCCTATCCAGCCCCTACCCCATTCTGTCCCTGTGACCCTCTCCAGCCCCTACCCCATTCTCTGTGACCCTCTCCTCCCCTACCCCATTCTGTGACACTCTGCAGCCGCTACCCCATTTTGAGTCCCTGTGACCCTCTCCAGCCCCTAACCCATTCTGAGTCCCTGTGACCTGCTCCTGCGCCTACCCCATTCTGAGTCCCTGTGACCCTCTCCAGCCAATACCCCATTCTGTCCCTGTGACCCTCTCCAGCCCCTACCCCATTCTCTGTGACCCTCTCCTCCCCTACCCCATTCGGAGTCCCTGTGACACTCTCCAGCCGCTACCCCATTCTGAGTCCCTGTGACCCTCTCCAGCCCCTAACCCATTCTGAGTCCCTGTGACCCGCTCCTGCGCCTACCCCATTCTGAGTCCCTGTGACCCTCTCCAGCCCCTACCCCATTTTGTCCCTGTGACCCTCTCCAGCCCCTACCCCATTCTGACTCACTGTGACCCTCTCCAGCCCCTACACCATTCTGTCCCTTTGACCCACTCCAGCCCCTACTCCATTCTGACCCTGTGACCCTCTCCAGCCCATACCGCATTTTGAGACCCTGTTACCCTAACCAGCCCCTACCCCATTCTGAGTCTCTGTGACACTATCCAGCCCCTACCCCATTCTGAGTCCCTGTGACCCTCTCCAGCCCCTACCCCATTCTGAGTCCATGTGACCCTCCACAGCCCCTACCCCATTCTGAGTCCCGGTGACTCTCTCCAGCCCCTACACCATTCTGAGTCCCTGTGACCATCCCCAGCCCCTACCCCATTCTGAGTCTCTGCGACATTATCCAGCCCCTGCCCCATTCTGAGTCTCTGTGACCCTCTCCAGCCCCTACCCCATTCTGTCCCTGTGACCCTCTCCTGACCCTACCCCATTCTGCGTCCCTGTGACCCTCTCCAGCCCCTACCCCACTCTGAATCCCTGTGACCCTATCCAGCCCCTACCCCATTCTGTCCCTGTGACCCTCTCCAGCCCCTAACCCATTCTGAGTCTCTGTGACCCTCTCCAGCCCCTACACCATTCAGAATCCCTGTGACCCTCTCCAGCCCCTACCCCATTCTGTCCCGGTGACCCTCTCCAGCCCCTAACCCATTCTGTCCCTGTGACCCTCTCCAGCCCCTACCCCATTCTGTGTCCCTGTGAGCTACTCCAGCCCCGACCCCATTCTGTCCCTGACCCTCTCCAGCCCCTACCCCATTCTGACTCACTGTGACCCTCTCCAGCCCCTACACCATTCTGAGTCGCTGTGACACTCTCCAGCCACTACCCCATTCTGTCCCTGTGACCCACTCCAGCCCCTACCCAATTCTGACCCTGTGACCCTCTCCAGCCCATACCGCATTCTGAGTCTCTGTGACCCTATAGAGCCCCTACCCCATTCTGAGTCCCTGTGACCCTCTCCAGCCCTAACCCATTCTGAGACCCTGTGACCCTAACCAGCCCCTACCCCATTCTGAGTCTCTGTGACCCTATCCAGCCCCTACCCCATTCTGAGTCCCTGTGACCCTCTCCAGCTCCTACCCCATTCTGAGTCCCTGTGACCCTCCCCAGCCCCTACCACATTCAAGTCCCTGTGACCCTCTCCAGCCCCTACCCCATTCTGAGTCTCTGTGACCCTCCCCAGCCCCTACCCCATTCTGAGTCCCTGTGACCATCCCCAGCCACTACCCCGTTCTGAGTCCCTGTGACCCTATCCAGCCCCTACCCCATTCTGTCCCTGTGACCCTCTCCAGCCTCTACCCCATTCTCTGTGACCCTCTCCTCCCCTACCCCATTCTGAGTCCCTGTGACACTCTCCAGCCGCTACCCCATTCTGAGTCCCTGTGACCCTCTCCAGCCCCTACCCCATTCTGTCCCTGTGACCCTCTCCAGCCCCTACCCTATTCTGACTCACTGTGACCCTCTCCAGCCCCTACACCATTCTGAGTCCCTGTAACACTCTCCAGCCACTACCCCATTCTGTCCCTTTGACCCACTCCAGCCCCTACTCCATTCTGACCCTGTGACCCTCTGCAGCCCATACCGCATTCTGAGACCCTGTTACCCTAACCAGCCCCTACCCCATTCTGAGTCCCTGTGACCCTCTCCAGCCCCTACCCCATTCTGTCCCTGTGACCCTCTCCAGCCCCTACTCCATTCTGTCCCTGTGACCCTCTCCAGCCCCTACCCCATTCTCTGTGACCCTCCCCAGCCCCTACCCCATTCTGAGTCCCTGTGACCATCCCCAGCCACTACCCCATTCTGAGTCCCTGTGACCCTCTCCAGCCCCTACCCCATTCTGTCCCTGTGACCCTCTCCAGCCCCTACCCCATTCTGAATCCCTGTGAACCTCTCCAGCCCCTACCCCATTCTGAATCCCTGTGACCCTATCCAGCCCCTACCCCATTCTGTCCCTGTGACCCTCTCCAGCCCCTACCCCATTCTCTGTGACCCTCTCCTCCCCTACCCCATTCGGAGTCCCTGTGACACTCTCCAGCCGCTACCCCATTCTGAGTCCCTGTGACCCTCTCCAGCCCCTAACCCATTCTGAGTCCCTGTGACCCGCTCCTGCGCCTACCCCATTCTGAGTCCCTGTGACCCTCTCCAGCCCCTACCCCATTTTGTCCCTGTGACCCTCTCCAGCCCCTACCCCATTCTGACTCACTGTGACCCTCTCCAGCCCCTACACCATTCTGTCCCTTTGACCCACTCCAGCCCCTACTCCATTCTGACCCTGTGACCCTCTCCAGCCCATACCGCATTTTGAGACCCTGTTACCCTAACCAGCCCCTACCCCATTCTGAGTCTCTGTGACACTATCCAGCCCCTACCCCATTCTGAGTCCCTGTGACCCTCTCCAGCCCCTACCCCATTCTGAGTCCATGTGACCCTCCACAGCCCCTACCCCATTCTGAGTCCCGGTGACTCTCTCCAGCCCCTACACCATTCTGAGTCCCTGTGACCATCCCCAGCCCCTACCCCATTCTGAGTCTCTGCGACATTATCCAGCCCCTGCCCCATTCTGAGTCTCTGTGACCCTCTCCAGCCCCTACCCCATTCTGTCCCTGTGACCCTCTCCTGACCCTACCCCATTCTGCGTCCCTGTGACCCTCTCCAGCCCCCACCCCATTCTGTCCCTGTGACCCTCTCCAGCCCCTACCCCATTCTCTGTGACCCTCTCCTCCCCTACCCCATTCTGAGTCCCTGTGACACTCTCCAGCCCCGAACCCATTCTGTCCCTGTGACCCTATCCAGCCCCTACCCCATTCTGACTCACTGTGACCCTCTCCAGCCCCTACAGCATTCTGAGTCCCTGTAACACTCTCCAGCCCCTACTCCATTCTGACCCTGTGACCCTCTGCAGCCCATACCGCATTCTGAGACCCTGTTACCCTAACCAGCCCCTACCCCATTCTGAGTCCCTGTGACCATCCCCAGCCACTACCCCATTCTGAGTCCCTGTGACCCTATCCAGCCCCTACCCCATTCTGTCCCTGTGACCCTCTCCAGCCCCTATACCATTCTGAGTCCCTGTGACACTCTCCAGCCGCTACCCCATTCTGAGTCCCTGTGACCCTCTCCAGCCCCTAACCCATTCTGAGTCCCTGTGACCCGCTCCTGCGCCTACCCCATTCTGAGTCCCTGTGACCCTCTCCAGCCCCTACCCCATTTTGTCCCTGTGACACTCTCCAGCCCCTACCCCATTCTGACTCACTGTGACCCTCTCCAGCCCCTACACCATTCTGTCCCTTTGACCCACTCCAGCCCCTACTCCATTCTGACCCTGTGACCCTCTCCAGCCCATACCGCATTTTGAGACCCTGTTACCCTAACCAGCCCCTACCCCATTCTGAGTCTCTGTGACCCTATCCAGCCCCTACCCCATTCTGATTCCCTGTGACCCTCTCCAGCCCCTACCCCATTCTGAGTCCATGTGACCCTCCCCAGCCCCTACCCCATTCTGAGTCCCGGTGACCCTCTCCAGCCCCTACACCATTCTGAGTCCCTGTGACCATCCCCAGCCCCTACCCCATTCTGAGTCTCTGCGACATTATCCAGCCCCTGCCCCATTCTGAGTCTCTGTGACCCTCTCCAGCCCCTACCCCATTCTGTCCCTCTGACCCTCTCCTGACCCTACCCCATTCTGCGTCCCTGTGACCCTCTCCAGCCCCTACCCCATCCTGTCCCTGTGACCCTCTCCAGCCCCTACCCCATTCTGAGTCTCTGTGACCCTCTCCAGCCCCTACCCCATTCTGTCCCGGTGACCCTCTCCAGCCCCTACCCCATTCTGTCCCTGAGACCCTCTCCAGCCCCTACCCCATTCTGAGTCTCGGTGACCCTCTCCAGCCACTACCCCATTCTGATTCCCTGTAACCCTCTCCCGCCCCTACCCCATTCTGAGTCCCTGTGACCCTCTCCAGCCACTACCCCATTCTGAGTCTCTGTGACCCTCTCCAGCCCCTACACCAGAGTCCCTGTGACCCTCTCCAACCCCTACCCCATTCTGTCCCGGTGACCCTCTCCAGCCACTAACCCATTCTGTCCCTGTGACCCTCTCCAGCCCCTACCCCATTCTGTGTCCCTGTGACCCTCTCCAACCCCGACACCATTCTGTCCCTGTGACCCTCTCCAGCCCCTACCCCATTCTGACTCACTGTGACCCTCTCCAGCCCCTACACCATTCTGTCGCTGTGACACTCTCCAGCCACTACCCCATTCTGTCCCTGTGACCCACTCCAGCCCCTACCCCATTCTGACCCTGTGACCCTCTCCAGCCCAAACCGCATTCTGAGTCTCTGTGACCCTATAGAGCCCCTACACCATTCTGAGTCCCTGTGACCCTCTCCAGCCCTACCCCATTCTGAGACCCTGTGACCCTAACCAGCCCCTACCCCATTCTGAGTCTCTGTGACTCTATCCAGCCCCTACCCCATTCTGAGTCCCTGTGACCCTCTCCAGCTCCTACCCCATTCTGAGTACCTGTGACCATCCCCAGCCCCTACCACATTCAAGTCCCTGTGACCCTCTCCAGCCCCTACCCCATTCTGAGTCTCTGTGACCCTCCCCAGCCCCTACCCCGTTCTGAGTCCCTGTGACCCTATCCAGCCCCTACCCCATTCTGTCCCTGTGACCCTCTCCAGCCCCTACCCCATTCTCTGTGACGCTCTCCTCCCCTACCCCATTCTGAGTCCCTGTGACACTCTCCAGCCGCTACCCCATTCTGAGTCCCTGTGACGCTCTCCAGCCCCTACCCCATTCTGTCCCTGTGACCCTCTCCAGCCCCTACCCCATTCTGTGTCCCTGTGACCCTCTCCAGCCCCGAACCCATTCTGTCCCTGTGACCCTCTCCAGCCCCTACCCCATTCTGACTCACTGTGACCCTCTCCAGCCCCTACCCCATTCTGAGTCCCTGTGACCCTCTCCAGCCCCTACCCCATTCTGAATCCCTGTGAACCTCTCCAGCCCCTACCCCATTCTGTCCCTGTGACCCTCTCCAGCCCCTACCCCATTCTGTCCCTGTGACCCTCTCCAGCCCCGAACCCATTCTGTCCCTGTGACCCTCTCCAGCCCCTACCCCATTCTGAATCCCTGTGAAACTCTCCAGCCCCTACCCCATTCTGAATCCCTGTGACCCTATCCAGCCCCTACCCCATTCTGTCACTGTGACCCTCTCCAGCCCCTACCCCATTCTCAGTGACCCTCCCCAGCCCCTACCCCATTCTGAGTCCCTGTGACCCTATCCAGCCCCTACCCCATTCTGTCCCTGTGACCCTCTCCAGCCCCTACCCCATTCTCTGTGACCCTCTCCTCCCCTACCCCATTCTGAGTCCCTGTGACACTCTCCAGCCGCTACCCCATTCTGAGTCCCTGTGACCCTCTCCAGCCCCTAACCCATTCTGAGTCCCTGTGACCCGCTCCTGCGCCTACCCCATTCTGAGTCTCTGTGACCCTCTCCAGCCCATACCCCATTTTGTCCCTGTGACCCTCTCCAGCCCCTACCCCATTCTGACTCACTGTGACCATCTCCAGCCCCTACACCATTCTGTCCCTTTGACCCACTCCAGCCCCTACTCCATTCTGACCCTGTGACCCTCTCCAGCCCATACCGCATTCTGAGACCCTGTTACCCTAACCAGCGCCTACCCCATTCTGAGTCTCTGTGACCCTATCCAGCCCCTACCCCATTCTGAGTCCCTGTGACGCTCTCCAGCCTCTACCCCATTCTGAGTCCATGTGACCCTCCCCAGCCCCTACCCCATTCTGAGTCCCGGTGACCCTCTCCAGCCCCTACACCATTCTGAGTCCCTGTGACCATCCCCAGTCCCTACCCCATTCTGAGTCTCTGCGATATTATCCAGCCCCTGCCCCATTCTGAGTCTCTGTGACCCTCTCCAGCCCCTACCCCGTCCTGTCCCTGTGACCCTCTCCAGCCCCTACCCCATTCTGAGTCTCTGTGACCCTCTCCAACCCCTACCCCATTCTGTCCCGGTGACCCTCTCCAGCCACTAACCCATTCTGTCCCTGTGACCCTCTCCTGCCCCTACCCCATTCTGCGTCCCTGTGACCCTCTCCAGCCCCTACCCCGTCCTGTCCCTGTGACCCTCTCCAGCCCCTACCCCATTCTGAGTCTCTGTGACCCTCTCCAGCCCCTACCCCATTCTGTCCCGGTGACCCTCTCCAGCCCCTACCCCATTCTGTCCCTGTGACCCTCTCCAGCCCCTACCCCATTCTGCGTCTCGGTGACCCTCTCCAGCCACTACCCCATTCTGATTCCCTGTAACCCTCTCCAGCCCCTACCCCATTCTGAGTCCCTGTGACCCTCTCCAGCCACTACCCCATTCTGAGTCTCTGTGACCCTCTCCAGCCCCTACACCATTCAGAGTCCCTGTGACCCTCTCCAGCCCCTACCCCATTCTGTCCCGGTGACCCTCTCCAGCCACTAACCCATTCTGTCCCTGTGACCCTCTCCAGCCCCTACCCCATTCTGTGTCCCTGTGACCCTCTCCAACCCCGACACCATTCTGTCCCTGTGACCCTCTCCAGCCCCTACACCATTCTGAGTCGCTGTGAGACTCTCCAGCCACTACCCCATTCTGACCCTGTGACCCTCTCCAGCCCATACCGCATTCTGAGTCTCTGTGACCCTATAGAGCCCCTACACCATTCTGAGTCCCTGTGACCCTCTCCAGCCCTAACCCATTCTGAGACCCTGTGACCCTAACCAGCCCCTACCCCATTCTGAGTCTCTGTGACCCTATCCAGCCCCTACCCCATTCTGAGTCCCTGTGACCCTCTCCAGCTCCTACCCCATTCTGAGTCCCTGTGACCCTCCCCAGCCCCTACCCCATTCTAAGTCCCTGTGACCCTCTCCAGCCACTACCCCATTCTGAGTCTCTGTGACCCTCTCCAGCCCCTACACCATTCAGAGTCCCTGTGACCCTCTCCAGCCCCTACCCCATTCTGTCCCGGTGACCCTCTGCAGCCACTAACCCATTCTGTCCCTGTGACCCTCTCCAGCCCCTACCCCATTCTGTGTCCCTGTGACCCTCTCCAACCCCGACACCATTCTGTCCCTGTGACCCTCTCCAGCCCCTACACCATTCTGAGTCGCTGTGAGACTCTCCAGCCACTACCCCATTCTGACCCTGTGACCCTCTCCAGCCCATACCGCATTCTGAGTCTCTGTGACCCTATCCAGCCCCTACACCATTCTGAGTCCCTGTGACCCTCCCCAGCCCCTACCACATTCAAGTCCCTGTGACCCTCTCCAGCCCCTACCCCATTCTGAGTCTCTGTGACCCTCTCCAGCCCCTACACCATTCTGAGTCCCTGTAACACTCTCCAGCCACTACACCATTCTGACCCTGTGACCCACTCCAGCCCCTACCCCATTCTGACCCTGTGACCCTCTCCAGCCCATACCGCATTCTGAAACCCTGTTACCCTAACCAGCCCCTACCCCATTCTGAGTCCCTGTGACCCTCTCCAGCCCCTACCCCATTCTGTCCCTGTGACCCTCTCCAGCCCCTACTCCATTCTGTCCCTGTGACCCTCTCCAGCCCCTACCCCATTCTGAATCCCTGTGACCCTATCCAGCCCCTACCCCATTCTGTCCCTGTGACCCTCTCCTCCCCTACCCCATTCTGAATGCCTGTAACCCTCTCCAGCCCCTAACCCATTCTGAGTCCCAGTGACCATCCCCAGCCCCTACCCCATTCTGAGTCTCTGCGACATTATCCAGCCCCTGCCCCATTCTGAGTCTCTGTGACGCACTCCAGCCCCTACCCCATTCTGTCCCGGTGACCCTCTCCAGACCCTACCCCATTCTGTCTCTGTGACCCACTCCAGCCCCTACTCAATTCTGTCCCTGTGACCCTCTCGAGCCCCTAACCCATTCTGTCCCGGTGACCCTCTCCAGACCCTACCCCATTCTGTCTCTGTGACCCACTCCAGCCCCTACTCAATTCTGTCCCTGTGACCCTCTCCAGCCCCTACCCCATTCTGTCCCTGTGACCCTCTCCAGCCCCTACCCCATTCTGAGTCTCGGTGACCCTCTCCAGCCACTACCCCATTCTGATTCCCTGTAACCCTCTCCAGCCTAAAACCCCATTCTGAGTCCCTGTGACACTCTCCAGCCCCTACCTCATTCTGAGTCTCTGTGACTCTCTCCAGCCCCTACACCATTCTGTCCCGGTGACCCTCTCCAGCCCCTAACCCATTCTGTCCCTGTGACCCTCTCCAGCCCCTACCCCATTCTGTGTCCCTGTGAGCTACTCCAGACCCGACCCCATTCTGTCCCTGTGACCCTCTCCAGCCCCTACCCCATTCTGACTCACTGTGACACTCTCCAGCCCCTACACCATTCTGAGTCGCTGTGACACTCTCCAGCCACTACCCCATTCTGTCCCTGTAACCCACTCCAGCCCCTACCCCATTCTGACCCTGTGACCGTCTCCAGCCCATACCGCATTCTGAGTCTCTGTGACCCTATAGAGCCCCTACCCCATTCTGAGTCACTGTGACCCTCTCCAGCCCTACCCCATTCTGAGACCCTGTGACCCTAACCAGCCCCTACCCCATTCTGAGTCTCTGTGACCCTATCCAGCCCCTACCCCATTCTGTCCCTGTGACCCTCCCCAGCCCCTACCACATTCTGAGTCCCTGTGACCCTCCCCAGCCCCTACCCCATTCTGAGTATGACCCTCCCCAGCCCCTACCCAATTCTGAGTCCCTGTGACCATCCCCAGCCACTACCCCATTCTGAGTCCCTGTGACCCTATCCAGCCCCTACCCCATTCTGTCCCTGTGACCCTCTCCAGCCCCTACCCCATTCTCTGTGACCCTCTCCTCCCCTACCCCATTCTGAGTCCCTGTGTCACTCTCCAGCTGCTACCCCATTCTGAGTCCCTGTGACCCTCTCCAGCCGCTAACCCATTCTGAGTCACTGTGACCCTATCCAGCCCCGACCCCACTCTCTGTGACCCTATCCAGCCCCTACCCCATTCTGAGTCCCTGTGACCCTCTCCAGCCCCTACCCTATTCTGAGTCCCTGTGACCCTCTCCAGCCCCTACCCCATTCTGAGTCCCTGTCACCCTCTCCAGCCCCTACCCCATTCTGAGTCCCTGTGACCCTCTCCAGCCCCTACCCCATTCTGAATCCCTGTGACCCTCTCCAGCCCCTACCCCATTCTGAGTCCATGTGACCCTCTCCAGCCCCTACCCCATTCTGTCCCTGTGACCCTCTCCAGCCCATACCCCATTCTGAGTCCCTGTGACCTTCTCCAGCCCCTACCCCATTCTGAGTCCCTGTGACCCTCTCCTGACCCTACCCCATTCTGAGACCCTGTGACCCTATCCAGCCCCTACCCCATTCTGTCCCTGTGACCCTCTCCAGCCCCTACCCCATTCTATGTCCCTGTGACCCTCTCCAGCCCCAACCCCATTCTGTCCCTGTGACCCTCTCCAGCCCCTACCCCATTCTGACTCACTGTGACCCTCTCCAGCCCCTACTCCATTCTGAGTCCCTGTGACCCTCTCCAGCCCCTACACCGTTCTGACCCTGTGACCCTCTCCAGCCCCTACCCCATTCTGACTCACTGTGACCCTCTCCAGCCCCTACACCATTCTGAGTCCCTGTGACACTGTACAGCCACTACCCCATTCTGAGTCCCTGTGACCCTCCCCAGCCCCTACCCCATTCTGACCCTGTGACCCTCTCCAGCCCTACCCCATTCAGAGACCCTGTTAACCTAACCAGTCCCTACCCCATTCAGAGTCTCTGTGACCCTATCCAGCCCCTACCCCATTCTGAGTCCCTGTGACCCTCTCCAGCCCCTACACCATTCTGAGTCCCTGTGACCCTCCACAGCCCCTACCCCATTCTGAGTCACTGTGACCCTCCCCAGCCCCTACCCCATTCTGAGTCCCTGTGACCCTCTCCAGCCCCTACCCCATTCTGTCCCTGAGACCCTCTCAAGCCCCTACCCCATTCTGACAGTGTGACCCTCTCCAGCGCCTACCCCATTCTGAGTCCCTATGAACTCCCCAGCCCCAACCCCATTCTGAGTCTCTCTGACCCTATCCAGCCCCTACCCCATTCTGAGTCCCTGTGACCCTTTCCAGCCCCTACCCCATTCTGAGTCCCAGTGACCCTCTCCAGCCCCTACCCCATTCTGTCCCGGTGACCCTCTCCAGCCACTAACCCATTCTGAGTCCCTGTGACCCTCTCCAGCCCCTACCCCATTCTGAGTCCCTGTGACCCTTTCCAGCCCCTACCCCATTCTGAGTCCCAGTGACCCTCTCCAGCCCCTACCCCATTCTGAGTCCCAGTGACCCTCTCCAGCCCCTACCACATTCTGTCCCTGTGACCCTCTCCAGCCCCTACCCCATTCTGAGTCCCTGTGACCCTCTCCAGCCCCTACCCCATTCTGTCCCTGTGACCCTCTACAGCCCCTACCCCATTCTGAATCCCTGTGACCCTATCCAGCCCCTACCCCATTCTGAGTCCCTGTGACCCTCTCCAGCCCCTACACCATTCTGAATCCCTGTGACCCTAACCAGCCCCTACCCCATTCTGAGTCCCTGTGACCCTCTCCAGCCCCGAACCCATTCTGTCCCTGTGAACCTCTCCAGCCCCTACCCCATTCTGACTCACTGTGACCCTCTCCAGCCCCTACACCATTCTGAGTCCCTGTAACACTCTCCAGCCACTACCCCATTCTGTCCCTTTGACCCACTCCAGCCCCTACTCCATTCTGACCCTGTGACCCTCTGCAGCCCATACCGCATTCTGAGACCCTGTTACCCTAACCAGCCCCTACCCCATTCTGAGTCTCTGTGACCCTATCCAGCTCCTACCCCATTCTGAGTCCCTGTGACCCTCTCCAGCCCCTACCCCATTCTGAGTCCCTGTGACCCTCTCCAGCCACTACCCCATTCTGAGTCCCTGTGACACTCTCCAGCCGCTACCCCATTCTGAGTCCCTGTGACCCTCCCCAGCCCATAACCCATTCTGTCTCGGTGACCCTCTCCAGCCCCTACCCAATTCTGAGTCCCTGTGGGGTAGGGGCAGGAGAGGGTCACAGGGACTCAGAATGGGGTAGGGGCTGGGGAGGGTCACCAGCCCCTACCACATTCTGAGTCCCTGTGACCCTCTCCTGCCCCTACCCCATTCTGACCCTGTTACCCTCTCCAGCGCCTACCCCATTCTGAGTCTCTGTGACCCTATCCAGCTCCTACCCCATTCTGAGTCCCTGTGACCCTCTCCAGCCCCTACCCCATTCTGAGTCCCTGTGACCCTCTCCAGCCACTACCCCATTCTGAGTCCCTGTGACACTCTCCAGCCGCTACCCCATTCTGAGTCCCTGTGACCCTCCCCAGCCCATACCCCATTCTGTCTCGGTGACCCTCTCCAGCCCCTACCCAATTCTGAGTCCCTGTGACCCTCTCCAGCCCCTACCCCATTCTGTCCCTGTGACCCTCTCCAGCCCCTACACCATTCTGTCCCTGTGCCCCTCTCCAGCCCCTACCCCATTCTGAGTCCCTGTGACCCTCTCCAGCCCCTACCCCATTCTGTCCCTGTGACCCTCTCCAGCCCCTAACCGATTCTGAATCCCTGTGACCCTATCCAGCCCCTACCCCATTCTGAGTCCCTGTGACCCTCTCCAGCCCCTACCCCATTCTGAGTCACTGTGACCCTATCCAGACACTACCCCACTCTGTCTCTGTGACCCTATCCAGCCCCTTCCCCATTCTGTCCCTGTGACCCTCTCCAGCCCCTACCCCATTCTCTGTGACCCTCTCCTCCCCTACCCCATTCTAAATCCCTGTAACCCTCTCCAGCCCCTAACCCATTCTGTCCCTGTGACCCTCCCCAGCCCCTACCCCATTCTGAGTGTCTGCGACATTATCCAGCCCCTACCCCATTCTGAGTCTCTGTGACCCTATTCAGCCCCTAACCCATTCTGAGTCTCTGAGACCCTATCCAGCCCCTGCCCCATTCTGAGTCTCTGTGACCCTCTCCAGCCCCTACCCCATTCTGTCCCTGTGACCCTCTCCAGCCCCTACCCCATTCTGTGTCCCTGTGACCCTCTCCAGCCCCTACCCCATTCTGTCCCGGTGACCCTCTCGAGCCCCTACCCCATTCTGCCCCTGTGACCCTCTCCAGCCCCTACCCCATTCTGAGTCTCGGTGACCCTCTCCAGCCACAACCCCATTCTGATTCCCTGTAACCCTCTCCAGCCCCTACCCCATTCTGTGTCTCTGTGACCCTCTCCAGCCCCTAAACCATTCTGTGTCCCTGTGACCCTCTCCAGCCCCGACCCCATTCTGTCCCTGTGACCCTCTCCAGCCCCTACCCCATTCTGACTCACTGTGACCCTCTCCAGCCCCTACACCATTCTGAGTCGCTGTGACACTCTCCAGCCACTACCCCATTCTGTCCCTGTAACCCACTCCAGCCCCTACCCCATTCTGACCCTGTGACCTTCTCCAGCCCATACCGCATTCTGAGTCTCTGTGACCCTATAGAGCCCCTACCCCATTCTGAGTCACTGTGACCCTCTCCAGCCCTACCCCATTCTGAGACCCTGTGACCCTAACCAGCCCCTACCCCATTCTGAGTCTCTGTGACCCTATCCAGCCCCTACCCCATTCTGTCCCTGTGACCCTCCCCAGCCCCTACCACATTCTGAGTCCCTGTGACCCTCTCCAGCCCCTACCCCATTCTGAGTCTCTGTGACCCTCCCCAGCCCCTACCCCATTCTGAGTCCCTGTGACCATCCCCAGCCACTACCCCATTCTGAGTCCCTGTGACCCTATCCAGCCCCTACCCCATTCTGTCCCTGTGACCCTCTCCAGCCCCTACCCCATTCTCTGTGACCCTCTCCTCCCCTACCCCATTCTGAGTCCCTGTGACACTCTCCAGCCGCTACCCCATTCTGAGTCCCTGTGACCCTCTCCAGCCGCTAACCCATTCTGAGTCACTGTGACCCTATCCAGCCCCGACCCCACTCTGTCTCTGTGACCCTATCCAGCCCCTACCCCATTCTGAGTCCCTGTGACCCTCTCCAGCCCCTAACCTATTCTGAGTCCCTGTGACCCTCTCCATCCCCTACCCCATTCTGAGTCTCTGTGACCCTATCCAGCCCCTCCCCCATTCTGTCCCTGTGACCCTCTCCAGCCCCTACCCCATTCTGAGTCCCTGTGACCCTCTCCAGCCCCTACCCCATTCTGAATCCCTGTGACCCTCTCCAGCCCCTACCCCATTCTGAGTCCCTGTGACCCTCTCCAGCCCCTACCCCATTCTGTCCCTGTGACCCTCTCCAGCCCATACCCCATTCTGAGTCCCTGTGACCCTCTCCAGCCCCTACCCCATTCTGAGTCCCTGTGACCCTCTCCTGACCCTACCCCATTCTGAGACCCTGTGACCCTATCCAGCCCCTACCCCATTCTGTCCCTGTGACCCTCTCCAGCCCCTACCCCATTCTATGTCCCTGTGACCCTCTCCAGCCCCTACCCCATTCTGACTCACTGTGACCCTCTCCAGCCCCTACACCATTCTGAGTCCCTGTGACCCTCTCCAGCCCCTACAACATTCTGACCCTGTGACCCTCTCCAGCCCCTACCCCATTCTGACTCACTGTGACCCTCTCCAGCCCCTACACCATTCTGAGTCCCTGTGACACTGTACAGCCACTACCCCATTCTGAGTCCCTGTGAACCTCCCCAGCCCCTACCCCATTCTGACCCTGTGACCCTCTCCAGCCCATACTGCATTCTGAGTCTCTGTGACCCTATAGAGCCCCTACCCCATTCTGAGTCCCTGTGAAACTCTCCAGCCCTACCCCATTCAGAGACCCTGTTAACCTAACCAGTCCCTACCCCATTCAGAGTCTCTGTGACCCTATCCAGCCCCTACACCATTCTGAGTCCCTGTGACCCTCCACAGCCCCTACCCAATTCTGAGTCACTGTGACCCTCCCCAGCCCCTACCCCATTCTGAGTCCCTGTGACCCTCTCCAGCCCCTACCCCATTCTGTCCCTGAGACCCTCTCAAGCCCCTACCCCATTCTGACAGTGTGACCCTCTCCAGCGCCTACCCCATTGTGAGTCCCTATGAACTCCCCAGCCCCTACCCCATTCTGAGTCTCTCTGACCCTATCCAGCCCCTACCCCATTCTGAGTCCCTGTGACCCTTTCCAGCCCCTACCCCATTCTGAGTCCCAGTGACCCTCTCCAGCCCCTACCCCATTCTGTCCTGGTGACCCTCTCCATCCACTAACCCATTCTGAGTCCCTGTGACCCTCTCCAGCCCCTACCCCATTCTGAGTCCCTGTGACCCTTTCCAGCCCCTACCCCATTCTGAGTCCCAGTGACCCTCTCCAGCCCCTACCCCATTCTGTCCCGGTGGCCCTCTCCAGCCCCTACCACATTCTGTCCCTGTGACCCTCTCCAGCCCCTACCCCATTCTGAGTCCCTGTGACCCTCTCCAGCCCCTACCACATTCTGTCCCTGTGACCCTCTCCAGCCCCTACCCCATTCTGAATCCCTGTGACCATATCCAGCCCCTACCCCATTCTGAGTCCCTGTGACCCTCTCCAGCCCCTACACCATTCTGAGTCACTGTGACCCTATTCAGCCACTACCCCATTCTGTCTCTGTGACCCTATCCAGCCCCTACCCCATTCTGTCCCTGTGACCCTCACCAGCCCCTACCCCAATCTCTGTGACCCTCTCCTCCCCTACCCCATTCTGAATCCCTGTAACCCTCTCCATCCCCTAACCCATTCTGAGTCCCTGTGACCCTCCCCAGCCCCTACCCCATTCTGAGACTCTGCGACATTATCCAGCCCCTACCCCATTCTGAGTCTCTGTGACCCTATTCAGCCCCTACCCCATTCTGAGTCTCTGAGACCCTATCCAGACCCTGCCCCATTCTGAGTCTCTGTGACCCTCTCCAGCCCCTACCCCATTCTGTCCCTGTGACCCTCTCCAGCCCCTACCCCATTCTGTGTCCCTGTGTCCCTCTCCAGCCCCTACCCCATTCTGTCCCGGTGACCCTCTCCAGCCCCTACCCCATTCTGTCTCTGTGAC
Organism: Hypanus sabinus; assembly: GCF_030144855.1. Taxonomy (NCBI): domain Eukaryota; kingdom Metazoa; phylum Chordata; class Chondrichthyes; order Myliobatiformes; family Dasyatidae; genus Hypanus; species Hypanus sabinus. The sequence continues at coordinate 311,704 of NW_026778916.1, forward strand.
CCTCTCCAGCCACTACCGCATTCTGATTCTCAGTAACCCTCTCCAGCCCCTACCCCATTCTGAGTCCCTGTGACCCTCTCCAGCCCCTACCCCATTCTGAGTCTCTGTGACCCTGTCCAGCCCCTACACCATTCAGAGTCCCTGTGACCCTCTCCAGCCCCTACCCAATTCTCTCCCGGTGACCCTCTCCAGCCCCTAACCCATTCTGTCCCTGTGACCCTCTCCAGCCCCTACCCCATTCTGTGTCCCTGTGACCCTCTCCAGCTCCGACCCCATTCTGTCCGTGTGACCCTCTCCAGCCCCTACCCCATTCTGTCCCTGTGACCCACTCCAGCCCCTACCCCATTCTGACCCTGTGACCCTCTCCAGCCCATACCACATTCTAAGTCTCTGTGACCCTATAGAGCCCCTACCCCATTCTGAGTCCCTGTGACCCTCTCCAGCCCTACCCCATTCTGAGACCCTGTGACCCTAACCAGCCCCTACCCCATTCTGAGTCTCTGTGACCCTATCCAGCCCCTACCCCATTCTGAGTCCTTGTGACCCTCTCCAGCCGCTACCCCATTCTGAGTCCCTGTGACCCTCCCCAGCCCCTACCCCATTCTAACTCCCTGTGATCCTCTCCAGCCCCTACACCATTCTGAGTCCCTGTGACCCTCTCCAGCCCCTACCCCATTCTGAGTCTCTGTGACCCTATCCAGCCCCTACCCCATCCTGTCCCTATGACCCTCCTCAGCCCCTGCCCCATTCTGAGTCCCTGTGACCCTCTCCAGCCCCTACCCCATTCTGTCCCTGTGACCCTCTCCAGCCCCAACCCCATTCTGAGACCCTGTGACCCTCTCCAGCCCCTACCCCATTCTGAGTCTCTGTGACCCTATCCAGCCCCTACCCCATTCTGTCCCGGTGACCCTCTCCAGCCCCTGCCCCATTCTGAGTCCCTGTGACCCTCTCCAGCCCCTACCCCATTTTGTCCCTGTGACCCTCTCCAGCCCCTACCCCATTCTGAGACCCTGTGACCCTCTCCAGCCCCTACCCCATTCTGTCCCTGTGACCCTCTCCTGACACTACCCCATTCTGAGACCCTGTGACCCTATCCAGCCCCTACCCCATTCTGTGTCCCTGTGACCCTCTCCAGCCCCTACCCCATTCTGTGTCCCTGTGACCCTCTCCAGGCCCTACCCCATTCTGTGTCCCTGTGACCCTCTCCAGGCCCTACCCCATTCTGAGTCCCTGTGACCCTCTCCAGCCCCTACCCCATTCTGTGTCCCTGTGACCCTCTCCAGCCCCGACCCCATTCTGTCCCTGTGACCCTCTCCAGCCCCTACCCCATTCTGACTCACTGTGACCCTCTCCAGCCCCTACACCATTCTGAGTCCCTGTGACACTCTCCAGCCACTACCCCATTCTGAGACCCTGTGACCCTCCCCAGCCCCTACCCCATTCTAACTCCCTGTGATCCTCTCCAGCCCCTACACCATTCTGAGTCCCTGTGAACCTCTCCAGGCCCTATACCATTCTGAGTCCCTGTGACCCTCTCCAGCCCCTACCCCATTCTGAGTCTCTGTGACCCTATCCAGCCCCTACCCCATCCTGTCCCTATGACTCTCCTCAGCCCCTGCCCCATTCTGAGTCCCTGTGACCCTCTCCAGCCCCTACCCCATTCTGTCCCTGTGACACTCTCCAGCCACTACCCCATTCTGAGTCCCTGTGACCCTCTCCAGCCCCTACCCCATTCTGAGTCCCTGTGACCCTCTCCTGACACTACCCCATTCTGAGACCCTGTGACCCTATCCAGCCCCTACCCTATTCTGAGTCCCTGTGACCCTCTCCAGCCCCTACCCCATTCTGTCCCTGTGACACTCTCCAGCCACTACCCCATTCTGACCCTGTGACCCACTCCAGCCCCTACCCCATTCTGACCCTGTGACCCTCTCCAGCCCATACCGCATTCCGAGTCTCTGTGACCCTATAGAGCCCCTACCGCATTCTGAGTCCCTGTGACACTCTCCAGCCTCTACCCCATTCTGAGACCCTGTGACCCTAACCAGCCCCTACCCCATTCTGAGTCTCTGTGACCCTATCCAGCCCCTACCCCATTCTGAGTCCCTGTGACCCACCCCAGCCGCTACACCATTCTGAGTCCCTGTGACACTCTCCAGCCACTACCCCATTCTGACCCTGTGACCCACTCCAGCCCCTACCCCATTCTGACCCTGTTACCCTCTCCAGCCCATACCGCATTCCGAGTCTCTGTGACCCTATAGAGCCCCTACCGCATTCTGAGTCCCTGTGACCCTCTCCAGCCCCTACCCCATTCTGAGAACCTGTGACCCTAACCACCCCCTACCCCATTCTGAGTCTCTGTGACCCTATCCAGCCCCTACCCTATTCTGAGTCCTTGCGAGCCTCTCCAGACGCTACCCCATTCTGAGTCCATGTGACCCTCTCCAGCCCCTACACCATTCTGAGTCCCTGTGACCCTCCCCAGCCCCTATCCCATTCTGAGTCCCTGTGACCCACCCCAGCCACTACACCATTCTGAGTCCCTGTGACCCTCTCCAGCCCCTACCCCATTCTGAGTCCCTGTGACCCTCTCCTGACCCTACTCCATTGTGAGACCCAGTGACCCTATCCAGCCCCTACTCCATTCTGTCCCTGTGACCCTCTCCAGCCCTTACCCCATTCTGTCCCTGTGACCCTCTCCAGCCCCTACCCAATTCTGAGTCCCTGTGACCCTCTCCAGCCCCTACCCCATTCTGAGTCCCTGTGACCCTCTCCAGCCCCTACCCCATTCTGTCCCTGTGACCCTCTCCAGCCCCTACCCCATTCTGAGTCCCTGTGACCCTCTCCAGCCCCTACCCCATTCTGAGTCCCTGTGACCCTCTCCAGCCCCTACCCCATGCTGAGACCCTGTGACCCTATCCAGCCCCTACTCCATTCTGAGTCCCTGTGAAGTTCTCCAGCCCCTACCCCATTCTGTCCTGGTGACCCTCTCCAGCCCCTAACCAATTCTGAGTCCCTGTGACCCCCTCCAGCCCCTACCCCATTCTGTCCCTGTGACCCTCTCCAGCCCCTACCCCATTCTGTCCCTGTGACTCTCTCGAGCCCCTACCACATTCTGAGTCACAGTGACCCGCTCCTGCACCTACCCTATTCTGAGTCCCTGTGACCCTCTCCAGCCCCTACCCCATTCTGTCCCTGTGACCCTCTCCAGCCTCTACCCCATTCTGAGACCCTGTGACCCTAACCAGCCCCTACCCCATTCTGAGTCTCTGTGACCCTATCCAGCCCCTACCCCATTCTGAGTCCCTGTGACCCACCCCAGCCGCTACACCGAGACCCTGTGACACTCTCCAGCCACTACCCCATTCTGAGTCCCTGTGACCCTCTCCAGCCCCTACCCCATTCTGAGTCCCTGTGACCCTCTCCTGACACTACCCCATTCTGAGACCCTGTGACCCTATCCAGCCCCTACCCTATTCTGAGTCCCTGTGACCCTCTCCAGCCCCTACCCCATTCTGTCCCTGTGACCCTCTCCAGCCCCTACCCCATTCTGTGTCCCTGTGACCCTCTCCAGCCCCGACCCCATTCTGTCCCTGTGACCCTCTCCAGCCCCTACCCCATTCTGACTCACTGTGACCCTCTCCAGCCCCTACACCGTTCTGAGTCCCTGTGACACTCTCCAGCCACTACCCCATTCTGACCCTGTGACCCACTCCAGCCCCTACCCCATTCTGACCCTGTGACCCTCTCCAGCCCATACCGCATTCCGAGTCTCTGTGACCCTATAGAGCCCCTACCGCATTCTGAGTCCCTGTGACACTCTCCAGCCTCTACCCCATTCTGAGACCCTGTGACCCTAACCAGCCCCTACCCCATTCTGAGTCTCTGTGACCCTATCCAGCCCCTACCCCATTCTGAGTCCCTGTGACCCACCCCAGCCGCTACACCATTCTGAGTCCCTGTGACACTCTCCAGCCACTACCCCATTCTGACCCTGTGACCCACTCCAGCCCCTACCCCATTCTGACCCTGTTACCCTCTCCAGCCCATACCGCATTCCGAGTCTCTGTGACCCTATAGAGCCCCTACCGCATTCTGAGTCCCTGTGACCCTCTCCAGCCCCTACCCCATTCTGAGAACCTGTGACCCTAACCACCCCCTACCCCATTCTGAGTCTCTGTGACCCTATCCAGCCCCTACCCTATTCTGAGTCCTTGCGAGCCTCTCCAGCCGCTACCCCATTCTGAGTCCATGTGACCCTCTCCAGCCCCTACACCATTCTGAGTCCCTGTGACCCTCCCCAGCCCCTATCCCATTCTGAGTCCCTGTGACCCACCCCAGCCACTACACCATTCTGAGTCCCTGTGACCCTCTCCAGCCCCTACCCCATTCTGAGTCCCTGTGACCCTCTCCTGACCCTACTCCATTGTGAGACCCAGTGACCCTATCCAGCCCCTACTCCATTCTGTCCCTGTGACCCTCTCCAGCCCTTACCACATTCTGTCCCTGTGACCCTCTCCAGCCCCTACCCAATTCTGAGTCCCTGTGACCCTCTCCAGCCCCTACCCCATTCTGAGTCCCTGTGACCCTCTCCAGCCCCTACCCCATTCTGTCCCTGTGACCCTCTCCAGCCCCTACCCCATTCTGAGTCCCTGTGACCCTCTCCAGCCCCTACCCCATTCTGAGTCCCTGTGACCCTCTCCAGCCCCTACCCCATGCTGAGACCCTGTGACCCTATCCAGCCCCTACTCCATTCTGAGTCCCTGTGAAGTTCTCCAGCCCCTACCCCATTCTGTCCTGGTGACCCTCTCCAGCCCCTAACCAATTCTGAGTCCCTGTGACCCCCTCCAGCCCCTACCCCATTCTGTCCCTGTGACCCTCTCCAGCCCCTACCCCATTCTGTCCCTGTGACTCTCTCGAGCCCCTACCACATTCTGAGTCACAGTGACCCGCTCCTGCACCTACCCTATTCTGAGTCCCTGTGACCCTCTCCAGCCCCTACCCCATTCTGTCCCTGTGACCCTCTCCAGCCTCTACCCCATTCTGAGACCCTGTGACCCTAACCAGCCCCTACCCCATTCTGAGTCTCTGTGACCCTATCCAGCCCCTACCCCATTCTGAGTCCCTGTGACCCACCCCAGCCGCTACACCGAGACCCTGTGACACTCTCCAGCCACTACCCCATTCTGACCCTGTGACCCACTCCAGCCCCTACCCCATTCTGACCCTGTTACCCTCTCCAGCCCATACCGCATTCCGAGTCTCTGTGACCCTATAGAGCCCCTACCGCATTCTGAGTCCCTGTGACCCTCTCCAGCCCCTACCCCATTCTGAGACCCTGTGACCCTAACCAGCCCCTACCCCATTCTGAGTCTCTGTGACCCTATCCAGCCCCTACCCTATTCTGAGTCCTTGTGAGCCTCTCCAGCCGCTACCCCATTCTGAGTCCATGTGACCCTCTCCAGCCCCTACACCATTCTGAGTCCCTGTGACCCTCCCCAGCCCCTATCCCATTCTGAGTCCCTGTGACCCACCCCAGCCACTACACCATTCTGAGTCCCTGTGACCCTCTCCTGCCCCTACCCCATTCTGCGTCCCTGTGACCCTCTCCTGACCCTACCCCATTGTGAGACCCAGTGACCCTATAAAGCCCCTACTCCATTCTGTCCCTGTGACCCTCTCCAGCCCTTACCCCATTCTGTCCCTGTGACCCTCTCCAGCCCCTACCCAATTCTGAGTCCCTGTGACACTCTCCAGCCCCTACCCCATTCTGAGTCCCTGTGACCCTCTCTAGCCCCTACCCCATTCTGAGACCCTGTGACCCTATCCAGCCCCGACCCCATTCTGTCCCTGTGACCCTATCCAGCCACTACTCCATTCTGAGTCCCTGTGAAGTTCTCCAGCCCCTACCCCATTCTGTCCTGGTGACCCTCTCCAGACCCTAACCAATTCTGAGTCCCTGTGACCCCCTCCAGCCCCTACCCCATTCTGTCCCTGTGACCCTCTCCAGCCCCTACCCCATTCTGTCCCTGTGACTCTCTCCAGCCCCTACTACATTCTGAGTCCCTGTGACCCTCTCCAGCCCCTACCCCATTCTGAGTCACTGTGACCCTCTCCAGCCCCTACCCCATTCTGAGTCTCTGTGACCCTATCCAGCCCCTACCCCATCCTGTCCCTATGACCCTCTCAAGCCCCTAACCCATTCTGAGTCCCTGTGACCCTCTCCAGCCCCTACCCCATTCTGTCCCTGTGACCCTCTCCAGCCCCTACCCCATTCTGAGTCCCTGTGACCCTCTCCAGCCCCTACCCCATTCTGAGTCCCTGTGACTCTCTCCAGCCCCTACCCCATTCTGAGTCCCTGTGACCCTCTCCTGACCCTACCCCATTCTGAGACCCTGTGACCCTATCCAGCACCTACCCCATTCTGTCTCTGTGACCCTATCCAGCCCCTACCGCATTCTGTCCCTGTGACGCTCTCCAACCCCTACCCCATTCTGAGTCCCTGTGAACCGCTCCTGCGCCTACCCCATTCTGAGTCCCTGTGACCCTCTCCAGCCCCTACCCCATTCTGTCCCTGTGACCCTCTCCAGCCCCTACCCCATTCTGTGTCCCTGTGACCCTCTCCAGCCCCGACCCCATTCTGTCCCTGTGACCCTCTCCAGCCCCTTCCCCATTCTGACTCACTGTGACCCTCTCCAGCCCCTACACCATTCTGAGTCCCTGTGACACTCTCCAGCCACTACACCATTCTGACCCTGTGACCCACTCCAGCCCCTACCCCATTCTGACCCTGTGACCCTCTCCAGCCCATACCGCATTCTGAGTCTCTGTGACCCTATAGAGCCCCTACCGCATTCTGAGTCCCTGTGACACTCTCCAGCCCCTACACCATTCTGAGACCCTGTGACCCTCTCCAGCCGCTACCCCATTCTGAGTCCCTGTGACCCTATCCAGCCCCTACACCATTCTGAGTCCCTGTGACCCTCTCCAGCCCCTATACCATTCTGAGTCCCTGTGACCCTCTCCAGCCCCTACCCCATTCTGAGTCTCTGTGACCCTGTCCAGCCCCTACCCCATTCTGTCCCTGTGACGCTCTCCAGCCCCTACCCCATTCTGTCCCTGTGACCCTCTCCAGCCCCTACCCCATTCTGAGTCCCTGTGACCCTCTCCAGCCCCTACCCCATTCTGTCCCTGTGACCCTCTCCAGCCCCTACCCCATTCTGAGTCTCTGTGACCCTATCCAGCTCCTACCCCATCCTTTCCCTATGACCCTCTCCAGCCCCTGCCCCATTCTGAGTCCCTGTGACCCTCTCCATCCCCTACCCCATTCTGAGTCCCTGTGACCCTCTCCAGCCCCTACCCCATTCTGTGACCCTCTCCAGCCCTTACCCCATTCTGAGTCCCTGTGACCCACTCCAGCCCCTACACCATTCTGAGTCCATGTGACCCACTCCATCCCCTACCCCATTCTGAGTCCCTGTGACCCTCCCCAGCCCCTACCCCATTCTGAGTCCCTGTGACCCTCTCCAGCCCTTACCCCATTCTGTCCCTGTAACCCTCTCCAGCCCCTAACCCATTCTGAGTCTCTGTGACCCTATCCAGCTCCTACCCCATTCTGACCCTGTGACCCTCTCCAGCCCATACCGCATTCCGAGTCTCTGTGACCCTATAGAGCCCCTACCGCATTCTGAGTCCCTGTGACCCTCTCCAGCCCCTACACCATTCTGTCCCTGTGACCCTCTCCAGCCGCTACCCCATTCTGAGTCCCTGTGACCCTATCCAGCCCCTACACCATTCTGAGTCCCTGTGACCCTCTCCAGCCCCTATACCATTCTGAGTCCCTGTGACCCACTCCAGCCCCTACCCCATTCTGAGTCTCTGTGACCCTGTCCAGCCCCTACCCCATTCTGTCCCTGTGACCCTCTCCAGCCCCTACCCCATTCTGTCCCTGTGACCCTCTCCAGCCCCTACCCCATTCTGAGTCCCTGTGACCCTCTCCAGCCCCTACCCCATTCTGAGTCCCTGTGACCCTCTCCTGACACTACCCCATTCTGAGACCCTGTGACCCTATCCAGCCCCTACCCTATTCTGAGTCTCTGTGACCCTATCCAGCCCCTACCCCATTCTGTCCCTGTGACCCTCTCCAAACCCTACCCCATTCTGAGTCCCTGTGACCCGCTCCTGCACCTACCCTATTCTGAGTCCCTGTGACCCTCTCCAGCCCCTACCCCATTCTGTCCCTGTGACCCTCTCCAGCCTCTACCCCATTCTGAGACCCTGTGACCCTAACCAGCCCCTACCCCATTCTGAGTCTCTGTGACCCTATCCAGCCCCTACCCCATTCTGAGTCCCTGTGACCCACCCCAGCCGCTACACCATTCTGAGACCCTGTGACCCTCTCCACCCCTACCCCATTCTGTCCCTGTTACCCTCTCCAGCCCCAACCCAATCTGTGACCCTCTCCAGCCCCTACCCCATTCTGTCCCCGTGACCCTCTTCAGACCCTACACCATTCTGAGTCCCTGTGACCCTCTCCAGCCCCTACCCCATTCTGTCCCTGTGACCCTATCCAGCCCCTACCCCATTCTGAGTCCTTGTGACCCTCTCCAGCCCCTACCCCATTCTGAGTCCCTGTGACCCTCTCCAGCCCCTACCCCAGTCTGAGTCCCTGTGACACTCTCCAGCCCTTACCCCATTCTGAGTCCCTGTGACCCACTCCAGCCCCTACCCCATTCTGTCCCGGTGACCCTCTCCAGCCCCTACCCCATTCTGCCCCTGTGACCCTCTCCAGCTCATAACCCATTCTGAGTCTCTGTGACCCTATCCAGCCCCTACCCCATTCTGATTCCCTGTGACCCTCTCCAGCCCCTACACCATTCTGAGTCCCTGTGACCCTCTCCAGCCCCTACCCCATTCTGAGTCTCTGACAACCTCTCCAGCCCCTACCCCATTCTGAGTCCCTGTGACCCTCTCCAGCCCCTACCCCATTCTGTCCCGGTGACCCACTCCAGCCCCTACCCAATTCTGTCTCTGTGACCCTCTCCAGCCCCTACCCCATTCTGTCCCTGTTACCCTCTCCAGCCCCTACCCCATTCTCAGTCACTGTGACGATCTCCAGCCCTTACCCCAATCTGTCCCTGTGATCCTCTCCAGCCCCTACGCCATTCTGAGTCCCTGTGACCCTCTCCAGCCCATATAGCATTCTGAGTCCCTGTGACCCTCTCCAGCCCCTACCCCATTCTGAGTCTCTGTGACCCTATCCAGCCCCTACCCCATCCTGTCCCTATGACCCTCTCCAGCCCCTACCCCATTCTGAGTCCCTGTGACCCTCTCCAGCCCCTACCCCATTCTGTCCCTGTGACCCTCTCCAGCCCCTACCCCATTCTGAGTCCCTGTGACCCTCTCCAGCCCCTACCCCATTCTGAGTCCCTGTGACCCTCTCCAGCCCCTACCCCATTCTGAGTCCCTGTGACCCTCTCCTGACCCTACCCCATTCTGAGACCCTGTGACCCTATCCAGCACCTACCCCATTCTGTCTCTGTGACCCTATCCAGCCCCTACCCCATTCTGTCCCTGTGACGCTCTCCAACCCCTACCCCATTCTGAGTCCCTGTGAACCGCTCCTGCGCCTACACCATTCTGAGTCCCTGTGACCCTCTTCAGCCCCTACCCCATTCTGTCCCTGTGACACTCTCCAGCCCCTACCCCATTCTGTGTCCCTGTGACCCTCTCCAGCCCCGACCCCATTCTGTCCCTGTGACCCTCCCCAGCCCCTTCCCCATTCTGACTCACTGTGACCCTCTCCAGCCCCTACACCATTCTGAGTCCCTGTGACACTCTCCAGCCACTACACCATTCTGACCCTGTGACCCACTCCATCCCCTACCCCATTCTGACCCTGTGACCCTCTCCAGCCCCTACCCCATTCTGTCCCTGTGACCCTCTCCAGCCCCTACCCCATTCTGTCTCTGTGACCCTATGCAGCTCCTACCCCATCCTTTCCCTATGACCCTCTCCAGCCCCTACCCCATTCTGAGTCCCTGTGACCCTCTCCATCCCCTACCCCATTCTGAGTCCCTGTGACCCTCTCCAGCCCCTACCCCATTCTGAGTCCCTGTGACCCTCTCCAGCCCTTACCCCATTCTGAGTCCCTGTGACCCACTCCAGCCCCTACACCATTCTGAGTCCCTGTGACCCTCTCCAGCCCCTACCCCATTCTGTCCCTGTGACCCTCTCCAGCCCCTACCCCATTCTGAGTCCCTGTGACCCTCTCCAGCCCCTACCCCATTCTGAGTCCCTGTGACCCTCTCCAGCCCCTACCCCATTCTGTCCCTGTGACCCTCTCCTGACCCTACCCCATTCTGAGACCCTGTGACCCTATCCAGCACCTACCCCATTCTGTCTCTGTGACCCTATCCAGCCCCTACCCCATTCTGTCCCTGTGACGCTCTCCAACCCCTACCCCATTCTGAGTCCCTGTGAACCGCTCCTGCGCCTACACCATTCTGAGTCCCTGTGACCCTCTTCAGCCCCTACCCCATTCTGTCCCTGTGACACTCTCCAGCCCCTACCCCATTCTGTGTCCCTGTGACCCTCTCCAGCCCCGACCCCATTCTGTCCCTGTGACCCTCCCCAGCCCCTTCCCCATTCTGACTCACTGTGACCCTCTCCAGCCCCTACACCATTCTGAGTCCCTGTGACACTCTCCAGCCACTACACCATTCTGACCCTGTGACCCACTCCATCCCCTACCCCATTCTGACCCTGTGACCCTCTCCAGCCCCTACCCCATTCTGTCCCTGTGACCCTCTCCAGCCCCTACCCCATTCTGTCCCTGTGACCCTCTCCAGCCCCTACCCCATTCTGTCTCTGTGACCCTATGCAGCTCCTACCCCATCCTTTCCCTATGACCCTCTCCAGCCCCTACCCCATTCTGAGTCCCTGTGACCCTCTCCATCCCCTACCCCATTCTGAGTCCCTTTGACCCTCTCCAGCCCCTACCCCATTCTGAGTCCCTGTGACCCTCTCCAGCCCTTACCCCATTCTGAGTCCCTGTGACCCACTCCAGCCCCTACACCATTCTGAGTCCATGTGACCCACTCCATCCCCTACCCCATTCTGAGTCCCTGTGACCCTCCCCAGCCCCTACCCCATTCTGTGTCCCTGTGACCCTCTCCAGCCCTTACCCCATTCTGTCCCTGTAACCCTCTCCAGCCCCTAACCCATTCTGAGTCTCTGTGACCCTATCCAGCTCCTACCCCATCCTGTCCCTATGACCCTCTCCAGCCCCTACCCCATTCTGAGTCCCTGTGACCCTCTCCAGCCCCTACCCCATTCTGCCTCTGTGACCCTCTCCAGCCCCAACCCCATTCTGAGTCTCTGTGACCCTCTCCAGCCCCTACCCCATTCTGTCCCTGTTACCCTCTCCAGCCCCTACCCCATTCTGTGACCCTCTCCAGCCCCTACCCCATTCTGTCCCCGTGACCCTCTCCAGCCCCTACCCCATTCTGCCCCTGTGACCCTCTCCAGCTCCTACCCCATTCTGAGTCTCTGTGACCCTATCCAGCCCCTACCCCATTCTGATTCCCTGTGACCCTCTCCGGCCCCTACCCCATTCTGAGTCCCTGTGACCCTCTCCAGCCCCTACCCCATTCTGAGTCTCTGTGACCCACTCCAGCCCCTACCCTATTCTGAGTCCCTGTGACCCTCTCCAGCCCCTACCCCATTCTGACTCACTGTGACCCTCTCCAGCCCCTACACCATTCTGAGTCCCTGTGACACTCTCCAGCCACTACACCATTCTGACCCTGTGACCCACTCCAGCCCCTACCCCATTCTGACCCTGTGACCCTCTCCAGCCCATACCGCATTCCGAGACTGTGACCCTATAGAGCCCCTACCGCATTCTGAGTCCCTGACCCTCTCCAGCCCCTACCCCATTCTGAGTCCCTGTGACCCACCCCAGCCCCTACACCATTCTGAGTCCCTGTGACCCTCTCCAGCCCCTACCCCATTCTGTCCCTGAGACCCTCTCAAGCCCCTACCCCATTCTGACCCTGTGACCCTCTCCAGCCCCTATCCCTTTCTGAGTCACTATGACCTCCCCAGCCCCTACCCCATTCTGAGTCTCTGTGACCCTATCCAGCCCCTACCCCATTCTGAGTCCCTGTGACCCTCTCCAGCCCCTACCCCATTCTGTGTCTCTGTGACCCACTCCATCTCCTACCCCATTCTGAGTCTCTGTGACACTCTCCAGCTGCTACCCCATTCTGAGTCCCTGTGACCATCTCCAGCCCCTACCCAATTCTGTCCCGGTGACCCTCTCCAGCCCCTACCCAATTCTGACTCACTGTGACCCTCTCCAGCCCCTACACCATTCTGAGTCCCTGTGACACTCTCCAGCCACTACACCATTCTGACCCTGTGACCCACTCCAGCCCCTACCCCATTCTGACCCTGTGACCCTCTCCAGCCCATACCGCATTCTGAGTCTCTGTGACCCTATCCAGCTCCTACCCCATCCTGTCCCTATGACCCTCTCCAGCCCCTACCCCATTCTGAGTCCCTGTGACCCTCTCCAGCCCCTACCCCATTCTGCCTCTGTGACCCTCTCCAGCCCGTACCCCATTCTGAGTCTCTGTGACCCTCTCCAGCCCCTACCCCATTCTGTCCCTGTTACCCTCTCCAGCCCCTACCCCATTCTGTGACCCTCTCCAGCCCCTACCCCATTCTGTCCCCGTGTCCCTCTCCAGCCCCTACCCCATTCTGCCCCTGTGACCCTCTCCAGCTCCTACCCCATTCTGAGTCTCTGTGACCCTATCCAGCCCCTACCCCATTCTGATTCCCTGTGACCCTCTCCAGCCCCTACCCCATTCTGAGTCCCTGTGACCCTCTCCAGCCCCTACCCCATTCTGTCCCGGTGACCCTCTCCAGCCCCTACCCCATTCTGTCCCTGTGACCCTCTCCAGCCCCTACCCCATTCTGAGTCTCTGTGACGCTATCCAGCCCCTACCCCATTCTGATTCCCTGTGACCCTCTCCAGCCCCGACCCCATTCTGAGTCCCCGTGACTCTCTCCAGCCCCTACCCCATTCTGAGTCCCTGTGACCCTCTCCAGCCACTACCCCATTCTGCCTCTGTGACCCTCTCCAGCCCTTACCCCATTCTGAGTCTCTGTGACCCTCTCCAGCCCCTACCCCATTCTGTCCCCGTGACCCTCTCCAGCCCCTACCCCATTCTGCCCCTGTGACCCTCTCCAGCTCCTACCCCATTCTGAGTCTCTGTGACCCTATCCAGCCCCTACCCCATTCTGATTCCCTGTGACCCTCTCCAGCCCCTACCCCATTCTGAGTCCCTGTGACCCTCTCCAGCCCCTACCCCATTCTGTCCTGGTGACCCTCTCCAGCCCCTACCCCATTCTGTCCCTGTGACCCTCTCCAGCCCCTACCCCATTCTGAGTCTCTGTGACGCTATCCAGCCCCTACCCCATTCTGATTCCCTGTGACCCTCTCCAGCCCCGACCCCATTCTGAGTCCCCGTGACTCTCTCCAGCAAATACCCCATTCTGTCCCTGTGACCCTCTACAGCCCCTACCCCATTCTGAGTCCCTGTGACCCTCTCCAGCCCCTACCCCATTCTGAGTCACTGTGACCCTATCCAGCCCCTACCCCACTCTGAGTCTCTGTGACCCTATCCAGCCCCTACCGTATTCTGAGTCCCTGTGACCCTCTCCAGCCCGTACCCCATTCTCTGTGACCCTATAGAGCCCCTACCCCATTCTGAGTCCCTGTGACCCTCTCCAGCCCCTACCCCATTCTGAGTCCCTGTGACCCTATCCAGCCCCTACCCCATTCTGAGTCCCTGTGACCCTCTCCAGCCCCTACCCCATTCTGAGTCCCTGTGACCCTCTCCAGCCCCTACCCCATTCTGAGTCCCTGTGACACTCTCCAGCCCTTACCCCATTCTGAGTCCCTGTGACCCACTCCAGCCCCTACCCCATTCTGAGTCCCTGTGACTCACTCCATCCCCTACCCCATTCTGAGTCCCTGTGACACTCCCCAGCCCCTACCCCATTCTGAGTCCCTGTGACACTCTCCAGCCCCTACCCCATTCTGAGTCTCTGAGACCCTCTCCAGCCCCTACCCCATTCTGTCCCTTTGACCCTCTCAAGCCCCTACCACATTCTGAGTCCCTGTGACCCTCTCCAGCCCCTACCCCATTCTGTGTCCCGGTGACCCTCTCCAGCCCCTACCCCATTCTGTGTCCCTGTGACCCTCTCCTGACCCTACCCCATTCTGAGACCCTGTGACCCTATCCAGCACCTACCCCATTCTGTCTCTGTGACCCTATCCAGCCCCTACCCCATTCTGTCCCTGTGACCCTCTCCAACCCCTACCCCATTCTGAGTCCCTGTGACCCGCTCCTGCGCCTACCCCATTCTGAGTCCCTGTGACCCTCTCCAGCCCCTACTCAATTCTGTCCCTGTGACCCTCTCCAGCCCCTACCCCATTCTGTGTCCCTGTGACCCTCTCCAGCCCCGACCCCATTCTGTCCCTGTGACCCTCTCCAGCCCCTACCCCATTCTGACTCACTGTGACCCTCTCCAGCCCCTACCCCATTCTAAGACCCTGTGACCCTAACCAGCCCCTACCACATTCTGAGTCCCTGTGACCCTCTCCAGTCCCTACCCCATTCTGCCTCTGTGACCCTCTCCAGCCCCTACCCCATTCTGAGTCTCTGTGACCCTCTCCAGCCCCTACCCCATTCTGTCCCTGTTACCCTCTCCAGCCCCTACCCCATTCTGTGACCCTCTCCAGCCCCTACCCCATTCTGTCCCCGTGACCCTCTCCAGCCCCTACCCCATTCTGCCCCTGTGACCCTCTCCAGCTCCTACCCCATTCTGAGTCTCTGTGACCCTAACCAGCCCCTACCCCATTCTGATTCCCTGTGACCCTCTCCAGCCCCTACCCCATTCTGAGTCCCTGTGACCCTCTCCAGCCCCTACCCCATTCTGTCCCGTTGACCCTCTCCAGCCCCTACCCCATTCTGTCCCTGGAACCCTCTCCAGCCCCTACCCCATTCTGAGTCTCTGTGACGCTATCCAGCCCCTACCCCATTCTGATTCCCTGTGACCCTCTCCAGCCCCGACCCCATTCTGAGTCCCTGTGACTCTCTCCAGCCCCTACCCCATTCTGAGTCCCTGTGACCCTCTCCAGCCCCTACCCCATTCTGCCTCTGTGACCCTCTCCATCCCCTACCCCATTCTGAGTCTCTGTGACCCTCTCCAGCCCCTACCCCATTCTGTCCCTGTTACCCTCTCCAGCCCCTACCCCATTCTGTGACCCTCTCCAGCCCCTACCCCATTCTGTCCCCGTGACCCTCTCCAGCCCCTACCCCATTCTGCCCCTGTGACCCTCTCCAGCTCCTACCCCATTCTGAGTCTCTGTGAACCTATCCAGCCCCTACCCCATTCTGATTCCCTGTGACCCTCTCCAGCCCCTACCCCATTCTGAGTCACTGTGACCCTCTCCTGACCCTACCCCATTCTGAGACCCTGTGACCCTATCCAGCACCTACCCCATTCTGTCTCTGTGACCCTATCCAGCCCCTACCCCATTCTGTCCCTGTGACCCTCTCCAACCCCTACCCCATTCTGAGTCCCTGTGACCCGCTCCTGCGCCTACCCCATTCTGAGTCCCTGTGACCCTCTCCAGCCCCTACTCAATTCTGTCCCTGTGACCCTCTCCAGCCCCTACCCCATTCTGTGTCCCTGTGACCCTCTCCAGCCCCGACCCCATTCTGTCCCTGTGACCCTCTCCAGCCCCTACCCCATTCTGACTCACTGTGACCCTCTCCAGCCCCTACCCCATTCTGAGACCCTGTGACCCTAACCAGCCCCTACCCCATTCTGAGTCCCTGTGACCCACTCCAGCCCCTACCCCATTCTGTCCCGGTGACCCTCTCCAGCCCCTACCCCATTCTGCCCCTGTGACCCTCTCCAGCTCATAACCCATTCTGAGTCTCTGTGACCCTATCCAGCCCCTACCCCATTCTGATTCCCTGTGACCCTCTCCAGCCCCTACACCATTCTGAGTCCCTGTGACCCTCTCCAGCCCCTACCCCATTCTGACTCTGAGACCCTCTCCAGCCCCTACCCCATTCTGAGTCCCTGTGACCCTCTCCAGCCCCTACCCCATTCTGTCCCGGTGACCCACTCCAGCCCCTACCCAATTCTGTCTCTGTGACCCTCTCCAGCCCCTACCCCATTCTGTCCCTGTTACCCTCTCCAGCCCCTACCCCATTCTCAGTCACTGTGACGATCTCCAGCCCTTACCCCAATCTGTCCCTGTGATCCTCTCCAGCCCCTACGCCATTCTGAGTCCCTGTGACCCTCTCCAGCCCATATAGCATTCTGAGTCCCTGTGACCCTCTCCAGCCCCTACCCCATTCTGAGTCTCTGTGACCCTATCCAGCCCCTACCCCATCCTGTCCCTATGACCCTCTCCAGCCCCTACCCCATTCTGAGTCCCTGTGACCCTCTCCAGCCCCTACCCCATTCTGTCCCTGTGACCCTCTCCAGCCCCTACCCCATTCTGAGTCCCTGTGACCCTCTCCAGCCCCTACCCCATTCTGAGTCCCTGTGACCCTCTCCAGCCCCTACCCCATTCTGAGTCCCTGTGACCCTCTCCTGACCCTACCCCATTCTGAGACCCTGTGACCCTATCCAGCACCTACCCCATTCTGTCTCTGTGACCCTATCCAGCCCCTACCCCATTCTGTCCCTGTGACGCTCTCCAACCCCTACCCCATTCTGAGTCCCTGTGAACCGCTCCTGCGCCTACACCATTCTGAGTCCCTGTGACCCTCTTCAGCCCCTACCCCATTCTGTCCCTGTGACACTCTCCAGCCCCTACCCCATTCTGTGTCCCTGTGACCCTCTCCAGCCCCGACCCCATTCTGTCCCTGTGACCCTCCCCAGCCCCTTCCCCATTCTGACTCACTGTGACCCTCTCCAGCCCCTACACCATTCTGAGTCCCTGTGACACTCTCCAGCAACTACACCATTCTGACCCTGTGACCCACTCCATCCCCTACCCCATTCTGACCCTGTGACCCTCTCCAGCCCCTACCCCATTCTGTCCCTGTGACCCTCTCCAGCCCCTACCCCATTCTGTCCCTGTGACCCTCTCCAGCCCCTACCCCATTCTGTCTCTGTGACCCTATGCAGCTCCTACCCCATCCTTTCCCTATGACCCTCTCCAGCCCCTACCCCATTCTGAGTCCCTGTGACCCTCTCCATCCCCTACCCCATTCTGAGTCCCTGTGACCCTCTCCAGCCCCTACCCCATTCTGAGTCCCTGTGACCCTCTCCAGCCCTTACCCCATTCTGAGTCCCTGTGACCCACTCCAGCCCCTACACCATTCTGAGTCCATGTGACCCACTCCATCCCCTACCCCATTCTGAGTCCCTGTGACCCTCCCCAGCCCCTACCCCATTCTGTGTCCCTGTGACCCTCTCCAGCCCTTACCCCATTCTGTCCCTGTAACCCTCTCCAGCCCCTAATCCATTCTGAGTCTCTGTGACCCTATCCAGCTCCTACCCCATCCTGTCCCTATGACCCTCTCCAGCCCCTACCCCATTCTGAGTCCCTGTGACCCTCTCCAGCCCCTACCCCATTCTGCCTCTGTGACCCTCTCCAGCCCCAACCCCATTCTGAGTCTCTGTGACCCTCTCCAGCCCCTACCCCATTCTGTCCCTGTTACCCTCTCCAGCCCCTACCCCATTCTGTGACCCTCTCCAGCCCCTACCCCATTCTGTCCCCATGACCCTCTCCAGCCCCTACCCCATTCTGCCCCTGTGACCCTCTCCAGCTCCTACCCCATTCTGAGTCTCTGTGACCCTATCCAGCCCCTACCCCATTCTGATTCCCTGTGACCCTCTCCGGCCCCTACCCCATTCTGAGTCCCTGTGACCCTCTCCAGCCCCTACCCCATTCTGAGTCTCTGTGACCCACTCCAGCCCCTACCCCATTCTGAGTCCCTGTGACCCTCTCCAGCCCCTACCCCATTCTGACTCACTGTGACCCTCTCCAGCCCCTACACCATTCTGAGTCCCTGTGACACTCTCCAGCCACTACACCATTCTGACCCTGTGACCCACTCCAGCCCCTACCCCATTCTGACCCTGTGACCCTCTCCAGCCCATACCGCATTCCGAGACTGTGACCCTATAGAGCCCCTACCGCATTCTGAGTCCCTGACCCTCTCCAGCCCCTACCCCATTCTGAGTCCCTGTGACCCACCCCAGCCCCTACACCATTCTGAGTCCCTGTGACCCTCTCCAGCCCCTACCCCATTCTGTCCCTGAGACCCTCTCAAGCC
Organism: Hypanus sabinus; assembly: GCF_030144855.1. Classification (NCBI taxonomy): domain Eukaryota; kingdom Metazoa; phylum Chordata; class Chondrichthyes; order Myliobatiformes; family Dasyatidae; genus Hypanus; species Hypanus sabinus. Next base: position 330,087 of record NW_026778916.1, read on the forward strand.
CCTACCCCATTCTGACCCTGTGACCCTCTCCAGCCCCTATCCCTTTCTGAGTCACTATGACCTCCCCAGCCCCTACCCCATTCTGAGTCTCTGTGACCCTATCCAGCCCCTACCCCATTCTGAGTCCCTGTGACCCTCTCCAGCCCCTACCCCATTCTGTGTCTCTGTGACCCACTCCAGCTCCTACCCCATTCTGAGTCTCTGTGACACTCTCCAGCCGCTACCCCATTCTGAGTCCCTGTGACCATCTCCAGCCCCTACCCCATTCTGTCCCGGTGACCCTCTCCAGCCCCTACCCAATTCTGAGTCCCTGTGACCCTCTCCAGCCCCTACACCATTCTGTCCCTGTGACCCTCTCCAGCCCCTACCCCATTCTGTCCCTGTGACCATCTCCAGCCCCTACCCCATTCTGAGTCCCTGTGACCCTCTCCAGCCCCTATCCCATTCTGAGTCACTGTGACCCTATCCAGCCCCTACCCCACTCTGAGTCTCTGTGACCCATTCCAGCCCCTACCCCATTCTGAGTCCCTGTGACCCTCTCCAGCCCGTACCCCATTCTCTGTGACCCTATAGAGCCCCTACCCCATTCTGAGACCCTGTGACCCTCTTCAGCCCCTACACCATACTGAGTCCCTGTGACCCTCACCAGCCGCTACCCCATTCTGAGTGCGTGTGACCCTATCCAGCCCCTACACCATTCTGAGTCCCTGTGACCCTCTCCAGCCCCTATACCATTCTGAGTCCCTGTGACCCTCTCCAGCCACTACCCCATTCTGAGTCTCTGTGACCCTGTCCAGCCCCTACCCCATTCTGTCCCTGTGACCCTCTCCAGCCCCTACCCCATTCTGAGTCCCTGTGACCCTCTCCAGCCCCTACCCCATTCTGTCCCTGTGACCCTCTCCAGCCCCTACCCCATTCTGAGTCTCTGTGACCCTATCCAGCTCCTACCCCATCCTTTCCCGATGACCCTCTCCAGCCCCTACCCCATTCTGAGTCCCTGTGACCGTCTCCAGCCCCTACCCCATTCTGAGTACCTGTGACCCTCTCCAGCCCCTACCCCATTCTGAGTCCCTGTGACCCTCTCCAGCCCTTACCCCATTCTGAGTCCCTGTGACCCACTCCAGCCCCTACACCATTCTGAGTCCATGTGACCCACTCCATCCCCTACCCCATTCTGAGTCCCTGTGACCCTCCCCAGCCCCTACCCCATTCTGAGTCCCTGTGACCCTCTCCAGCCCTTACCCCATTCTGTCCCTGTGACCCTCTCCAGCCCCTAACCCATTCTGAGTCTCTGTGACCCTATCCAGCTCCTACCCCATCCTGTCCCTATGACCCTCTCCAGCCCCTACCCCATTCTGAGTCCCTGTGACCCTCTCCAGCCCCTACCCCATTCTGCCTCTGTGACCCTCTCCAGCCCCTACCCCATTCTGAGTCTCTGTGACCCTCTCCAGCCCCTACCCCATTCTGTCCCTGTTACCCTCTCCAGCCCCTACCCCATTCTGTGACCCTCTCCAGCCCCTACCCCATTCTGTCCCCGTGTCCCTCTCCAGCCCCTACCCCATTCTGCCCCTGTGACCCTCTCCAGCTCCTACCCCATTCTGAGTCTCTGTGACCCTATCCAGCCCCTACCCCATTCTGATTCCCTGTGACCCTCTCCAGCCCCTACCCCATTCTGAGTCCCTGTGACCCTCTCCAGCCCCTACCCCATTCTGTCCCGGTGACCCTCTCCAGCCCCTACCCCATTCTGTCCCTGTGACCCTCTCCAGCCCCTACCCCATTCTGAGTCTCTGTGACGCTATCCAGCCCCTACCCCATTCTGATTCCCTGTGACCCTCTCCAGCCCCGACCCCATTCTGAGTCCCCGTGACTCTCTCCAGCCCCTACCCCATTCTGAGTCCCTGTGACCCTCTCCAGCCCCTACCCCATTCTGCCTCTGTGACCCTCTCCAGCCCTTACCCCATTCTGAGTCTCTGTGACCCTCTCCAGCCCCTACCCCATTCTGTCCCTGTTACCCTCTCCAGCCCCTACCCCATTCTGTGACCCTCTCCAGCCCCTACCCCATTCTGTCCCCGTGACCCTCTCCAGCCCCTACCCCATTCTGCCCCTGTGACCCTCTCCAGCTCCTACCCCATTCTGAGTCTCTGTGACCCTATCCAGCCCCTACCCCATTCTGATTCCCTGTGACCCTCTCCAGCCCCTACCCCATTCTGAGTCCCTGTGACCCTCTCCAGCCCCTACCCCATTCTGTCCCGGTGACCCTCTCCAGCCCCTACCCCATTCTGTCCCTGTGACCCTCTCCAGCCCCTACCCCATTCTGAGTCTCTGTGACGCTATCCAGCCCCTACCCCATTCTGATTCCCTGTGACCCTCTCCAGCCCCGACCCCATTCTGAGTCCCCGTGACTCTCTCCAGCCAATACCCCATTCTGTCCCTGTGACCCTCTACAGCCCCTACCCCATTCTGAGTCCCTATGACCCTCTCCAGCCCCTACCCCATTCTGAGTCACTGTGACCCTATCCAGCCCCTACCCCACTCTGAGTCTCTGTGACCCTATCCAGCCCCTACCGTATTCTGAGTCCCTGTGACCCTCTCCAGCCCGTACCCCATTCTCTGTGACCCTATAGAGCCCCTACCCCATTCTGAGTCCCTGTGACCCTCTCCAGCCCCTACCCCATTCTGAGTCCCTGTGACCCTATCCAGCCCCTACCCCATTCTGAGTCCCTGTGACCCTCTCCAGCCCCTACCCCATTCTGAGTCCCTGTGACCCTCTCCAGCCCCTACCCCATTCTGAGTCCCTGTGACACTCTCCAGCCCTTACCCCATTCTGAGTCCCTGTGACCCACTCCAGCCCCTACCCCATTCTGAGTCCCTGTGACTCACTCCATCCCCTACCCCATTCTGAGTCCCTGTGACACTCCCCAGCCCCTACCCCATTCTGAGTCCCTGTGACACTCTCCAGCCCCTACCCCATTCTGAGTCTCTGAGACCCTCTCCAGCCCCTACCCCATTCTGTCCCTTTGACCCTCTCAAGCCCCTACCACATTCTGAGTCCCTGTGACCCTCTCCAGCCCCTACCCCATTCTGTGTCCCTGTGACCCTCTCCAGCCCCTACCCCATTCTGTGTCCCTGTGACCCTCTCCTGACCCTACCCCATTCTGAGACCCTGTGACCCTATCCAGCACCTACCCCATTCTGTCTCTGTGACCCTATCCAGCCCCTACCCCATTCTGTCTCTGTGACCCTATCCAGCCCCTACCCCATTCTGTCCCTGTGACCCTCTCCAACCCCTACCCCATTCTGAGTCCCTGTGACCCGCTCCTGCGCCTACCCCATTCTGAGTCCCTGTGACCCTCTCCAGCCCCTACTCAATTCTGTCCCTGTGACCCTCTCCAGCCCCTACCCCATTCTGTGTCCCTGTGACCCTCTCCAGCCCCGACCCCATTCTGTCCCTGTGACCCTCTCCAGCCCCTACCCCATTCTGACTCACTGTGACCCTCTCCAGCCCCTACCCCATTCTAAGACCCTGTGACCCTAACCAGCCCCTACCACATTCTGAGTCCCTGTGACCCTCTCCAGCCCCTACCCCATTCTGCCTCTGTGACCCTCTCCAGCCCCTACCCCATTCTGAGTCTCTGTGACCCTCTCCAGCCCCTACCCCATTCTGTCCCTGTTACCCTCTCCAGCCCCTACCCCATTCTGTGACCCTCTCCAGCCCCTACCCCATTCTGTCCCCGACCCTCTCCAGCCCCTACCCCATTCTGCCCCTGTGACCCTCTCCAGCTCCTACCCCATTCTGAGTCTCTGTGACCCTAACCAGCCCCTACCCCATTCTGATTCCCTGTGACCCTCTCCAGCCCGTACCCCATTCTGAGTCCCTGTGACCCTCTCCAGCCCCTACCCCATTCTGTCCCGTTGACCCTCTCCAGCCCCTACCCCATTCTGTCCCTGGAAACCTCTCCAGCCCCTACCCCATTCTGAGTCTCTGTGACGCTATCCAGCCCCTACCCCATTCTGATTCCCTGTGACCCTCTCCAGCCCCGACCCCATTCTGAGTCCCCGTGACTCTCTCCAGCCCCTACCCCATTCTGAGTCCCTGTGACCCTCTCCAGCCCCTACCCCATTCTGCCTCTGTGACCCTCTCCATCCCCTACCCCATTCTGAGTCTCTGTGACCCTCTCCAGCCCCTACCCCATTCTGTCCCTGTTACCCTCTCCAGCCCCTACCCCATTCTGTGACCCTCTCCAGCCCCTACCCCATTCTGTCCCCGTGACCCTCTCCAGCCCCTACCCCATTCTGCCCCTGTGACCCTCTCCAGCTCCTACCCCATTCTGAGTCTCTGTGAACCTATCCAGCCCCGACCCCATTCTGAGTCCCCGTGACTCTCTCCAGCCAATACCCCATTCTGTCCCTGTGACCCTCTACAGCCCCTACCCCATTCTGAGTCCCTGTGACCCTCTCCAGCCCCTACCCCATTCTGAGTCACTGTGACCCTATCCAGCCCCTACCCCACTCTGAGTCTCTGTGACCCTATCCAGCCCCTACCGTATTCTGAGTCCCTGTGACCCTCTCCAGCCCGTACCCCATTCTCTGTGACCCTATAGAGCCCCTACCCCATTCTGAGTCCCTGTGACCCTCTCCAGCCCCTACCCCATTCTGAGTCCCTGTGACCCTATCCCAGCCCCTACCCCATTCTGAGTCCCTGTGACCCTCTCCAGCCCCTACCCCATTCTGAGTCCCTGTGACCCTCTCCAGCCCCTACCCCATTATGAGTCCCTGTGACACTCTCCAGCCCCTTACCCCATTCTGAGTCCCTGTGACCCACTCCAGCCCCCTACCCCATTCTGAGTCCCTGTGACTCACTCCATCCCCTACCCCATTCTGAGTCCCTGTGACACTCCCCAGCCCCTACCCCATTCTGAGTCCCTGTGACACTCTCCAGCCCCTACCCCATTCTGAGTCTCTGAGACCCTCTCCAGCCCCTACCCCCATTCTGTCCCTTTGACCCTCTCAAGCCCCTACCACATTCTGAGTCCCTGTGACCCTCTCCAGCCCCTACCCCATTCTGTGTCCCTGTGACCCTCTCCAGCCCCTACCCCATTCTGTGTCCCTGTGACCCTCTCCTGACCCTACCCCATTCTGAGACCCTGTGACCCTATCCAGCACCCTACCCCATTCTGTCTCTGTGACCCTATCCAGCCCCTACCCCATTCTGTCCCTGTGACCCTCTCCAACCCCTACCCCATTCTGAGTCCCTGTGACCCGCTCCTGCGCCTACCCCATTCTGAGTCCCTGTGACCCTCTCCAGCCCCTACTCAATTCTGTCCCTGTGACCCTCTCCAGCCCCTACCCCATTCTGTGTCCCTGTGACCCTCTCCAGCCCCGACCCCATTCTGTCCCTGTGACCCTCTCCAGCCCCTACCCCATTCTGACTCACTGTGACCCTCTCCAGCCCCTACCCCATTCTAAGACCCTGTGACCCTAACCAGCCCCTACCACATTCTGAGTCCCTGTGACCCTCTCCAGCCCCTACCCCATTCTGCCTCTGTGACCCTCTCCAGCCCCTACCCCATTCTGAGTCTCTGTGACCCTCTCCAGCCCCTACCCCATTCTGTCCCTGTTACCCTCTCCAGCCCCTACCCCATTCTGTGACCCTCTCCAGCCCCTACCCCATTCTGTCCCCGTGACCCTCTCCAGCCCCTACCCCATTCTGCCCCTGTGACCCTCTCCAGCTCCTACCCCATTCTGAGTCTCTGTGACCCTAACCAGCCCCTACCCCATTCTGATTCCCTGTGACCCTCTCCAGCCCCTACCCCATTCTGAGTCCCTGTGACCCTCTCCAGCCCCTACCCCATTCTGTCCCGTTGACCCTCTCCAGCCCCTACCCCATTCTGTCCCTGGAACCCTCTCCAGCCCCTACCCCATTCTGAGTCTCTGTGACGCTATCCAGCCCCTACCCCATTCTGATTCCCTGTGACCCTCTCCAGCCCCGACCCCATTCTGAGTCCCCGTGACTCTCTCCAGCCCCTACCCCATTCTGAGTCCCTGTGACCCTCTCCAGCCGCTACCCCATTCTGCCTCTGTGACCCTCTCCATCCCCTACCCCATTCTGAGTCTCTGTGACCCTCTCCAGCCCCTACCCCATTCTGTCCCTGTTACCCTCTCCAGCCCCTACCCCATTCTGTGACCCTCTCCAGCCCCTACCCCATTCTGTCCCCGTGACCCTCTCCAGCCCCTACCCCATTCTGCCCCTGTGACCCTCTCCAGCTCCTACCCCATTCTGAGTCTCTGTGAACCTATCCAGCCCCTACCCCATTCTGATTCCCTGTGACCCTCTCCAGCCCCTACCCCATTCTGAGTCCCTGTGACCCTCTCCTGACCCTACCCCATTCTGAGACCCTGTGACCCTATCCAGCACCTACCCCATTCTGTCTCTGTGACCCTATCCAGCCCCTACCCCATTCTGTCCCTGTGACCCTCTCCAACCCCTACCCCATTCTGAGTCCCTGTGACCCGCTCCTGCGCCTACCCCATTCTGAGTCCCTGTGACCCTCTCCAGCCCCTACTCAATTCTGTCCCTGTGACCCTCTCCAGCCCCTACCCCATTCTGTGTCCCTGTGACCCTCTCCAGCCCCGACCCCATTCTGTCCCTGTGACCCTCTCCAGCCCCTACCCCATTCTGACTCACTGTGACCCTCTCCAGCCCCTACCCCATTCTGAGACCCTGTGACCCTAACCAGCCCCTACCACATTCTGAGTCCCTGTGACCCTCTCCAGCCACTACCCCATTCTGCCTCTGTGTCCCTCTCCAGCCCCTACCCCATTCTGAGTCTCTGTGACCCTCTCCAGCCCCTACCCCATTCTGTCCCTGTTACCCTCTCCAGCCCCTACCCCATTCTGTGACCCTCTCCAGCCCCTACCCCATTCTGTCCCCGTGACCCTCTCCAGCCCCTACCCCATTCTGCCCCTGTGACCCTCTCCAGCTCCTACCCCATTCTGAGTCTCTGTGACCCTATCCAGCCCCTACCCCATTCTGATTCCGTGTGACCCTCTCCAGCCCCTACCCCATTCTGAGTCCCTGTGACCCTCTCCAGCCCCTACCCCATTCTGTCCCGGTGACCCTCTCCAGCCCCTACCCCATACTGTACCTGTGACCCTCTCCAGCCCCTACCCCATTCTGAGTCTCTGTGACGCTATCCAGCCCCTACCCCATTCTGATTCCCTGTGACCCTTTCCAGCCCCGACCCCATTCTGAGTCCCCGTGACTCTCTCCAGCCCCTACCCCATTCTGAGTCTCTGTGACCCTCTCCAGCCCCTACCCCATTCTGCCTCTGTGACCCTCTCCAGCCCCTACCCCATTCTGAGTCTCTGTGACCCTCTCCAGCCCCTACCCCATTCTGTCCCTGTTACCCTCTCCAGCCCCTACCCCATTCTGTGACCCTCTCCAGCCCCTACCCCATTCTGTCCCCGTGACCCTCTCCAGCCCCTACCCCATTCTGCCCCTGTGACCCACTCCAGCTCCTACCCCATTCTGAGTCTCTGTGACCCTATCCAGACCCTACCCCATTCTGATTCCCTGTGACCCTCTCCAGCCCCTACCCCATTCTGTCCCGGTGACCCTCTCCAGCCCCTACCCCATTCTGTCCCTGTGACCCTCTCCAGCCCCTACCCCATTCTGAGTCTCTGTGACGCTATCCAGCCCCTACCCCATTCTGATTCCCTGTGACCCTCTCCAGCCCCGACCCCATTCTGAGTCCCCGTGACTCTCTCCAGCCCCTACCCCATTCTGTCCCTGTGACCCTCTACAGCCCCTACCCCATTCTGAGTCCCTGTGACCCTCTCCAGCCCCTACCCCATTCTGAGTCACTGTGACCCTATCCAGCCCCTACCCCACTCTGAGTCTCTGTGACCCTATCCAGCCCCTACCCTATTCTGAGTCCCTGTGACCCTCTCCAGCCCGTACCCCATTCTCTGTGACCCTACAGAGCCCCTACCCCATTCTGAGTCCCTGTGACCCTCTCCAGCCCCTACCCCATTCTGAGTCCCTGTGACCCTATCCAACCCCTACCCCATTCTGAGTCCCTGTGACCCTCTCCAGCCCCTACCCCATTCTGAGTCCCTGTGACCCTCTCCAGCCCCTACCCCATTCTGAGTCCCTGTGACACTCTCCAGCCCTTACCCCATTCTGAGTCCCTGTGACCCACTCCAGCCCCTACCCCATTCTGAGTCCCTGTGACTCACTCCATCCCCTACCCCATTCTGAGTCCCTGTGACACTCCCCAGCCCCTACCCCATTCTGAGTCCCTGTGACCCTCTCCAGCCCTTACCCCATTCTGTCCCTGTGATCCTCTCCAGCCCCTACGCCATTCTGAGTCCCTGTGACCCTCTCCAGCCCCTATAGCATTCTGAGTCCCTGTGACACTCTCCAGCCCCTACCCCATTCTGAGTCTCTGAGACCCTCTCCAGCCCCTACCCCATTCTGTCCCTGTGACCCTCTCAAGCCCCTACCCCATTCTGAGTCTCTGTGACCCTCTCCAGCCCCTACCCCATTCTGTCCCTGTTACCCTCTCCAGCCCCTACCCCATTCTGTGACCCTCTCCAGCCCCTACCCCATTCTGTCCCCGTGACCCTCTCCAGCCCCTACCCCATTCTGCCCCTGTGACCCACTCCAGCTCCTACCCCATTCTGAGTCTCTGTGACCCTATCCAGCCCCTACCCCATTCTGATTCCCTGTGACCCTCTCCAGCCCCTACCCCATTCTGTCCCGGTGACCCTCTCCAGCCCCTACCCCATTCTGTCCCTGTGACCCTCTCCAGCCCCTACCCCATTCTGAGTCTCTGTGACGCTATCCAGCCCCTACCCCATTCTGATTCCCTGTGACCCTCTCCAGCCCCGACCCCATTCTGAGTCCCCGTGACTCTCTCCAGCCCCTACCCCATTCTGTCCCTGTGACCCTCTACAGCCCCTACCCCATTCTGAGTCCCTGTGACCCTCTCCAGCCCCTACCCCATTCTGAGTCACTGTGACCCTATCCAGCCCCTACCCCACTCTGAGTCTCTGTGACCCTATCCAGCCCCTACCCTATTCTGAGTCCCCGTGACCCTCTCCAGCCCCTACCCCATTCTGCCCCTGTGACCCACTCCAGCTCCTACCCCATTCTGAGTCTCTGTGACCCTATCCAGCCCCTACCCCATTCTGATTCCCTGTGACCCTCTCCAGCCCCTACCCCATTCTGTCCCGGTGACCCTCTCCAGCCCCTACCCCATTCTGTCCCTGTGACCCTCTCCAGCCCCTACCCCATTCTGAGTCTCTGTGACGCTATCCAGCCCCTACCCCATTCTGATTCCCTGTGACCCTCTCCAGCCCCGACCCCATTCTGAGTCCCCGTGACTCTCTCCAGCCCCTACCCCATTCTGTCCCTGTGACCCTCTACAGCCCCTACCCCATTCTGAGTCCCTGTGACCCTCTCCAGCCCCTACCCCATTCTGAGTCACTGTGACCCTATCCAGCCCCTACCCCACTCTGAGTCTCTGTGACCCTATCCAGCCCCTACCCTATTCTGAGTCCCTGTGACCCTCTCCAGCCCGTACCCCATTCTCTGTGACCCTACAGAGCCCCTACCCCATTCTGAGTCCCTGTGACCCTCTCCAGCCCCTACCCCATTCTGAGTCCCTGTGACCCTATCCAACCCCTACCCCATTCTGAGTCCCTGTGACCCTCTCCAGCCCCTACCCCATTCTGAGTCCCTGTGACCCTCTCCAGCCCCTACCCCATTCTGAGTCCCTGTGACACTCTCCAGCCCTTACCCCATTCTGAGTCCCTGTGACCCACTCCAGCCCCTACCCCATTCTGAGTCCCTGTGACTCACTCCATCCCCTACCCCATTCTGAGTCCCTGTGACACTCCCCAGCCCCTACCCCATTCTGAGTCCCTGTGACCCTCTCCAGCCCTTACCCCATTCTGTCCCTGTGATCCTCTCCAGCCCCTACGCCATTCTGAGTCCCTGTGACCCTCTCCAGCCCCTATAGCATTCTGAGTCCCTGTGACACTCTCCAGCCCCTACCCCATTCTGAGTCTCTGAGACCCTCTCCAGCCCCTACCCCATTCTAAGACCCTGTGACCCTAACCAGCCCTACCCCATTCTGATTCCCTGTGACCCTCTCCAGCCCGTACCCCATTCTGAGTCCCTGTGACCCTCTCCAGCCCCTACCCCATTCTGTCCCGTTGACCCTCTCCAGCCCCTACCCCATTCTGAGTCACTGTGACCCTATCCAGCCCCTACCCCACTCTGAGTCTCTGTGACCCTATCCAGCCCCTACCCTATTCTGAGTCCCTGTGACCCTCTCCAGCCCGTACCCCATTCTCTGTGACCCTACAGAGCCCCTACCCCATTCTGAGTCCCTGTGACCCTCTCCAGCCCCTACCCCATTCTGAGTCCCTGTGACCCTATCCAACCCCTACCCCATTCTGAGTCCCTGTGACCCTCTCCAGCCCCTACCCCATTCTGAGTCCCTGTGACCCTCTCCAGCCCCTACCCCATTCTGAGTCCCTGTGACACTCTCCAGCCCTTACCCCATTCTGAGTCCCTGTGACCCACTCCAGCCCCTACCCCATTCTGAGTCCCTGTGACTCACTCCATCCCCTACCCCATTCTGAGTCCCTGTGACACTCCCCAGCCCCTACCCCATTCTGAGTCCCTGTGACCCTCTCCAGCCCTTACCCCATTCTGTCCCTGTGATCCTCTCCAGCCCCTACGCCATTCTGAGTCCCTGTGACCCTCTCCAGCCCCTATAGCATTCTGAGTCCCTGTGACACTCTCCAGCCCCTACCCCATTCTGAGTCTCTGAGACCCTCTCCAGCCCCTACCCCATTCTAAGACCCTGTGACCCTAACCAGCCCCTACCACATTCTGAGTCCCTGTGACCCTCTCCAGCCCCTACCCCATTCTGAGTCCCTGTGACCCTCTCCAGCCCCTACCCCATTCTGAGTCCCTGTGACACTCTCCAGCCCTTACCCCATTCTGAGTCCCTGTGACCCACTCCAGCCCCTACCCCATTCTGAGTCCCTGTGACTCACTCCATCCCCTACCCCATTCTGAGTCCCTGTGACACTCCCCAGCCCCTACCCCATTCTGAGTCCCTGTGACCCTCTCCAGCCCTTACCCCATTCTGTCCCTGTGATCCTCTCCAGCCCCTACGCCATTCTGAGTCCCTGTGACCCTCTCCAGCCCCTATAGCATTCTGAGTCCCTGTGACACTCTCCAGCCCCTACCCCATTCTGAGTCTCTGAGACCCTCTCCAGCCCCTACCCCATTCTAAGACCCTGTGACCCTAACCAGCCCCTACCACATTCTGAGTCCCTGTGACCCTCTCCAGCCCCTACCCCATTCTGCCCCTGTGACCCTCTCCAGCTCCTACCCCATTCTGAGTCTCTGTGACCCTAACCAGCCCCTACCCCATTCTGATTCCCTGTGACCCTCTCCAGTCCGTACCCCATTCTGAGTCCCTGTGACCCTCTCCAGCCCCTACCCCATTCTGTCCCGTTGACCCTCTCCAGCCCCTACCCCATTCTGTCCCTGGAAACCTCTCCAGCCCCTACCCCATTCTGAGTCTCTGTGACGCTATCCAGCCCCTACCCCATTCTGATTCCCTGTGACCCTCTCCAGCCCCGACCCCATTCTGAGTCCCCGTGACTCTCTCCAGCCCCTACCCCATTCTGAGTCCCTGTGACCCTCTCCAGCCCCTACCCCATTCTGCCTCTGTGACCCTCTCCATCCCCTACCCCATTCTGAGTCTCTGTGACCCTCTCCAGCCCCTACCCCATTCTGTCCCTGTTACCCTCTCCAGCCCCTACCCCATTCTGTGACCCTCTCCAGCCCCTACCCCATTCTGTCCCCGTGACCCTCTCCAGCCCCTACCCCATTCTGCCCCTGTGACCCTCTCCAGCTCCTACCCCATTCTGAGTCTCTGTGAACCTATCCAGCCCCTACCCCATTCTGATTCCCTGTGACCCTCTCCAGCCCCTACCCCATTCTGAGTCCCTGTGACCCTCTCCTGACCCTACCCCATTCTGAGACCCTGTGACCCTATCCAGCACCTACCCCATTCTGTCTCTGTGACCCTATCCAGCCCCTACCCCATTCTGTCCCTGTGACCCTCTCCAACCCCTACCCCATTCTGAGTCTCTGTGACCCACTCCAGCCCCTACCCCATTCTGAGTCCCTGTGACCCTCTCCAGCCCCTACCCCATTCTGACTCACTGTGACCCTCTCCAGCCCCTACACCATTCTGAGTCCCTGTGACACTCTCCAGCCACTACACCATTCTGACCCTGTGACCCACTCCATCCCCTACCCCATTCTGACCCTGTGACCCTCTCCAGCCCCTATCCCTTTCTGAGTCACTATGACCTCCCCAGCCCCTACCCCATTCTGAGTCTCTGTGACCCTATCCAGCCCCTACCCCATTCTGAGTCCCTGTGACCCTCTCCAGCCCCTACCCCATTCTGTGTCTCTGTGACCCACTCCAGCTCCTACCCCATTCTGAGTCTCTGTGACACTCTCCAGCCGCTACCCCATTCTGAGTCCCTGTGACCATCTCCAGCCCCTACCCCATTCTGTCCCGGTGACCCTCTCCAGCCCCTACCCAATTCTGAGTCCCTGTGACCCTCTCCAGCCCCTACACCATTCTGTCCCTGTGACCCTCTCCAGCCCCTACCCCATTCTGTCCCTGTGACCATCTCCAGCCCCTACCCCATTCTGAGTCCCTGTGACCCTCTCCAGCCCCTATCCCATTCTGAGTCACTGTGACCCTATCCAGCCCCTACCCCACTCTGAGTCTCTGTGACCCATTCCAGCCCCTACCCCATTCTGAGTCCCTGTGACCCTCTCCAGCCCGTACCCCATTCTCTGTGACCCTATAGAGACCCTACCCCATTCTGAGACCCTGTGACCCTCTTCAGCCCCTACACCATACTGAGTCCCTGTGACCCTCACCAGCCGCTACCCCATTCTGAGTGCGTGTGACCCTATCCAGCCCCTACACCATTCTGAGTCCCTGTGACCCTCTCCAGCCCCTATACCATTCTGAGTCCCTGTGACCCTCTCCAGCCACTACCCCATTCTGAGTCTCTGTGACCCTGTCCAGCCCCTACCCCATTCTGTCCCTGTGACCCTCTCCAGCCCCTACCCCATTCTGAGTCCCTGTGACCCTCTCCAGCCCCTACCCCATTCTGTCCCTGTGACCCTCTCCAGCCCCTACCCCATTCTGAGTCTCTGTGACCCTATCCAGCTCCTACCCCATCCTTTCCCTATGACCCTCTCCAGCCCCTACCCCATTCTGAGTCCCTGTGACCGTCTCCAGCCCCTACCCCATTCTGAGTCCCTGTGACCCTCTCCAGCCCCTACCCCATTCTGAGTCCCTGTGACCCTCTCCAGCCCTTACCCCATTCTGAGTTCCTGTGAAGCACTCCAGCCCCTACACCATTCTGAGTCCATGTGACCCACTCCATCCCCTACCCCATTCTGAGTCCCTGTGACCCTGTCCAGCCCCTACCCCATTCTGAGTCCCTGTGACCCTCTCCAGCCCTTACCCCATTCTGTCCCTGTGACCCTCTCCAGCCCCTAACCCATTCTGAGTCTCTGTGACCCTATCCAGCTCCTACCCCACCCTGTCCCTATGACCCTCTCCAGCCCCTACCCCCATTCTGAGTCCCTGTGACCCTCTCCAGCCCCTACCCCATTCTGCCTCTGTGACACTCTCCAGCCCCTACCCCATTCTGTCTCTGTGACCCTCTCCAGCCCCTACCCCATTCTGTCCCTGTTACCCTCTCCAGCCCCTACCCCATTCTGTGACCCTCTCCAGCCCCTACCCCATTCTGTCCCCGTGTCCCTCTCCAGCCCCTACCCCATTCTGCCCCTGTGACCCTCTCCAGCTCCTACCCCATTCTGAGTCTCTGTGACCCTATCCAGCCCCTACCCCATTCTGATTCCCTGTGACCCTCTCCAGCCCCTACCCCATTCTGAGTCCCTGTGACCCTCTCCAGCCCCTACCCCATTCTGTCCCGGTGACCCTCTCCAGCCCCTACCCCATTCTGTCCCTGTGACCCTCTCCAGCCCCTACCCCATTCTGAGTCTCTGTGACGCTATCCAGCCCCTACCCCATTCTGATTCCCTGTGACCCTCTCCAGCCCCGACCCCATTCTGAGTCCCCGTGACTCTCTCCAGCCCCTACCCCATTCTGAGTCCCTGTGACCCTCTCCAGCCCCTACCCCATTCTGCCTCTGTGACCCTCTCCAGCCCTTACCCCATTCTGAGTCTCTGTGACCCTCTCCAGCCCCTACCCCATTCTGTCCCTGTTACCCTCTCCAGCCCCTACCCCATTCTGTGACCCTCTCCAGCCCCTACCCCATTCTGTCCACGTGACCCTCTCCAGCCCCTACCCCATTCTGCCCCTGTGACCCTCTCCAGCTCCTACCCCATTCTGAGTCTCTGTGACCCTATCCAGCCCCTACCCCATTCTGATTCCCTGTGACCCTCTCCAGCCCCTACCCCATTCTGAGTCCCTGTGACCCTCTCCAGCCCCTACCCCATTCTGTCCCGGTGACCCTCTCCAGCCCCTACCCCATTCTGTCCCTGTGACCCTCTCCAGCCCCTACCCCATTCTGAGTCTCTGTGACGCTATCCAGCCCCTACCCCATTCTGATTCCCTGTGACCCTCTCCAGCCCCGACCCCATTCTGAGTACCCGTGACTCTCTCCAGCCAATACCCCATTCTGTCCCTGTGACCCTCTACAGCCCCTACCCCATTCTGAGTCCCTGTGACCCTCTCCAGCCCCTACCCCATTCTGAGTCACTGTGACCCTATCCAGCCCCTACCCCACTCTGAGTCTCTGTGACCCTATCCAGCCCCTACCGTATTCTGAGTCCCTGTGACCCTTTCCAGCCCGTACCCCATTCTCTGTGACCCTATAGAGCCCCTACCCCATTCTGAGTCCCTGTGACCCTCTCCAGCCCCTACCCCATTCTGAGTCCCTGTGACCCTATCCAGCCCCTACCCCATTCTGAGTCCCTGTGACCCTCTCCAGCCCCTACCCCATTCTGAGTCCCTGTGACCCTCTCCAGCCCCTACCCCATTCTGAGTCCCTGTGACACTCTCCAGCCCTTACCCCATTCTGAGTCCCTGTGACCCACTCCAGCCCCTACCCCATTCTGAGTCCCTGTGACTCACTCCATCCCCTACCCCATTCTGAGTCCCTGTGACACTCCCCAGCCCCTACCCCATTCTGAGTCCCTGTGACACTCTCCAGCCCCTACCCCATTCTGAGTCTCTGAGACCCTCTCCAGCCCCTACCCCATTCTGTCCCTTTGACCCTCTCAAGCCCCTACCACATTCTGAGTCCCTGTGACCCTCTCCAGCCCCTACCTCATTCTGTGTCCCTGTGACCCTCTCCAGCCCCTACCCCATTCTGTGTCCCTGTGACCCTCTCCTGACCCTACCCCATTCTGAGACCCTGTGACCCTATCCAGCACCTACCCCATTCTGTCTCTGTGACCCTATCCAGCCCCTACCCCATTCTGTCCCTGTGACCCTCTCCAACCCCTACCCCATTCTGAGTCCCTGTGACCCGCTCCTGCGCCTACCCCATTCTGAGTCCCTGTGACCCTCTCCAGCCCCTACTCAATTCTGTCCCTGTGACCCTCTCCAGCCCCTACCCCATTCTGTGTCCCTGTGACCCTCTCCAGCCCCGACCCCATTCTGTCCCTGTGACCCTCTCCAGCCCCTACCCCATTCTGACTCACTGTGACCCTCTCCAGCCCCTACCCCATTCTAAGACCCTGTGACCCTAACCAGCCCCTACCACATTCTGAGTCCCTGTGACCCTCTCCAGCCCCTACCCCATTCTGCCTCTGTGACCCTCTCCAGCCCCTACCCCATTCTGTCTCTGTGACCCTCTCCAGCCCCTACCCCATTCTGTCCCTGTTACCCTCTCCAGCCCCTACCCCATTCTGTGACCCTCTCCAGCCCCTACCCCATTCTGTCCCCGTGACCCTCTCCAGCCCCTACCCCATTCTGCCCCTGTGACCCTCTCCAGCTCCTACCCCATTCTGAGTCTCTGTGACCCTAACCAGCCCCTACCCCATTCTGATTCCCTGTGACCCTCTCCAGCCCCTACCCCATTCTGAGTCCCTGTGACCCTCTCCAGCCCCTACCCCATTCTGTCCCGTTGACCCTCTCCAGCCCCTACCCCATTCTGTCCCTGGAACCCTCTCCAGCCCCTACCCCATTCTGAGTCTCTGTGACGCTATCCAGCCCCTACCCCATTCTGATTCCCTGTGACCCTCTCCAGCCCCGACCCCATTCTGAGTCCCCGTGACTCTCTCCAGCCCCTACCCCATTCTGAGTCCCTGTGACCCTCTCCAGCCGCTACCCCATTCTGCCTCTGTGACCCTCTCCATCCCCTACCCCATTCTGAGTCTCTGTGACCCTCTCCAGCCCCTACCCCATTCTGTCCCTGTGACCCTCTCCAGCCCCTACCCCATTCTGTCCCCGTGACCCTCTCCAGCCCCTACCCCATTCTGCCCCTGTGACCCACTCCAGCTCCTACCCCATTCTGAGTCTCTGTGACCCTATCCAGCCCCTACCCCATTCTGATTCCCTGTGACCCTCTCCAGCCCCTACCCCATTCTGTCCCGGTGACCCTCTCCAGCCCCTACCCCATTCTGTCCCTGTGACCCTCTCCAGCCCCTACCCCATTCTGAGTCTCTGTGACGCTATCCAGCCCCTACCCGATTCTGATTCCCTGTGACCCTCTCCAGCCCCGACCCCATTCTGAGTCCCCGTGACTCTCTCCAGCCCCTACCCCATTCTGTCCCTGTGACCCTCTACAGCCCCTACCCCATTCTGAGTCCCTGTGACCCTCTCCAGCCCCTACCCCATTCTGAGTCACTGTGACCCTATCCAGCCCCTACCCCACTCTGAGTCTCTGTGACCCTATCCAGCCCCTACCCTATTCTGAGTCCCTGTGACCCTCTCCAGCCCGTACCCCATTCTCTGTGACCCTACAGAGCCCCTACCCCATTCTGAGTCCCTGTGACCCTCTCCAGCCCCTACCCCATTCTGAGTCCCTGTGACCCTATCCAACCCCTACCCCATTCTGAGTCCCTGTGACCCTCTCCAGCCCCTACCCCATTCTGAGTCCCTGTGACCCTCTCCAGCCCTACCCCATTCTGAGTCCCTGTGACACTCTCCAGCCCTTACCCCATTCTGAGTCCCTGTGACCCACTCCAGCCCCTACCCCATTCTGAGTCCCTGTGACTCACTCCATCCCCTACCCCATTCTGAGTCCCTGTGACACTCCCCAGCCCCTACCCCATTCTGAGTCCCTGTGACCCTCTCCAGCCCTTACCCCATTCTGTCCCTGTGATCCTCTCCAGCCCCTACGCCATTCTGAGTCCCTGTGACCCTCTCCAGCCCCTATAGCATTCTGAGTCCCTGTGACACTCTCCAGCCCCTACCCCATTCTGAGTCTCTGAGACCCTCTCCAGCCCCTACCCCATTCTGTCCCTGTGACCCTCTCAAGCCCCTACCCCATTCTGAGTCTCTGTGACCCTCTCCAGCCCCTACCCCATTCTGTCCCTGTTACCCTCTCCAGCCCCTACCCCATTCTGTGACCCTCTCCAGCCCCTACCCCATTCTGTCCCCGTGACCCTCTCCAGCCCCTACCCCATTCTGCCCCTGTGACCCACTCCAGCTCCTACCCCATTCTGAGTCTCTGTGACCCTATCCAGCCCCTACCCCATTCTGATTCCCTGTGACCCTCTCCAGCCCCTACCCCATTCTGTCCCGGTGACCCTCTCCAGCCCCTACCCCATTCTGTCCCTGTGACCCTCTCCAGCCCCTACCCCATTCTGAGTCTCTGTGACGCTATCCAGCCCCTACCCCATTCTGATTCCCTGTGACCCTCTCCAGCCCCGACCCCATTCTGAGTCCCCGTGACTCTCTCCAGCCCCTACCCCATTCTGTCCCTGTGACCCTCTACAGCCCCTACCCCATTCTGAGTCCCTGTGACCCTCTCCAGCCCCTACCCCATTCTGAGTCACTGTGACCCTATCCAGCCCCTACCCCACTCTGAGTCTCTGTGACCCTATCCAGCCCCTACCCTATTCTGAGTCCCCGTGACCCTCTCCAGCCCCTACCCCATTCTGCCCCTGTGACCCACTCCAGCTCCTACCCCATTCTGAGTCTCTGTGACCCTATCCAGCCCCTACCCCATTCTGATTCCCTGTGACCCTCTCCAGCCCCTACCCCATTCTGTCCCGGTGACCCTCTCCAGCCCCTACCCCATTCTGTCCCTGTGACCCTCTCCAGCCCCTACCCCATTCTGAGTCTCTGTGACGCTATCCAGCCCCTACCCCATTCTGATTCCCTGTGACCCTCTCCAGCCCCGACCCCATTCTGAGTCCCCGTGACTCTCTCCAGCCCCTACCCCATTCTGTCCCTGTGACCCTCTACAGCCCCTACCCCATTCTGAGTCCCTGTGACCCTCTCCAGCCCCTACCCCATTCTGAGTCACTGTGACCCTATCCAGCCCCTACCCCACTCTGAGTCTCTGTGACCCTATCCAGCCCCTACCCTATTCTGAGTCCCTGTGACCCTCTCCAGCCCGTACCCCATTCTCTGTGACCCTACAGAGCCCCTACCCCATTCTGAGTCCCTGTGACCCTCTCCAGCCCCTACCCCATTCTGAGTCCCTGTGACCCTATCCAACCCCTACCCCATTCTGAGTCCCTGTGACCCTCTCCAGCCCCTACCCCATTCTGAGTCCCTGTGACCCTCTCCAGCCCCTACCCCATTCTGAGTCCCTGTGACACTCTCCAGCCCTTACCCCATTCTGAGTCCCTGTGACCCACTCCAGCCCCTACCCCATTCTGAGTCCCTGTGACTCACTCCATCCCCTACCCCATTCTGAGTCCCTGTGACACTCCCCAGCCCCTACCCCATTCTGAGTCCCTGTGACCCTCTCCAGCCCTTACCCCATTCTGTCCCTGTGATCCTCTCCAGCCCCTACGCCATTCTGAGTCCCTGTGACCCTCTCCAGCCCCTATAGCATTCTGAGTCCCTGTGACACTCTCCAGCCCCTACCCCATTCTGAGTCTCTGAGACCCTCTCCAGCCCCTACCCCATTCTGTCCCTGTGACCCTCTCAAGCCCCTACCACATTCTGAGTCCCTGTGACCCTCTCCAGACCCTACCCCATTCTGTGTCCCTGTGACCCTCTCCAGCCCCTAACCCATTCTGAGTCCCTGTGACCCTCTCCTGACCCTACCCCATTCTGAGACCCTGTGACCCTATCCAGCACCTACCCCATTCTGTCTCTGTGACCCTATCCAGCCCCTACCCCATTCTGTCCCTGTGACCCTCTCCAACCCCTACCCCATTCTGA
Source organism: Hypanus sabinus (assembly GCF_030144855.1). Taxonomy (NCBI): domain Eukaryota; kingdom Metazoa; phylum Chordata; class Chondrichthyes; order Myliobatiformes; family Dasyatidae; genus Hypanus; species Hypanus sabinus. The sequence continues at coordinate 349,526 of NW_026778916.1, forward strand.
GTCCCTGTGACCCGCTCCTGCGCCTACCCCATTCTGAGTCCCTGTGACCCTCTCCAGCCCCTACTCAATTCTGTCACTGTGACCCTCTCCAGCCACTACCCCATTCTGTGTCCCTGTGACCCTATCCAGCCCCTACCCCTTCTGAGTCCCTGTGACCCTATCCAGCCCCGACCCCATTCTGTCCCTGTGACCCTCTCCAGCCCCTACCCCATTCTGACTCACTGTGACCCTCTCCAGCCCCTATCCCATTCTGAGACCCTGTGACCCTAACCAGCCCCTACGACATTCTGAGTCTCTGTGACCCGATCCAGCCGCTACCCCATTCTGAGTCCCTGTGACCCTCTCCAGCCCCTACACCATTCTGTGTCCCTGTGACCCTCTCCAGCCCCTACCCAATTCTGAGTCCCTGTGACCCTCTCCAGCCCCTACCCCATTCTGTCCCTGTGACCCTCTCCAGCTCTACCCCATTCTGTCCCTGTGACCATCTCCAGCCCCTACCCCATTCTGAGTCCCTGTGACCCTCTCCAGCCCCTACCCCATTCTGAGTCACTGTGACCCTATCCAGCCCCTACCCCACTCTGAGTCTCTGTGACCGTATCCAGCCCCTACCCTATTCTGAGTCACTGTGACCCTCTCCAGCCCGTACCCCATTCTCTGTGACCCTATAGAGCCCATACCCCATTCTGAGACCCTGTGACCCTCTTCAGCCCCTACACCATTCTGAGTCCCTGTGACCCTCTCCAGCCGCTACCCCATTCTGAGTCCCTGTGACCCTATCCAGCCCCTACACCATTCTGAGTCCCTGTGACCCTCTCCAGCCCCTATACCATTCTGAGTCCCTGTGACCCTCTCCAGCCCCTAACCCATTCTGAGTCTCTGTGACCCTGTCCAGCCCCTACCCCATTCTGTCCCTGTGACCCTCTCCAGCCCCTACCCCATTCTGTCCCTGTGACGCTCTCCAGCCCCTACCCCATTCTGAGTCCCTGTGACCCTCTCCAGCCCCTACCCCATTCTGTCCCTGTGAACCTCACCAGCCCCTACCCCATTCTGAGTCCCTGTGACCCTCTCCTGACCCTACCCCATTCTGAGACCCTGTGACCCTATCCAGCCCCTACTCCATTCTGTCCCTGTGACCCTCTCCAGTCCTTACCCCATTCTGTCGCTGTGACCCTCTCCAGCCCCTACCCAATTCTGAGTCCCTGTGAACCTCTCCAGCCCCTACCCCATTCTGAGTCCCTGTGACCCTCTCCAGCCCCTACCCCATTCTGAGACCCTGTGACCCTATCCAGACCCTACCCCATTCTGAGTCCCTGTGACCCTCTCCAGCCCCTACCCCATTCTGTCCTGGTGACCCTCTCCAGCCCCTAACCAATTCTGAGTCCCTGTGACCCTCTCCAGCCCCTACCCCATTCTGTCCCTGTGACACTCTCCAGCCCCTACCCCATTCTGTCCCTGTGACTCTCTCCAGCCCCTACCCCATTCTGAGTTCCTGTGACCCTCTCCAGCCCCTACCCCATTCTGAGTCACTGTGACCCTATCCAGCCCCTACCCCACTCTGAGTCTCTGTGACCCTATCCAGCCCCTACCCTATTCTGAGTCCCTGTGACCCACTCCAGCCCGTACACCATTCTCTGTGACCCTATAGAGCCCCTACCCCATTCTGAGACCCTGTGACCCTCTTCAGCTCCTACACCATTCTGAGTCCCTGTGACACTCTCCAGCCCCTACCCCATTCTGAGTCTCTGTGAACCTCTCCAGCCCCTACCCCATTCTGAGTCCCTGTGACCCTCTCCAGCCCCTACCCCATTCTGTCCCGGTGACCCTCTCCAGCCCCTACCCCATTCTGTCCCTGTGACCCTCTCCAGCCCCTACCCCATTCTGAGTCTCTGTGACCCTATCCAGCCCCTACCCCATTCTGATTCCCTGTGACCATCTCCAGCCCCGACCCAATTCTGAGTCCCTGTGACTCTCTCCAGCCCCTACCCCATTCTGTCCCGGTGACCCTCTCCAGCCCCTACCCCATTCTGTCCCTGTGACACTCTACAGCCCCTACCCCATTCTGAGTCCCTGTGACTATCTCCAGCCCCTACCCCATTCTGAGTCACTGTGACCCTATCCAGCCCCTACCCCACTCTGAGTCTCTGTGACCCTATCCAGCCCCTACCCCATTCTGAGTCCCTGTGACCCTCTCCAGCCCGTACCCCATTCTCTGTGACCCTATAGAGCCCCTACCCCATTCTGAGTCCCTGTGACCCTCTTCAGCCCCTACACCATTCTGAGTCCCTGTGACCCTCTCCAGCCCCTACCCCATTCTGTCCTGGTGACCCTCTCCAGCCCCTACCCCATTCTGAGTCCCTGTGACCCTCTCCTGACCCTACCCCATTCTGTCCCTGTGACCCTCTCCTGACCCTACCCCATTCTGAGACCCTGTGACCCTATCCAGCCCCTACTCCATTCTGTCCCTGTGACCCTCTCCAGCCCCTACCCAATTCTGAGTCCCTGTGAACCTCTCCAGCCCCTACCCCATTCTGAGTCCCTGTGACCCTCTCCAGCCCCTACCCCATTCTGAGACCCTGTGACCCTATCCAGCCCCTACCCCATTCTGAGTCCCTGTGACCCTCTCCAGCCCATACTCCATTCTGTCCTGGTGACCCTCTCCAGCCCCTAACCAATTCTGAGTCCCTGTGACCCTCTCCAGCCCCTACCCCATTCTGTCCCTGTGACCCTCTCCAGCCCCTACCCCATTCTGTCCCTGTGACTCTCTCCAGCCCCTACCCCATTCTGAGTCCCTGTGACCCTCTCCAGCCCCTACCCCATTCTGAGTCACTATCCAGCCACTACCCCGCTCTGAGTCTCTGTGACCCTCTCCAGCCCTTACCCCATTCTGTCCCTGTGTCCCACTCCAGCCCCTAACCAATTCTGAGTCCCTGTGACCCTCTCCAGCCCCTACCACATTCTGAGTCCCTGTGACCCTCTCCAGCCCCTACCCCATTCTGAGTCACTGTGACCCTATCCAGCCCCTACCCCACTCTGAGTCTCTGTGACCCTATCCAGCCCCTACCCTATTCTGAGTCCCTGTGACCCTCTCCAGCCCGTACCCCATTCTCTGTGACCCTATAGAGCCCCTGCCCCATTCTGAGACCCTGTGACCCTCTTCAGCCCCTACACCATTCTGAGTCCCTGTGACCCTCTCCAGCCGCTACCCCATTCTGAGTCCCTGTGACCCTATCCAGCCCCTACACCATTCTGAGTCCCTGTGACCCTCTCCAGCCCCTACCCCATTCTGAGTCTCTGTGACCCTGTCCAGCCCCTACCACATTCTGTCCCTGTGACCCTCTCCAGCCCCTACCCCATTCTGTCCCTGTGACCCTCTCCAGCCCCTACCCCATTCTGAGTCCCTGTGACCCTCTCCAGCCCCTACCCCATTCTGTCCCTGTGAACCTCACCAGCCCCTACCCCATTCTGAGTCCCTGTGACCCTCTCCTGACCCTACCCCATTCTGAGACCCTGTGACCCTATCCAGCCCCTACTCCATTCTGTCCCTGTGACCCTCTCCAGTCCTTACCCCATTCTGTCGCTGTGACCCTCTCCAGCCCCTACCCAATTCTGAGTCCCTGTGAACCTCTCCAGCCCCTACCCCATTCTGAGTCCCTGTGACCCTCTCCAGCCCCTACCCCATTCTGAGACCCTGTGACCCTATCCAGACCCTACCCCATTCTGAGTCCCTGTGACCCTCTCCAGCCCCTACCCCATTCTGTCCTGGTGACCCTCTCCAGCCCCTAACCAATTCTGAGTCCCTGTGACCCTCTCCAGCCCCTACCCCATTCTGTCCCTGTGACACTCTCCAGCCCCTACCCCATTCTGTCCCTGTGACTCTCTCCAGCCCCTACCCCATTCTGAGTCCCTGTGACCCTCTCCAGCCCCTACCCCATTCTGAGTCACTGTGACCCTATCCAGCCCCTACCCCACTCTGAGTCTCTGTGACCCTATCCAGCCCCTACCCTATTCTGAGTCCCTGTGACCCACTCCAGCCCGTACACCATTCTCTGTGACCCTATAGAGCCCCTACCCCATTCTGAGACCCTGTGATCCTCTTCAGCACCTACACCATTCTGAGTCCCTGTGACACTCTCCAGCCCCTACCCCATTCTGAGTCCCTGTGACCCTCTCCAGCCCCTACCCCATTCTGTCCCGGTGACCCTCTCCAGCCCCTACCCCATTCTGTCCCTGTGACCCTCTCCAGCCCCTACCCCATTCTGAGTCTCTGTGACCCTATCCAGCCCCTACCCCATTCTGATTCCCTGTGACCATCTCCAGCCCCGACCCCATTCTGAGTCCCTGTGACTCTCTCCAGCCCCTACCCCATTCTGTCCCGGTGACCCTCTCCAGCCCCTACCCCATTCTGTCCCTGTGACACTCTACAGCCCCTACCCCATTCTGAGTCCCTGTGACCCTATCCAGCCCCTACCCAACTCTGAGTCTCTGTGACCCTATCCAGCCCCTACCCCATTCTGAGTCCCTGTGACCCTCTCCAGCCCGTACCCCATTCTCTGTGACCCTATAGAGCCCCTACCCCATTCTGAGTCCCTGTGACCCTCTTCAGCCCCTACACCATTCTGAGTCCCTGTGACCCTCTCCAGCCCCTACCCCATTCTGTCCTGGTGACCCTCTCCAGCCCCTACCCCATTCTGAGTCCCTGTGACACTCTCCTGACCCTACCCCATTCTGTCCCTGTGACCCTCTCCTGACCCTACCCCATTCTGAGACCCTGTGACCCTATCCAGCCCCTACTCCATTCTGTCCCTGTGACCCTCTCCAGCCCCTACCCAATTCTGAGTCCCTGTGAACCTCTCCAGCCCCTACCCCATTCTGAGTCCCTGTGACCCTCTCCAGCCCCTACCCCATTCTGTCCCGGTGACCCTCTCCAGCCCCTACCCCATTCTGTCCCTGTGACCCTCTCCAGCCCCTACCCCATTCTGAGTCTCTGTGACCCTATCCAGCCCCTACCCCATTCTGATTCCCTGTGACCATCTCCAGCCCCGACCCCATTCTGAGTCCCTGTGACTCTCTCCAGCCCCTACCCCATTCTGTCCCGGTGACCCTCTCCAGCCCCTACCCCATTCTGTCCCTGTGACACTCTACAGCCCCTACCCCATTCTGAGTCCCTGTGACCCTATCCAGCCCCTACCCAACTCTGAGTCTCTGTGACCCTATCCAGCCCCTACCCCATTCTGAGTCCCTGTGACCCTCTCCAGCCCGTACCCCATTCTCTGTGACCCTATAGAGCCCCTACCCCATTCTGAGTCCCTGTGACCCTCTTCAGCCCCTACACCATTCTGAGTCCCTGTGACCCTCTCCAGCCCCTACCCCATTCTGTCCTGGTGACCCTCTCCAGCCCCTACCCCATTCTGAGTCCCTGTGACACTCTCCTGACCCTACCCCATTCTGTCCCTGTGACCCTCTCCTGACCCTACCCCATTCTGAGACCCTGTGACCCTATCCAGCCCCTACTCCATTCTGTCCCTGTGACCCTCTCCAGCCCCTACCCAATTCTGAGTCCCTGTGAACCTCTCCAGCCCCTACCCCATTCTGAGTCCCTGTGACCCTCTCCAGCCCCTACCCCATTCTGTCCCTGTGACCCTCTCCAGCCCCTACCCCATACTGTCCCTGTGACCATCTCCAGCCCCTATCCCATTCTGAGTCCCTGTGACCCTCTCCAGCCCCTACCCCATTCTGAGTCACTGTGACCCTATCAAGCCCCTACCCCACTCTGAGTCTCTGTGACCGTATCCAGCCCCTACCCTATTCTGAGTCCCTGTGACCCTCTCCAGCCCGTACCCCATTCTCTGTGACCCTATAGAGCCCGTGCCCCATTCTGAGACCCTGTGACCCTCTCCAGCCCCTACCCAATTCTGTCCCGGTGACCCTCTCCAGCCCCTACCCAATTCTGAGTCCCTGTGACCCTCTCCAGCCCCTACCCCATTCTGTCCCTGTGACCCTCTCCAGCCCCTACCCCATACTGTCCCTGTAACCATCTCCAGCCCCTATCCCATTCTGAGTCCCTGTGACCCTCTCCTGCCCCTATACCATTCTGAGTCCCTGTGACCCTCTCCAGCCCCTACCCCATTCTGAGTCTCTGTGACCCTGTCCAGCCCCTACCACATTCTGTCCCTGTGACCCTCTCCAGCCCCTACCCCATTCTGTCCCTGTGACCCTCTCCAGCCCCTACCCCATTCTGAGTCCCTGTGACCCTCTCCAGCCCTTACCCCATTCTGTCCCTGTGAACCTCACCAGCCCCTACCCCATTCTGAGTCCCTGTGACCCTCTCCTGACCCTACCCCATTATGAGACCCTGTGACCCTATCCAGCCCCTACTCCATTCTGTCCCTGTGACTCTCTCCAGTCCTTACCCCATTCTGTCGCTGTGACCCTCTCCAGCCCCTACCCAATTCTGAGTCCCTGTGAACCTCTCCAGCCCCTACCCCATTCTGAGTCCCTGTGACCCTCTCCAGCCCTTACCCCATTCTGAGACCCTGTGACCCTATCCAGACCCTACCCCATTCTGAGTCCCTGTGACCCTCTCCAGCCCCTACCCCATTCTGTCCTGGTGACCCTCTCCAGCCCCTAACCAATTCTGAGTCCCTGTGACCCTCTCCAGCCCCTACCCCATTCTGTCCCTGTGACACTCTCCAGCCCCTACCCCATTCTGTCCCTGTGACTCTCTCCAGCCCCTACCCCATTCTGAGTCCCTGTGACCCTCTCCAGCCCCTACCCCATTCTGAGTCACTGTGACCCTATCCAGCCCCTACCCCACTCTGAGTCTCTGTGACCCTATCCAGCCCCTACCCTATTCTGAGTCCCTGTGACCCACTCCAGCCCGTACCCCATTCTCTGTGACCCTATAGAGCCCCTACCCCATTCTGAGACCCTGTGACCCTCTTCAGCCCCTACACCATTCTGAGTCCCTGTGACACTCTCCAGCCCCTACCCCATTCTGAGTCTCTGTGAACCTCTCCAGCCCCTACCCCATTCTGAGTCCCTGTGACCCTCTCCAGCCCCTACCCCATTCTGTCCCGGTGACCCTCTCCAGCCCCTACCCCATTCTGTCCCTGTGACCCTCTCCAGCCCCTACCCCATTCTGAGTCTCTGTGACCCTATCCAGCCCCTACCCCATTCTCATTCCCTGTGACCCTCTCCAGCCCCGACCCCATTCTGAGTCCCTGTGACTCTCTCCAGCCCCTACCCCATTCTGTCCCGGTGACCTCTCCAGCCCCTAACCCATTCTGTCCCTGTGACCCTCCACAGCCCCTACCCCATTCTGAGTCCCTGTGACTATCTCCAGCCCCTACCCCATTCTGAGTCACTGTGACCCTATCCAGCCCCTACCCCACTCTGAGTCTCTGTGACCCTATAGAGACCCTACCCCATTCTGAGTCCCTGTGACCCTCTTCAGCCCCTACACCATTCTGAGTCCCTGTGACCCTCTCCAGCCCCTACCCCATTCTGTCCTGGTGACCCTCTCCAGCCCCTACCCCATTCTGAGTCCCTGTGACCCTCTCCTGACCCTACCCCATTCTGTCCCTGTGACCCTCTCCTGACCCTACCCCATTCTGAGACCCTGTGACCCTATCCAGCCCCTACTCCATTCTCTCCCTGTGACCCTCTCCAGCCCCTACCCAATTCTGAGTCCCTGTGAACCTCTCCAGCCCCTACCCCATTCTGAGTCCCTGTGACCCTCTCCAGCCCCTACCCCATTCTGAGACCCTGTGACCCTATCCAGCCCCTACCCCATTCTGAGTCCCTGTGACCCTCTCCAGCCCATACTCCATTCTGTCCTGGTGACCCTCTCCAGCCCCTAACCAATTCTGAGTCCCTGTGACCCTCTCCAGCCCCTACCCCATTCTGTCCCTGTGACCCTCTCCAGCCCCTACCCCATTCTGTCCCTGTGACTCTCTCCAGCCCCTACCCCATTCTGAGTCCCTGTGACCCTCTCCAGCCCCTACCCCATTCTGAGTCACTATCCAGCCCCTACCCCATTCTGAGTCTCTGTGACCCTATCCAGCCCCTACCCCATTCTGAGTCCCTGTGACCCTCTCCAGCCCGTACCCCATTCTCTGTGACCCTATAGAGCCCCTACCCCATTCTGAGACCCTGTGACCCTCTTCAGCCCCTACACCATTCTGAGTCCCTGTGACACTCTCCAGCCCCTACCCCATTCTGAGTCCCTGTGACCCTCTCCAGCCCCTAACCCATTCTGAGCCCTGTGACCCTCTCCAGCCCCTACCCCATTCTGAGTCCCTGTGACCCACTCCATCACCTACCCCATTCGGAGTCCCTGTGACCATCCCCAGCCCCTACCCCATTCTGAGTCCCTGTGACCCTCTCCAGCCCCTACCCCATTCTGAGTCCCTGTGACCCTCTCCTGACCCTACCCCATTCTGTCCCTGTGACCCTCTCCTGACCCTACCCCATTCTGAGACCCTGTGACCCTATCCAGCCCCTACTCCATTCTCTCCCTGTGACCCTCTCCAGCCCCTACCCAATTCTGAGTCCCTGTGAACCTCTCCAGCCCCTACCCCATTCTGAGTCCCTGTGACCCTCTCCAGCCCCTACCCCATTCTGAGACCCTGTGACCCTATCCAGCCCCTACCCCATTCTGAGTCCCTGTGACCCTCTCCAGCCCATACTCCATTCTGTCCTGGTGACCCTCTCCAGCCCCTAACCAATTCTGAGTCCCTGTGACCCTCTCCAGCCCCTACCCCATTCTGTCCCTGTGACCCTCTCCAGCCCCTACCCCATTCTGTCCCTGTGACTCTCTCCAGCCCCTACCCCATTCTGAGTCCCTGTGACCCTCTCCAGCCCCTACCCCATTCTGAGTCACTATCCAGCCCCTACCCCATTCTGAGTCTCTGTGACCCTATCCAGCCCCTACCCCATTCTGAGTCCCTGTGACCCTCTCCAGCCCATACCCCATTCTCTGTGACACTATAGAGCCCCTACCCCATTCTGAGACCCTGTGACCCTCTTCAGCCCCTACACCATTCTGAGTCCCTGTGACACTCTCCAGCCCCTACCCCATTCTGAGTCCCTGTGACCCTCTCCAGCCCCTAACCCATTCTGAGCCCTGTGACCCTCTCCAGCCCCTACCCCATTCTGAGTCCCTGTGTCCCTCTCCAGCCCTTACCCCATTCTGTCCCTGTGACCCCTCTCCAGACCCTACCCCATTCTGAGTCCCTGTGACCCACTCCATCACCTACCCCATTCGGAGTCCCTGTGACCATCCCCAGCCCCTACCCCATTCTGAGTCCCTGTGACCCTCTCCAGCCCTTACCCCATTCTGTCCCTGTGACCCTATCCAGCCCCTACTCCATTCTGTCCCTGTGACCCTCTCCAGCCCTTACCCCATTCTGTCCCTGTGACCCTCTCCAGCCCCTACCCAATTCTGAGTCCCTGTGAACCTCTCCAGCCCCTACCCCATTCTGAGTCCCTGTGACCCTCTCCAGCCCCTACCCCATTCTGAGACCCTGTGACCCTATCCAGCCCCTACCCCATTCTGAGTCCCTGTGACCCTCTCCAGACCCTAACCCATTCTGAGCCCTGTGACCCTCTCCAGCCCCTACCCCATTCTGAGTCCCTGTGTCCCTCTCCAGCCCTTACCCCATTCTGTCCCTGTGACCCCTCTCCAGCCCCTACCCCATTCTGAGTCCCTGTGACCCTCTCCAGCCCCTACCCCATTCTGAGACCCTGTGACCCTATCCAGCCCCTACCCCATTCTGAGTCCCTGTGACCCTCTCCAGCTCCTACCCCATTCTGTCCTGGTGACCCTCTCCAGCCCCTAACCATTTCTGAGTCCCTGTGACCCTCTCCAGCCCCTACCCCATTCTGTCCCTGTGACCCTCTCCAGCCCCTACCCCATTCTGTCCCTGTGACTCTCTCCAGCCCCTACCCCATTCTGAGTCCCTGTGACCCTCTCCAGCCCCTACCCCATTCTGAGTCACTGTGACCCTATCCAGCCACTACCCCACTCTGAGTCTCTGTGACCCTCTCCAGCCCTTACCCCATTCTGTCCCTGTGACCCACTCCAGCCCCTACCCAATTCTGAGTCCCTGTGACCCTCTCCAGCCCCTACCCCATTCTGAGTCCCTGTGACCCTCTCCAGCCCCTACCACATTCTGAGTCCCTGTGACCCTCTCCAGCCCCTACCCCATTCTGAGTCACTGTGACCCTATCCAGCCCCTACCCCACTCAGAGTCTCTGTGACCCTATCCAGCCCCTACCCTATTCTGAGTCCCTGTGACCCTCTCCAGCCCGTACCCCATTCTCTGTGACCCTATAGAGCCCCTACCCCATTCTGAGACCCTGTGACCCTCTTCAGCCCCTACACCATTCTGAGTCCCTGTGACACTCTCCAGCCCCTACCCCATTCTGCGTCCCTGTGACCCTCTCCAGCCCCTAAACCATTCTGAGCCCTGTGACCCTCTCCAGCCCCTACCCCATTCTGAGTCCCTGTGTCCCTCTCCAGCCCTTACCCCATTCTGTCCCTGTGACCCCTCTCCAGACCCTACACCATTCTGAGTCCCTGTGACCCACTCCATCACCTACCCCATTCTGAGTCCCTGTGACCCTCCCCAGCCCCTACCCCATTCTGAGTCCCTGTGACCATCTCCAGCCCTTACCACATTCTGTCCCTGTGACCCTCTCCAGCCCCTACCCCATTCTGAGTCCCTGTGACCCTCTCCAGCCCCTATACCATTCTGAGTCCCTGTGAACCTCCGCAGCCCCTATACCATTCTGAGTCCCTGTGACCCTCTCCAGCCCCTACCCCATTCTGAGTCTCTGTGACCCTATCCAGCCGCTACCCCATCCTGTCCCTATGACCCTCCTCAGCCCCTGCCCCATTCTGAGTCCCTGTGACTCTCTCCAGCCCCTACCCCATTCTGAGTCCCTGTGACCCTCTCCAGCCCCTACCCCATTCTGAGTCACTGTGACCCTATCCAGCCCCTACCCCACTCTGAGTCTCTGTGACCCTATCCAGCCCCTACCCTATTCTGAGTCCCTGTGACCCACTCCAGCCCGTACCCCATTCTCTGTGACCCTATAGAGCCCCTACCCCATTCTGAGACCCTGTGACCCTCTTCAGCCCCTACACCATTCTGAGTCCCTGTGACACTGTCCAGCCGCTACCCCATTCTGAGTATCTGTGACCCTCTCCAGCCCCTACCCCATTCTGAGTCCCTGTGACCCTCTCCAGCCCCTACCCCATTCTGTCCCGGTGACCCTCTCCAGCCCCTACCCCGTTCTGTCCCTGTGACCCTCTCCAGCCCCTACCCCATTCTGAATCTCTGTGACCCTATCCAGCCCCTACCCCATTCTGATTCCCTGTGACCCTCTCCAGCCCCGACCCCATTCTGAGTCCCTGTGACTCTCTCCAGCCCCTACCCCATTCTGTCCCGGTGACCCTCTCCAGCCCCTACCCCATTCTGTCCCTGTAACCCTCTACAGCCCCTACCCCATTCTGAGTCCCTGTGACCATCTCCAGCCCCTACCCCATTCTGAGTCACTGTGACCCTAACCAGCCCCTACCCCACTCTGAGTCTCTGTGACCCTATCCAGCCCCTACCCCATTCTGAGTCCCTGTGACCCTCTCCAGCCCGTACCCCATTCTCTGTGACCCTATAGAGCCCCTACCCCATTCTGAGTCCCTGTGACCCTCTTCAGCCCCTACACCATTCTGAGTCCCTGTGACCCTCTCTAGCCCCTACCCCATTCTGTCCTGGTGACCCTCTCCAGCCCCTACCCCATTCTGAGTCCCTGTGACCCTCTCCTGACCCTACCCCATTCTGTCCCTGTGACCCTCTCCTGACCCTACCCCATTCTGAGTCCCTGTGACCCTCTCCAGCCCCTACCCCATTCTGAGACCCTGTGACCATATCCAGCCCCTACCCCATTCTGAGTCCCTGTGACCCTCTCCAGCCCCTACCCCATTCTGTCCTGGTGACCCTCTCCAGCCCCTAACCAATTCTGAGTCCCTGTGACCCTCTCCAGCCCCTACCCCATTCTGTCCCTGTGACCCTCTCCAGCCCCTACCCCATTCTGTCCCTGTGACTCTCTCCAGCCCCTACCCCATTCTGAGTCCCTGTGACCCTCTCCAGCCCCTACCCCATTCTGAGTCACTGTGACCCTATCCAGCCACTACCCCACTCTGAGTCTCTGTGACCCTCTCCAGCCCTTACCCCATTCTGTCCCTGTGACCCACTCCAGCCCCTACCCAATTCTGAGTCCCTGTGACCCTCTCCAGCCCCTACCCCATTCTGAGTCCCTGTGACCCTCTCCAGCCCCTACCACATTCTGAGTCCCTGTGACCCTCTCCAGCCCCTACCCCATTCTGAGTCACTGTGACCCTATCCAGCCCCTACCCCACTCTGAGTCTCTGTGACCCTATCCAGCCCCTACCCTATTCTGAGTCCCTGTGACCCTCTCCAGCCCGTACCCCATTCTCTGTGACCCTATAGAGCCCCTACCCCATTCTGAGACCCTGTGACCCTCTTCAGCCCCTACACCATTCTGAGTCCCTGTGACACTCTCCAGCCCCTACCCCATTCTGAGTCCCTGTGACCCTCTCCAGCCCCTAACCCATTCTGAGCCCTGTGACCCTCTCCAGCCCCTACCCCATTCTGAGTCCCTGTGTCCCTCTCCAGCCCTTACCCCATTCTGTCCCTGTGACCCCTCTCCAGACCCTACCCCATTCTGAGTCCCTGTGACCCACTCCATCACCTACCCCATTCTGAGTCCCTGTGACCCTCCCCAGCCCCTACCCCATTCTGAGTCCCTGTGACCCTCTCCAGCCCTTACCCCATTCTGTCCCTGTGACCCTCTCCAGCCCCTACCCCATTCTGAGTCCCTGTGACCCTCTCCAGCCCCTATACCATTCTGAGTCCCTGTGAACCTCTCCAGCCCCTATACCATTCTGAGTCCCTGTGACCCTCTCCAGCCCCTACCCCATTCTGTCCCTGTAACCCTCTACAGCCCCTACCCCATTCTGAGTCCCTGTGACCATCTCCAGCCCCTACCCCATTCTGAGTCACTGTGACCCTATCCAGCCCCTACCCCACTCTGAGTCTCTGTGACCCTATCCAGCCCCTACCCCATTCTGAGTCCCTGTGACCCTCTCCAGCCCGTACCCCATTCTCTGTGACCCTATAGAGCCCCTACCCCATTCTGAGTCCCTGTGACCCTCTTCAGCCCCTACACCATTCTGAGTCCCTGTGACCCTCTCCAGCCCCTACCCCATTCTGTCCTGGTGACCCTCTCCAGCCCCTACCCCATTCTGAGTCCCTGTGACCCTCTCCTGACCCTACCCCATTCTGTCCCTGTGACCCTCTCCTGACCCTACCCCATTCTGAGTCCCTGTGACCCTCTCCAGCCCCTACCCCATTCTGAGACCCTGTGACCCTATCCAGCCCCTACCCCATTCTGAGTCCCTGTGACCCTCTCCAGCCCCTACCCCATTCTGTCCTGGTGACCCTCTCCAGCCCCTAACCAATTCTGAGTCCCTGTGACCCTCTCCAGCCCCTACCCCATTCTGTCCCTGTGACCCTCTCCAGCCCCTACCCCATTCTGTCCCTGTGACTCTCTCCAGCCCCTACCCCATTCTGAGTCCCTGTGACCCTCTCCAGCCCCTACCCCATTCTGAGTCACTGTGACCCAATCCAGCCACTACCCCACTCTGAGTCTCTGTGACCCTCTCCAGCCCTTACCCCATTCTGTCCCTGTGACCCACTCCAGCCCCTACCCAATTCTGAGTCCCTGTGACACTCTCCAGCCCCTACCCCATTCTGAGTCCCTGTGACCCTCTCCAGCCCCTACCACATTCTGAGTCCCTGTAACCCTCTCCAGCCCCTACCCCATTCTGAGTCACTGTGACCCTATCAAGCCCCTACCCCACTCTGAGTCTCTGTGACCCTATCAAGCCCCTACCCTATTCTGAGTCCCTGTGACCCTCTCCAGCCCGTACCCCATTCTCTGTGACCCTATAGAGCCCCTACCCCATTCTGAGACCCTGTGACCCTCTTCAGCCCCTACACCATTCTGAGTCCCTGTGACACTCTCCAGCCCCTACCCCATTCTGAGTCCCTGTGACCCTCTCCAGCCCCTAACCCATTCTGAGCCCTGTGACCCTCTCCAGCCCCTACCCCATTCTGAGTCCCTGTGTCCCTCTCCAGCCCTTACCCCATTCTGTCCCTGTGACCCCTCTCCAGACCCTACCCCATTCTGAGTCCCTGTGACCCACTCCATCACCTACCCCATTCTGAGTCCCTGTGACCCTCCCCAGCCCCTACCCCATTCTGAGTCCCTGTGACCCTCTCCAGCCCTTACCCCATTCTGTCCCTGTGACCCTCTCCAGCCCCTACCCCATTCTGAGTCCCTGTAACCCTCTCCAGCCCCTATACCATTCTGAGTCCCTGTGAACCTCTCCAGCCCCTATACCATTCTGAGTCCCTGTGACCCTCTCCAGCCCCTACCCCATTCTGAGTCTCTGTGACCCTATCCAGCCCCTACCCCATCCTGTCCCTATGACCCTCCTCAGCCCCTGCCCCATTCTGAGTCCCTGTGACCCTCTCCAACCCCTACCCCATTCTGTCCCTGTGACCCTCTCCAGCCCCTACCCCATTCTGAGAACCTGTGACCCTCTCCAGCCCCTACCCCATTCTGAGTCCCTGTGACTCTCTCCAGCCCCTACCACATTCTGAGTCCCTCTGACCCTCTCCTGACACTACCCCATTCTGAGTCCCTGTGACCCGCTCCTGCGCCTACCCTATTCTGAGTCCCTGTGACCCTCTCCAGCCCTTACCCCATTCTGTCCCTGTGACCCTCTCCAGACCCTACCCCATTCTGTGTCCCTGTGACCCTCTCCAGCCCCGACCCCATTCTGTCCCGGTGACCCTCTCCAGCCCCTACCCCATTCTGACTCACTGTGACCCTCTCCAGCCCCTACACCATTCTGAGTCCCTGTGAACCTCTCCAGGCCCTATACCATTCTGTGTCCCTGTAACCCTCTCCAGCCCCTACCCCATTCTGAGTCTCTGTGACCCTATCCAGCCCCTACCCCATCCTGTCCCTATGACCCTCCTCAGCCCCTGCCCCATTCTGAGTCCCTGTGACCCTCTCCAGCCCCTACCCCATTCTGTCCCTGTGACCCTCTCCAGCCCCTACCCCATTCTACCCTGTGACCCTCTCCAGCCCCTACCTCATTCTGAGTCCCTGTGACTCTCTCCAGCCCCACCCGATTCTGAGTCCCTGTGACCCTCTCCTGACACTACCCCATTCTGAGACCCTGTGACCCTATCCAGCCCCTACCCTATTCTGAGTCCCTGTGACCCTCTCCAGCCCCTACCCCATTCTGTCCCTGTGACCTTCTCCAGCCCCTACCACATTCTGTCCCTGTGTCCCTCTCCAGCCCCTACCCCATTCTGTGTCCCTGTGACCCTCTCCAGCCCCGACCCCATTCTGTCCCTGTGACCCTCTCCAGCCCCTACCCCATTCTGACTCACTGTGACCCTCTCCAGCCCCTACACCATTCTGAGTCCCTGTGACACTCTCCAGCCACTACCCCATTCTGAGACCCTGTGACCCTAACCAGCCCCTACCCCATTCTGAGTCTCTGTGACCCTATCCAGCCCCTACCCCATTCTGAGTCCCTGTGACCCACTCCAGCCGCTACACCATTCTGAGTCCCTGTGACACTCTCCAGCCACTACCCCATTCTGACCCTGTGACCCACTCCAGCCCCTGCCCCATTCTGACCCTGTTACCCTCTCCAGCCCATACCGCATTCCGAGTCTCTGTGACCCTATAGAGCCCCTACCGCATTCTGAGTCCCTCTGACCCTCTCCAGCCCCTACCCCATTCTGAGTCCCTGTGACCCCTCTCCAGACCCTACCCCATTCTGAGTCCCTGTGACCCACTCCATCACCTACCCCATTCTGAGTCCCTGTGACCCTCCCCAGCCCCTACCCCATTCTGAGTCCCTGTGACCCTCTCCAGCCCTTACCCCATTCTGTCCCTGTGACCCTCTCCAGCCCCTACCCCATTCTGAGTCCCTGTGACCCTCTCCAGCCCCTATACCATTCTGAGTCCCTGTGAACCTCTCCAGCCCCTATACCATTCTGAGTCCCTGTGACCCTCTCCAGCCCCTACCCCATTCTGTCCCTGTAACCCTCTACAGCCCCTACCCCATTCTGAGTCCCTGTGACCATCTCCAGCCCCTACCCCATTCTGAGTCACTGTGACCCTATCCAGCCCCTACCCCACTCTGAGTCTCTGTGACCCTATCCAGCCCCTACCCCATTCTGAGTCCCTGTGACCCTCTCCAGCCCGTACCCCATTCTCTGTGACCCTATAGAGCCCCTACCCCATTCTGAGTCCCTGTGACCCTCTTCAGCCCCTACACCATTCTGAGTCCCTGTGACCCTCTCCAGCCCCTACCCCATTCTGTCCTGGTGACCCTCTCCAGCCCCTACCCCATTCTGAGTCCCTGTGACCCTCTCCTGACCCTACCCCATTCTGTCCCTGTGACCCTCTCCTGACCCTACCCCATTCTGAGTCCCTGTGACCCTCTCCAGCCCCTACCCCATTCTGAGACCCTGTGACCCTATCCAGCCCCTACCCCATTCTGAGTCCCTGTGACCCTCTCCAGCCCCTACCCCATTCTGTCCTGGTGACCCTCTCCAGCCCCTAACCAATTCTGAGTCCCTGTGACCCTCTCCAGCCCCTACCCCATTCTGTCCCTGTGACCCTCTCCAGCCCCTACCCCATTCTGTCCCTGTGACTCTCTCCAGCCCCTACCCCATTCTGAGTCCCTGTGACCCTCTCCAGCCCCTACCCCATTCTGAGTCACTGTGACCCAATCCAGCCACTACCCCACTCTGAGTCTCTGTGACCCTCTCCAGCCCTTACCCCATTCTGTCCCTGTGACCCACTCCAGCCCCTACCCAATTCTGAGTCCCTGTGACACTCTCCAGCCCCTACCCCATTCTGAGTCCCTGTGACCCTCTCCAGCCCCTACCACATTCTGAGTCCCTGTGACCCTCTCCAGCCCCTACCCCATTCTGAGTCACTGTGACCCTATCAAGCCCCTACCCCACTCTAAGTCTCTGTGACCCTATCAAGCCCCTACCCTATTCTGAGTCCCTGTGACCCTCTCCAGCCCGTACCCCATTCTCTGTGACCCTATAGAGCCCCTACCCCATTCTGAGACCCTGTGACCCTCTTCAGCCCCTACACCATTCTGAGTCCCTGTGACACTCTCCAGCCCCTACCCCATTCTGAGTCCCTGTGACCCTCTCCAGCCCCTAACCCATTCTGAGCCCTGTGACCCTCTCCAGCCCCTACCCCATTCTGAGTCCCTGTGTCCCTCTCCAGCCCTTACCCCATTCTGTCCCTGTGACCCCTCTCCAGACCCTACCCCATTCTGAGTCCCTGTGACCCACTCCATCACCTACCCCATTCTGAGTCCCTGTGACCCTCCCCAGCCCCTACCCCATTCTGAGTCCCTGTGACCCTCTCCAGCCCTTACCCCATTCTGTCCCTGTGACCCTCTCCAGCCCCTACCCCATTCTGAGTCCCTGTAACCCTCTCCAGCCCCTATACCATTCTGAGTCCCTGTGAACCTCTCCAGCCCCTATACCATTCTGAGTCCCTGTGACCCTCTCCAGCCCCTACCCCATTCTGAGTCTCTGTGACCCTATCCAGCCCCTACCCCATCCTGTCCCTATGACCCTCCTCAGCCCCTGCCCCATTCTGAGTCCCTGTGACCCTCTCCAACCCCTACCCCATTCTGTCCCTGTGACCCTCTCCAGCCCCTACCCCATTCTGAGAACCTGTGACCCTCTCCAGCCCCTACCCCATTCTGAGTCCCTGTGACTCTCTCCAGCCCCTACCACATTCTGAGTCCCTCTGACCCTCTCCTGACACTACCCCATTCTGAGTCCCTGTGACCCGCTCCTGCGCCTACCCTATTCTGAGTCCCTGTGACCCTCTCCAGCCCTTACCCCATTCTGTCCCTGTGACCCTCTCCAGACCCTACCCCATTCTGTGTCCCTGTGACCCTCTCCAGCCCCGACCCCATTCTGTCCCGGTGACCCTCTCCAGCCCCTACCCCATTCTGACTCACTGTGACCCTCTCCAGCCCCTACACCATTCTGAGTCCCTGTGAACCTCTCCAGGCCCTATACCATTCTGTGTCCCTGTAACCCTCTCCAGCCCCTACCCCATTCTGAGTCTCTGTGACCCTATCCAGCCCCTACCCCATCCTGTCCCTATGACCCTCCTCAGCCCCTGCCCCATTCTGAGTCCCTGTGACCCTCTCCAGCCCCTACCCCATTCTGTCCCTGTGACCCTCTCCAGCCCCTACCCCATTCTACCCTGTGACCCTCTCCAGCCCCTACCTCATTCTGAGTCCCTGTGACTCTCTCCAGCCCCACCCGATTCTGAGTCCCTGTGACCCTCTCCTGACACTACCCCATTCTGAGACCCTGTGACCCTATCCAGCCCCTACCCTATTCTGAGTCCCTGTGACCCTCTCCAGCCCCTACCCCATTCTGTCCCTGTGACCCTCTCCAGCCCCTACCACATTCTGTCCCTGTGTCCCTCTCCAGCCCCTACCCCATTCTGTGTCCCTGTGACCCTCTCCAGCCCCGACCCCATTCTGTCCCTGTGACCCTCTCCAGCCCCTACCCCATTCTGACTCACTGTGACCCTCTCCAGCCCCTACACCATTCTGAGTCCCTGTGACACTCTCCAGCCACTACCCCATTCTGAGACCCTGTGACCCTAACCAGCCCCTACCCCATTCTGAGTCTCTGTGACCCTATCCAGCCCCTACCCCATTCTGAGTCCCTGTGACCCACTCCAGCCGCTACACCATTCTGAGTCCCTGTGACACTCTCCAGCCACTACCCCATTCTGACCCTGTGACCCACTCCAGCCCCTGCCCCATTCTGACCCTGTTACCCTCTCCAGCCCATACCGCATTCCGAGTCTCTGTGACCCTATAGAGCCCCTACCGCATTCTGAGTCCCTCTGACCCTCTCCAGCCCCTACCCCATTCTGAGACCCTGTGACCCTAACCAGCCCCTACCCCATTCTGAGTCTCTGTGACCCTATCCAGCCCCTACCCTATTCTGAGTCCCTGTGACCCTCCCCAGCCCCTATCCCATTCTGAGTCCCTGTGACCCACCCCAGCCCCTACACCATTCTGAGTCCCTGTGACCCTCTCCAGCCCCTACCCCATTCTGAGTCCCTCCCTCTCCTGACCCTACCCCATTGTGAGACCCAGTGACCCTATCCAGCCCCTACTCCATTCTGTCCCTGTGACCCTCTCCAGCCCTTACCCCATTCTGTCCCTGTGACCCTCTCCAGCCCCTACCCAATTCTGAGTCCCTGTGACCCTCTCCAGCCCCTACCCCATTCTGAGACCCTGTGACCCTATCCAGCCCCTACTCCATTCTGAGTCCCTGTGAAGTTCTCCAGCCCCTACCCCATTCTGTCCTGGTGACCCTCTCCAGCCCCTAACCAATTCTGAGTCCCTGTGACCCCCTCCAGCCCCTACCCCATTCTGTCCCTGTGACCCTCTCCAGCCCCTACCTCATTCTGTCCCTGTGACTCTCTCCAGCCCCTACCACATTCTGAGTCCCTGTGACCCTCTCCAGCCCCTACCCCATTCTGAGTCACTGTGACCCTATCCAGCCCCTACCCCACTCTGTGTCTCTGTGACCCTATCCAGCCACTACCCCATCCTGTCCCTATGACCCTCCTCAGCCCCTGCCCCATTCTGAGTCCCTGTGACCCTCTCCAGCCCCTACCCCATTCTGTCACTGTGACCCTCTCCAGCCCCTACCCCATTCTGAGACCCTGTGACCCTCTCCAGCCCCTACCCCATTCTGAGTCCCTGTGACCCTCTCCAGCCCCTACCCCATTCTGAGTCCCTGTGACCCTCTCCTGACACTACCCCATTCTGAGACCCTGTGACCCTATCCAGCCCCTACCCCATTCTGAGTCTCTGTGACCCTATCCAGCCCCTACCCCATTCTGTCCCTGTGACCCTCTCCAACCCCTACCCCATTCTGAGTCCCTGTGACCCGCTCCTGTGCCTACCCTATTCTGAGTCCCTGTGACCCGCTCCAGCCCCTACCCCATTCTGTCCCTGTGACCCTCTCCAGCCCCTACCCCATTCTGTGTCCCTGTGACTCTCTCCAGCCCCTACCCCATTCTGAGTCCCTGTGACCCTCTCCAGCCTCTACCCCATTCTGAGACCCTGTGACCCTAACCAGCCCCTACCCCATTCTGTCTCTGTGACCCTATCCAGCCGCTACCCCATTCTGAGTCCCTGTGACCCTCCCGAGCCCCTACCCCATTCTGACTCCCTGTGACCCTCTCCAGCCCCTACACCATTCTGAGACCCTGTGACCCCCCCCCAGCCCCTACCCCATTCTGAGTCCCTGTGACCCACCGCAGCCCCTACACCATTCTGAGTCCCTGTGACCCTACCCAGCCCCTACCCTACTCTGAGTCTCTGTGACCCTATCCAGCCCCTACCCCATTCTGAGTCCCTGTGACTCTCTCCAGCCCGTACCCCATTCTCTGTGACCCTATAGAGCCCCTACCCCATTTTGAGTCCCTGTGACCCTCTCCAGCGGCTACACCATTCTGTCCCTGTGACCCTCTCCAGCCCCTACCCCATTCTGTCTCTGTGACCCTCTCCAGCCCCGAACCCATTCTGTCTCTGTGACCCTCTCCAGCCCCTACACCATTCTGTCTCTGTGACCCTCTCCAACCCCTACCCCATTCTGAGTCCCTGAGACCCTCTCCAGCCCCTACCCCATTCTGTCCCTGTGACCCTCTCCAGCCCCTACCCCATTCTGACTCACTGTGACCCTCTCCAGCCCCTACCCCATTCTGAGTCCCTCTGACACTCTCCATCCCCTACCCCATTCTGTCCCTGTGACACTCTCCAGCCCCTACCCCATTCTGACTCACTGTGACCCTCTCCAGCCCCTACCCCATTCTGAGTCCCTCTTACACTCTCCAGCCCCTACCCCATTCTGTCCTTGTGACCCTCTCCAGCCCCTACCTCATTCTGAGTTCCTGTGAACCTCTCCAGCCCTTACCCCTTTCTGAGTCCCTGTGACCCTCTCCAGCCCCTACCCCATTCTGAGTTCCTGTGACCCTCTCCAGCCCTTACCCCTTTCTGAGTCCCTGTGACCCTCTCCAGCCCCTACCCCATTCTGTCCCTGTGACCCTCTCCAGCCCCTACCCCATTCTGAGTCCCTCTGACCCTCTCCAGCCCCTACCCCATTCTGAGTCCCGGTGACCCTATCCAGCCTCTACCCCATTCTGAGTCTCTGTGACCCTCTCCAGCCCGTACCCCATTCTGTCCCTGTGACCCTATCCAGCCCCTACCCCATTCTGAGTCCCTGTGACCCTCCCCAGCCCCTACCCCATTTTGTCCCTGTGACTCTATCCTGCCCCTACCCCATTCTGAGTCTCTGTGACCCTATCCAGCCCCTACACCATTCTGAGTCTCTGAGACCCTAACCAGCCCCTAACCCATTCCGATTCCCTGTGACCCACTCCAGCCCCTACCCCATTCCGATTCCCTGTGACCCTCTCCAGCCCCTACCCCATTCTGAGTCCCTGTGACCCTATCCAGCCCCTACCCCATTCTGAGTCCCTAAGACCCTCTCAAGCCCCTACCCCATTCTGTCCCTGTGACCCTGTCCAGCCACTACACCATTCTGAGTCTCTGTGAACCTCCCCAGCCCCTACCCCATTCTGACTCCCTGTGACCCTCTCCAGCCCCTACACCATTCTGAGTCCCTGTGACCCTCCCCAGCCCCTATCCCATTCTGAGTCCCTGTGACCCTCTCCAGCCCCTACCCCATTCTGAGACACTGTGACCCTATCCAGCCCCTACTCCATTCTGTCCCTGTGACCCTCTCCAGCCCTTACCCCATTCTGTCCCTGTGACCCTCTCCAGCCCCTACCCAATTCTGAGTCCCTGTGACCCTCTCCAGCCCCTACCCCATTCTGAGTCCCTGTGACCCTCTCCAGCCCCTACCCCATTCTGAGACCCTGTGACCCTATCCAGCCCCTACCCCATTCTGAGTCCCTGTGACCCTCTCCAGCCCCTACCCCATTCTGTCCTGGTGACCCTCTCCAGCACCTAACCAATTCTGAGTCCCTGTGACCCCCTCCAGCCCCTACCCCATTCTGTCCCTGTGACCCTCTCCAGCCCCTACCCCATTCTGTCCCTGTGACTCTCTCCAGCCCCTACCACATTCTGAGTCCCTGTGACCCTCTCCAGCCCCTACCCCATTCTGAGTCACTGTGACCCTATCCAGCCCCTACCCCACTCTGAGTCTCTGTGACCCTATCCAGCCCCTACCCTATTCTGAGTCCCTGTGACCCTCACCAGCCCCTACCCCATTCTGAGTCCCTGTGACTCTCTCCAGCCTGTACCCCATTCTCTGTGACCCTATAGAGCCCCTACACCATTCTGAGTCCCTGTGACGCTCTCCAGGCCCTACCCCATTCTGAGTCACTGTGACCCTACCCAGCCCCTACCCCACTCTGAGTCTCTGTGACCCTATCCAGCCCCTACCCCATTCTGAGTCCCTGTGACTCTCTCCAGCCCGTTCCCCATTCTCTGTGACCCTATAGAGCCCCTACCCCATTTTGAGTCCCTGTGACCCTCTCCAGCGGCTACACCATTCTGTCCCTGTGACCCTCTCCAGCCCCTACCCCATTCTGTCTCTGTGACCCTCTCCAGCCCCTAACCCATTCTGTCTCTGTGACCCTCTCCAGCCCCTACACCATTCTGTCTCTGTGACCCTCTCCAGCCCCTACCCCATTCTGAGTCCCTGAGACCCTCTCCAGCCCCTACCCCATTCTGTCCCTGTGACCCCCTCCAGCCCCTACCCCATTCTGACTCACTGTGACCCTCTCCAGCCCCTACCCCATTCTGAGTCCCTCTGACACTCTCCAGCCCCTACCCCATTCTGTCCCTGTGACACTCTCCAGCCCCTACCCCATTCTGAGTCCCTCTGACACTCTCCAGCCCCTACCCCATTCTGTCCTTGTGACCCTCTCCAGCCCCTACCTCATTCTGAGTTCCTGTGAACCTCTCCAGCCCTTACCCCTTTCTGAGTCCCTGTGACCCTCTCCAGCCCCTACCCCATTCTGAGTTCCTGTGACCCTCTCCAGCCCTTACCCCTTTCTGAGTCCCTGTGACCCTCTCCAGCCCCTACCCCATTCTGTCCCTGTGACCCTCTCCAGCCCCTACCCCATTCTGAGTCCCTCTGACCCTCTCCAGCCCCTACCCCATTCTGAGTCCCGGTGACCCTATCCAGCCTCTACCCCATTCTGAGTCTCTGTGACCCTCTCCAGCCCGTACCCCATTCTGTCCCTGTGACCCTATCCAGCCCCTACCCCATTCTGTGTCCCTGTGACTCTCTCCAGCCCCTACCCCATTCTGAGTCCCTGTGACCCTCTCCAGCCTCTACCCCATTCTGAGACCCTGTGACCCTAACCAGCCCCTACCCCATTCTGTCTCTGTGACCCTATCCAGCCGCTACCCCATTCTGAGTCCCTGTGACCCTCCCGAGCCCCTACCCCATTCTGACTCCCTGTGACCCTCTCCAGCCCCTACACCATTCTGAGTCCCTGTGACCCCCCCCCAGCCCCTACCCCATTCTGAGTCCCTGTGACCCACCGCAGCCCCTACACCATTCTGAGTCCCTGTGACCCTACCCAGCCCCTACCCTACTCTGAGTCTCTGTGACCCTATCCAGCCCCTACCCCATTCTGAGTCCCTGTGACTCTCTCCAGCCCGTACCCCATTCTCTGTGACCCTATAGAGCCCCTACCCCATTTTGAGTCCCTGTGACCCTCTCCAGCGGCTACACCATTCTGTCCCTGTGACCCTCTCCAGCCCCTACCCCATTCTGTCTCTGTGACCCTCTCCAGCCCCGAACCCATTCTGTCTCTGTGACCCTCTCCAGCCCCTACACCATTCTGTCTCTGTGACCCTCTCCAACCCCTACCCCATTCTGAGTCCCTGAGACCCTCTCCAGCCCCTACCCCATTCTGTCCCTGTGACCCTCTCCAGCCCCTACCCCATTCTGACTCACTGTGACCCTCTCCAGCCCCTACCCCATTCTGAGTCCCTCTGACACTCTCCATCCCCTACCCCATTCTGTCCCTGTGACACTCTCCAGCCCCTACCCCATTCTGACTCACTGTGACCCTCTCCAGCGCCTACCCCATTCTGAGTCTCTGTGACCCTATCCAGCCCCTACACCATTCTGAGTCTCTGAGACCCTAACCAGCCCCTAACCCATTCCGATTCCCTGTGACCCACTCCAGCCCCTACCCCATTCCGATTCCCTGTGACCCTCTCCAGCCCCTACCCCATTCTGAGTCCCTGTGACCCTATCCAGCCCCTACCCCATTCTGAGTCCCTAAGACCCTCTCAAGCCCCTACCCCATTCTGTCCCTGTGACCCTGTCCAGCCACTACACCATTCTGAGTCTCTGTGAACCTCCCCAGCCACTACCCCATTCTGACTCCCTGTGACCCTCTCCAGCCCCTACACCATTCTGAGTCCCTGTGACCCTCCCCAGCCCCTATCCCATTCTGAGTCCCTGTGACCCTCTCCAGCCCCTACACCATTCTGAGACACTGTGACCCTATCCAGCCCCTACTCCATTCTGTCCCTGTGACCCTCTCCAGCCCTTACCCCATTCTGTCCCTGTGACCCTCTCCAGCCCCTACCCAATTCTGAGTCCCTGTGACCCTCTCCAGCCCCTACCCCATTCTGAGTCCCTGTGACCCTCTCCAGCCCCTACCCCATTCTGAGACCCTGTGACCCTATCCAGCCCCTACCCCATTCTGAGTCCCTGTGACCCTCTCCAGCCCCTACCCCATTCTGTCCTGGTGACCCTCTCCAGCACCTAACCAATTCTGAGTCCCTGTGACCCCCTCCAGCCCCTACCCCATTCTGTCCCTGTGACCCTCTCCAGCCCCTACCCCATTCTGTCCCTGTGACTCTCTCCAGCCCCTACCACATTCTGAGTCCCTGTGACCCTCTCCAGCCCCTACCCCATTCTGAGTCACTGTGACCCTATCCAGCCCCTACCCCACTCTGAGTCTCTGTGACCCTATCCAGCCCCTACCCTATTCTGAGTCCCTGTGACCCTCACCAGCCCCTACCCCATTCTGAGTCCCTGTGACTCTCTCCAGCCTGTACCCCATTCTCTGTGACCCTATAGAGCCCCTACACCATTCTGAGTCCCTGTGACGCTCTCCAGGCCCTACCCCATTCTGAGTCACTGTGACCCTACCCAGCCCCTACCCCACTCTGAGTCTCTGTGACCCTATCCAGCCCCTACCCCATTCTGAGTCCCTGTGACTCTCTCCAGCCCGTTCCCCATTCTCTGTGACCCTATAGAGCCCCTACCCCATTTTGAGTCCCTGTGACCCTCTCCAGCGGCTACACCATTCTGTCCCTGTGACCCTCTCCAGCCCCTACCCCATTCTGTCTCTGTGACCCTCTCCAGCCCCTAACCCATTCTGTCTCTGTGACCCTCTCCAGCCCCTACACCATTCTGTCTCTGTGACCCTCTCCAGCCCCTACCCCATTCTGAGTCCCTGAGACCCTCTCCAGCCCCTACCCCATTCTGTCCCTGTGACCCCCTCCAGCCCCTACCCCATTCTGACTCACTGTGACCCTCTCCAGCCCCTACCCCATTCTGAGTCCCTCTGACACTCTCCAGCCCCTACCCCATTCTGTCCCTGTGACACTCTCCAGCCCCTACCCCATTCTGAGTCCCTCTGACACTCTCCAGCCCCTACCCCATTCTGTCCTTGTGACCCTCTCCAGCCCCTACCTCATTCTGAGTTCCTGTGAACCTCTCCAGCCCTTACCCCTTTCTGAGTCCCTGTGACCCTATCCAGCCCCTACCCCATTCTGAGTTCCTGTGACCCTCTCCAGCCCTTACCCCTTTCTGAGTCCCTGTGACCCTCTCCAGCCCCTACCCCATTCTGTCCCTGTGACCCTCTCCAGCCCCTACCCTATTCTGAGTCCCTCTGACCCTCTCCAGCCCCTACCCCATTCTGAGTCCCGGTGACCCTATCCAGCCTCTACCCCATTCTGAGTCTCTGTGACCCTCTCCAGCCCGTACCCCATTCTGTCCCTGTGACCCTATCCAGCCCCTACCCCATTCTGAGTTCCTGTGAACCTCTCCAGCCCTTACCCCTTTCTGAGTCCCTGTGACCCTCTCCAGCCCCTACCCCATTCTGAGTTCCTGTGACCCTCTCCAGCCCTTACCCCTTTCTGAGTCCCTGTGACCCTCTCCAGCCCCTACCCCATTCTGTCCCTGTGACCCTCTCCAGCCCTTACCCCTTTCTGAGTCCCTCTGACCCTCTCCAGCCCCTACACCATTCTGAGTCCCGGTGACCCTATCCAGCCTCTACCCCATTCTGAGTCTCTGTGACCCTCTCCAGCCCGTACCCCATTCTGTCCCTGTGACCCTATCCAGCCCCTACCCCATTCTGAGTCCCTGTGACCCTCCCCAGCCCCTACCCCATTTTGTCCCTGTGACACTATCCTGCCCCTACCCCATTCTGAGTCTCTGTGACCCTATCCAGCCCCTACACCATTCTGAGTCTCTGAGACCCTAACCAGCCCCTAACCCATTCCGATTCCCTGTGACCCACTCCAGCCCCTACCCCATTCCGATTCCCTGTGACCCTCTCCAGCCCCTACCCCATTCTGAGTCCCTGTGACCCTATCCAGCCCCTACCCCATTCTGAGTCCCTAAGACCCTCTCAAGCCCCTACCCCATTCTGTCCCTGTGACCCTGTCCAGCCACTACACCATTCTGAGTCTCTGTGACACTCTCCAGCCCCTACCCCATTCTGAGTCCCGGTGACCCTCTCCAGCACCTACCCCATTCTAAGTCTGTGACCCTCCCCAGCCCCTACCCCATTCTGAGTCTCCGTGACCCTATCCAGCCCCTACCCCATTCTGTCCATGTGACCCTCTCCAGCCCTTACCCCATTCTGAGTCCGTTTGACCCTCCTCAGCCCCTACCCCATTCTGAGTCCTTGTGACCCTAACCAGCCCCTACCCCATTCTGAGTCACTGTGACCCTCTCCAGCCCCTTCCCCATTCTGAGTCCCTCTGACCCTCTCCAGCCCTTACCCCATTCTGAGTCCGTTTGACCCTCCTCAGCCCCTACCCCATTCTGAGTCCTTGTGACCCTAACCAGCCCCTACCCCATTCTGAGTCACTGTGACCCTCTCCAGCCCCTACCCCATTCTGTCCCGGTGACCCTCCAGCCCCTACCCCATTCTGACCCTGTGACCCTCTCCAGCCCCTAACCCATTCTGAATCCGCATGACCCTATCCAGCCGCTACCACATTCTGAGTCCCTGTGACCCTATCCAGCCTCCACCCCATTCTGAGTCCCTGTGACCCTATCCAGCCCCTACCCATTCTGAGTCCCTGTGACCCTCTCCAGCCCCTACCCCATTCTGAGACCCTGTGACCCTCTCCAGCCCCTACCCCATTCTGAGTCTCTGTGACACTATCCAGCCCCTACCCCATTCTGAGTCCCTGTGACCATCTCCAGCCCCTACCCCATTCTGTCCCGGTGACCCTCTCCAGCCCCTACCCCATTATGACCCTGTGACCCTCTCCAGCCCCTACCCCATTCTGAGTCCCTGTGACCCTCTCCAGCCCCTACCCCATTCTGAGTCCCTGTGACCCTCCCCATCCCCTACCCCATTCTGAGTCCCTGTGACCCTCTCCAGCCCCTACCCCATTCTGAGTCCCTGTGACCCTCTCCAGCCCCTACCCCATTCTGAGTCCCTGTGACCCTCCCCATCCCCTACCCCATTCTGAGTCCCTGTGACCCTCTCCAGCCCCTACCCCATTCTGAATCCCTGTGACCCTCTCCAGCCCCTACCCCATTCTGAGTCTCTGTGACCCTATCCAGCCCCTACCCCATTCTGTCCCTGTGACCCTCTCCAGCCCCTACCCCATTCTGTGTCCCTGTGACCCTCTCCTGACCCTACCCCATTCTGAGTCCATGTGACCCTCTCCAGCCCCTACCCCATTCTGAGTCCCTGTGACCCTCTCCAGCCCCTACCCCACTCCGTCTCTGTCACCCTGTCCGGTCCGACAGCACAGTATTGAGAAGCTACAGACAGTTGTTAAACATGTTGGCTCCATCTTGGGTAAGTCTCCCAACATGTGTGAAAGGGCTCATGGTTACCATCGGGTAGGAGGTACAGAAGCTTGAAGGCACACACTCAGTGATTCAGGCACATTTTCTTCACTTCTGTCATCCGATTCCTAAATGGGCATTGAACCCATGAACCACTGGGCACCAAGTACCTGTACCCCTGGGTCTCTCTGTTCCACATCACTCCCCGGCGAACCGTGTACCTGTACCCCTGGGTCTCTCTGTTCCACATCACTCCCCAGGGAGCCGTGTACCTGTACCCCAGGGTCTCTCTGTTCTACATCACTCCCCGGCGAACCGTGTACCTGTACCCCTGTGTCTCTCTGTTCCACATCACTCCCCAGGGAACCGTGTACCTGTACCCCTGGGTCTCTCTGTTCCACATCACTCCCCGGGGAACCGTGTACCTGTACCACTGGGTCTCTCTGTTCCACATCACTCCCCAGGGAACCGTGTACCTGTACCCCTGGGTCTCTCTGTTCCACATCACTCCCCAGGGAACCGTGTACCTGTACCCCTGGGTCTCTCTGTTCCACATCACTCCCCAGGGAACCGTGTACCTGTACCCCTGGGTCTCTCTGTTCCACATCACTCCCCGGGGAACCGTGTACCTGTACCACTGGGTCTCTCTGTTCCACATCACTCCCCAGGGAACCGTGTACCTGTACCCCTGGGTCTCTCTGTTCCACATCACTCCCCAGGGAACCGTGTACCTGTACCCCTGGGTCTCTCTGTTCCACATCACTCCCCAGGGAACCGTGTGCCTGTACCCCTGGGTCTCTCTGTTCCACATCACTCCCCGGGGAACCGTGTACCTGTAACCCTGGGTCTCTCTGTTCCACATCACTCCCCAGGGAACCATGTACCTGTACCCCTGGGTCTCTCTGTTCCACATCACTCCCCAGGGAACTGTGTACCTGTACCCCTGGGTCTCTCTGTTCCACATCACTCCCCAGGGAACCGTGTACCTGTACCCCTGGGTCTCTCTGTTCCACATCACTCCCCCAGGGAACCGTGTACCTGTACCCCTGGGTCTCTCTGTTCCACATCACTCCCCCAGGGAGCCGTGTACCTGTACCCCAGGGTCTCTCTGTTCTACATCACCCCCCAGGGAACCATGTACCTGTACCCCTGGGTCTCTCTGTTCCACATCACACCCCAGGGAACCGTGTACCTTTACCCCTGGGTCTCTCTGTTCTACATCAACCCCAAGGGAAACATGTACCTGTACCCCTGGGTCTCTGTTCCACATCACCCCCCAGGAAACCGTGTACCTGAACCCCTGGGTCCCTCTGTTCTACATCACTCCCCAGGAAAATGTGTACCTGTACCCCTGGGTCACTCTGTTCCACATCACTCCACAGGGAACCGTGTACCTGTACCCCTGGGTCTCTCTGTTCTACATTACACCCCAGGGAACCGTGTACCTGTACCCCTGGGTCTCTCTGTTCCACATCACACCTCAGGGAACTGTGTACCTGTACCCCTGGGTCTCTCTGTTCCACAGCACTCCCCAGGGAAACGTGTACCTTTACCCTGGGACTCTCTGTTCCACATCAATACCCAGGGAACCGTGTACCTGTACCCAGGGTCTCTCTGTTCTACATCACTCCCCGGCGAACCGTGTACCTGTACCCCTGTGTCTCTCTGTTCCACATCACTCCCCAGGGAACCGTGTACCTGTACCCCTGGGTCTCTCTGTTCCACATCACTCCCCGGGGAACCGTGTACCTGTACCACTGGGTCTCTCTGTTCCACATCACTCCCCAGGGAACCGTGTACCTGTACCCCTGGGTCTCTCTGTTCCACATCACTCCCCAGGGAACCGTGTACCTGTACCCCTGGGTCTCTCTGTTCCACATCACTCCCCGGGGAACCGTGTACCTGTACCCCTGGGTCTCTCTGTTCCACATCACTCCCCGGGGAACCGTGTACCTGTACCACTGGGTCTCTCTGTTCCACATCACTCCCCAGGGAAGCGTGTACCTGTACCCCTGGGTCTCTCTGTTCCACATCACTCCCCAGGGAACCGTGTACCTGTACCCCTGGGTCTCTCTGTTCCACATCACTCCCCAGGGAACCGTGTGCCTGTACCCCTGGGTCTCTCTGTTCCACATCACTCCCCGGGGAACCGTGTACCTGTAACCCTGGGTCTCTCTGTTCCACATCACTCCCCAGGGAACCATGTACCTGTACCCCTGGGTCTCTCTGTTCCACATCACTCCCCAGGGAACCGTGTACCTGTACCCCTGGGTCTCTCTGTTCCACATCACTCCCCAGGGAACCGTGTACCTGTACCCCTGGGTCTCTCTGTTCCACATCACTCCCCCAGGGAACCGTGTACCTGTACCCCTGGGTCTCTCTGTTCCACATCACTCCCCCAGGGAGCCGTGTACCTGTACCCCAGGGTCTCTCTGTTCTACATCACCCCCCAGGGAACCATGTACCTGTACCCCTGGGTCTCTCTGTTCCACATCACACCCCAGGGAACCGTGTACCTTTACCCCTGGGTCTCTCTGTTCTACATCAACCCCAAGGGAAACATGTACCTGTACCCCTGGGTCTCTGTTCCACATCACCCCCCAGGAAACCGTGTACCTGAACCCCTGGGTCCCTCTGTTCTACATCACTCCCCAGGAAAATGTGTACCTGTACCCCTGGGTCACTCTGTTCCACATCACTCCACAGGGAACCGTGTACCTGTACCCCTGGGTCTCTCTGTTCTACATTACACCCCAGGGAACCGTGTACCTGTACCCCTGGGTCTCTCTGTTCCACATCACACCTCAGGGAACTGTGTACCTGTACCCCTGGGTCTCTCTGTTCCACAGCACTCCCCAGGGAAACGTGTACCTTTACCCTGGGACTCTCTGTTCCACATCAATACCCAGGGAACCGTGTACCTGTACCCAGGGTCTCTCTGTTCTACATCACTCCACAGGGAACAGTGTACCTGTACCCCTGGGTCTCACTGTTCCACATCACTCCCCAGGGAACCGTGTACCTGTACCCCTGGGTCTCTCTGTCCCACATCACAGCCCAGGGAACCGTGTACCTGTACCCCTGGGTCTCTCTGTTCCACATCACTCCCCAGGGAAACATGTACCTGTACCACTGGGACTCTCTGTTCCACATCACTCCCCGGGGAACCTTGTACCTGTACCCCTGGGTCTCTCTGTTCTACATCACCCCCCAGGGAACCGTGTACCTGTACCACTGGGACTCTCTGTTCCACATCACTCCCCGGGGAACCGTGTACCTGTACCCCTGGGTCTCTCTGTTCTACATCACCCCCCAGGGAGCCGTGTACCTGTACCCCAGGGTCTCTCTGTTCTACATCACCCCCCAGGGAACCATGTACCTGTACCCCTGGGTCTCTCTGTTCCACATCACACCCCAGGGAACCGTGTACCTGTACCCCTGGGTCTCTCTGTTCTACATCAACCCCAAGGGAACCATGTACCTGTACCCCTGGGTCTCTGTTCCACATCACCCCCCAGGAAACCGTGTACCTGTACCCCTGGGTCCCTCTGTTCTACATCACTCCCCAGGAAAATGTGTACCTGTACCCCTGGGTCTCTCTGTTCTACATTACTCCCCAGGGAACCGTGTACCTGTACCCCTGGGTCTCTCCGTTCTACATCACTCCCCAGGGAAACGTGTACCTGTACCCCTGGGTCTCTCCGTTCTACATCACTCCCCAGGGAAACGTGTACCTGTACCTCAGGGTCGCTCTGTTCTACATCACTCCACAGGGAACCTTGTACCTGTACCCCTGGGTCTCTCCGTTCTACATCACTCCCCAGAGAAACGTGTACCTTTACCCAGGGACTCTCTGTTCCACATCAATACCCAGAGAACAGTGTACCTGTACTCCTGGGTCTCTCTGTTCTACATCACTCCCCAGATAACGTGTACCTGTACCCCAGGGTCGCTCTGTTCTACATCACTCCACAGAGAACCTTGTACCTGTACCCCTGGGTCTCTCTGTTCTACATCACTCCCCAGGGAACCGTGTACCTGTACCCCTGCGTCTCTCTGTTCTACATCACTCCCCAGGGAACTGTGTACCTGTACCCCTGGGTCTCTCCGTTCTACATCACTCCCCAGGGAAACGCGTACCTTTACCCTGGGACTCTCTGTTCCACATCAATACCCAGGGAACCGTGTACCTGTACCCCAGGGTCTCTCTGTTCTACATCAATCCCCAGGGAACCGTGTACCTGTACACCAGGGTCTCTCTGTTCTACATCACTCCCCTTCCCCCAGGGAACCGTGTACCAGTACCCCTGGGTCTCTCTGTTCTACATCACTCCCCAGATAACATGTACCTGTACCCCAGGGTCTCTCTGTTCTACATCACTCCCCAGATAACATGTACCTGTACCCCAGGGTCTCTCTGTTCTACATCACTCCCCAGATAATGTGTACCTGTACCCAGGGTCTCTCAGTTCTACATCACTCCACAGGGAACAGTGTACCTGTACCCCTGGGTCTCACTGTTCCACATCACTCCCCAGGGAACTGTGTACCTGTACCCCTGGGTTTCTCTGTTCCACATCACACCCCAGGGAACCGTGTACCTGTACCCCTGGGTCGCTCTGTTCCACATCAATCACCGGGGAACCGTGTACCTGTACCCCTGGGTCTCTCTGTTCCACATCACTCCCCAGGGAATCGTGTACCTGTACCCCTGGGACTCTCTGTTCCACATCACTCCCCGGGGAACCGTGTACCTGTACCCCATGGTCTCTCTGTTCTACATCACCCCCCAGGGAACCGTGTACCTGTACCACTGGGTCTCTCTGTTCTACATCACTCCCCCAGGGAGCCGTGTACCTGTACCCCAGGGTCTCTCTGTTCTACATCACCCCCCAGGGAACCATGTACCTGTACCCCTGGGTCTCTCTGTTCCACATCACACCCCAGGGAACCGTGTACCTGTACCCCTGGGTCTCTCTGTTCTACATCAACCCCAAGGGAACCATGTACCTGTACTCCTGGGTCTCTCTGTTCTACATCACTCCCCAGATAACGTGTACCTGTACCCCAGGGTCGCTCTGTTCTACATCACTCCACAGGGAACCTTGTACCTGTACCCCTGGGTCTCTCTGTTCTACATCACTCCACAGGGAACCGTGTACCTTTACCCTGGGACTCTCTGTTCCACATCAATACCCAGGGAACCGTGTACCTGTACCCAGGGTCTCTCAGTTCTACATCACTCCCCAGGGAACCGTGTACCTGTACCCCAGGGTCTCTCTGTTCTACATCACTCCACAGGGAACCGTGTACCTGTACCCCAGGGTCTCTCTGTTCTACATCACTCCCCAGGGAACCGTGTACCTGTACCCAGGGTCTCTCAGTTCTACATCACTCCACAGGGAACCTTGTACCTGTACCCCTGGGTCTCTCTGTTCTACATTACTCCCCAGGGAACCGTGTACCTGTACCCCTGGGTCTCTCTGTTCCACATCACTCCTCAGGGAACTGTATACCTGTACCCCTGGGTCTCTCCGTTCTACATCACTCCCCAGATAACGTGTACCTGTACCCCAGGGTCGCTCTGTTCTACATCACCCCCCAGGGAACCGTGTATCCGTACCCCTGGGTCTCTCTGTTCTACATCACTCCCCAGATAACGTGTACCTGTACCCCAGGGTCGCTCTGTTCTACATCACCCCCCAGGGAACCGTGTACCTGTACCCCTGGGTCTCTCTGTTCTACATCACCCCCCAGGGAACCGTGTACCTGTACCCCTGGGTCTCTCTGTTCCACATCACTCCCCAGGGAAACGTGTACCTTTACCCTGCGACTCTCTGTTCCACATCAATACCCAGGGAACAGTGTACCTGTACTCCTGGGTCTCTCTGTTCTACATCACTCCCCAGATAACGTGTACCTGTACCCCTGGGTCTCTCTGTTCCACATCAATCACCGGGGAACCGTGTACCTGTACCCCTGCGTCTCTCTGTTCCACATCACTCCCCAGGGAATCGTGTACCTGTACCCCTGGGACTCTCTGTTCCACATCACTCCCCGGGGAACCGTGTACCTGTACCCCTGGGTCTCTCTGTTCTACATCACCCCCCAGGGAACCGTGTACCTGTACCACTGGGTCTCTCTGTTCTACATCACTCCCCCAGGGAGCCGTGTACCTGTACCCCAGGGTCTCTCTGTTCTACATCACCCCCCAGGGAACCATGTACCTGTACCCCTGGGTCTCTCTGTTCCACATCACACCCCAGGGAACCGTGTACCTGTACCCCTGGGTCTCTCTGTTCTACATCAACCCCAAGGGAACCCTGTACCTGTACCCCTGGGTCTCAGTTCCACATCACCCCACAGGAAACCGTGTACCTGTACCCCTGGGTCCCTCTGTTCTACATCACTCCCCAGGAAAATGTGTACCTGTACCCCTGGGTCACTCTGTTCCACATCACTCCCCAGGGAACCGTGTACCTGTTCCCCTGGGTCTCTCTGTTCTACATTACTCCCCAGGGAACCGTGTACCTGTACCCCTGGGTCTCTCTGTTCCACATCACTCCTCAGGGAACTGTGTACCTGTACCCCTGGGTCTCTCCGTTCTACATCACTCCCCAGGGAAACGTGTACCTTTACCCCTGGGTCTCTCTGTTCCACATCAATACCCAGGGAACAGTGTACCTGTACCCCTGGGTCTCTCTGTTCTACATCACTCCCCAGGGAACTGTGTACCTGTACCCCTGGGTCTCTCTGTTCTACATCACTCCCCAGGGAAACGTGTACCTTTACCCTGGGACTCTCTGTTCCACATCAATACCCAGGGAACCGTGTACCTGTACTCCTGGGTCTCTCTGTTCTACATCACTCCCCAGATAACGTGTACCTGTACCCCAGGGTCGCTCTGTTCTACATCACCCCCCAGGGAACCGTGTACCTGTACCCCTGTGTCTCTCTGTTCTACATCACTCCCCATGGAACCGTGTACCTGTACCCCTGCGTCTCTCTGTTCCACATCACAGCCCAGGGAACCTTGTACCTGTACCCCTGGGTCTCTCTGTTCTACATCACTCCCCAGGGAAACGTGTACCTTTACCCTGGGACTCTCTGTTCCACATCAATACCCAGGGAACCGTGTACCTGTACCCAGGGTCTCTCAGTTCTACATCACCCCCCAGGGAACCATGTACCTGTACCCCTGGGTCTCTCTGTTCCACATCACACCCCAGGGAAACGTGTACCTGTACCCCTGGGTCTCTCTGTTCTACATCAACCCCAAGGGAACCATGTACCTGTACTCCTGGGTCTCTCTGTTCTACATCACTCCCCAGATAACGTGTACCTGTACCCCAGGGTCGCTCTGTTCTACATCACTCCACAGGGAACCTTGTACCTGTACCCCTGGGTCTCTCTGTTCTACATCACTCCACAGGGAACCGTGTACCTTTACCCTGGGACTCTCTGTTCCACATCAATACCCAGGGAACCGTGTACCTGTACCCAGGGTCTCTCAGTTCTACATCACTCCCCAGGGAACCGTGTACCTGTACCCCAGGGTCTCTCTGTTCTACATCACTCCACAGGGAACCGTGTACCTGTACCCCAGGGTCTCTCTGTTCTACATCACTCCCCAGGGAACCGTGTACCTGTACCCAGGGTCTCTCAGTTCTACATCACTCCACAGGGAACCTTGTACCTGTACCCCTGGGTCTCTCTGTTCTACATTACTCCCCAGGGAACCGTGTACCTGTACCCCTGGGTCTCTCTGTTCCACATCACTCCTCAGGGAACTGTGTACCTGTACCCCTGGGTCTCTCCGTTCTACATCACTCCCCAGATAACGTGTACCTGTACCCCAGGGTCGCTCTGTTCTACATCACCCCCCAGGGAACCGTGTATCCGTACCCCTGGGTCTCTCTGTTCTACATCACTCCCCAGATAACGTGTACCTGTACCCCAGGGTCGCTCTGTTCTACATCACCCCCCAGGGAACCGTGTACCTGTACCCCTGGGTCTCTCTGTTCTACATCACTCCCCAGGGAACCGTGTACCTGTACCCCTGGGTCTCACTGTTCCACATCACTCCCCAGGGAAACGTGTACCTTTACCCTGCGACTCTCTGTTCCACATCAATACCCAGGGAACAGTGTACCTGTACTCCTGGGTCTCTCTGTTCTACATCACTCCCCAGATAACGTGTACCTGTACCCCTGGGTCTCTCTGTTCCACATCAATCACCGGGGAACCGTGTACCTGTACCCCTGGGTCTCTCTGTTCCACATCACTCCCCAGGGAATCGTGTACCTGTACCCCTGGGACTCTCTGTTCCACATCACTCCCCGGGGAACCGTGTACCTGTACCCCTGGGTCTCTCTGTTCTACATCACCCCCCAGGGAACCGTGTACCTGTACCACTGGGTCTCTCTGTTCTACATCACTCCCCCAGGGAGCCGTGTACCTGTACCCCAGGGTCTCTCTGTTCTACATCACCCCCCAGGGAACCATGTACCTGTACCCCTGGGTCTCTCTGTTC
The DNA here is from genome assembly GCF_030144855.1 of Hypanus sabinus. NCBI lineage: Eukaryota > Metazoa > Chordata > Chondrichthyes > Myliobatiformes > Dasyatidae > Hypanus > Hypanus sabinus. The sequence continues at coordinate 386,348 of NW_026778916.1, forward strand.
CACATCACACCCCAGGGAACCGTGTACCTGTACCCCTGGGTCTCTCTGTTCTACATCAACCCCAAGGGAACCCTGTACCTGTACCCCTGGGTCTCAGTTCCACATCACCCCACAGAAAACCGTGTACCTGTACCCCTGGGTCCCTCTGTTCTACATCACTCCCCAGGAAAATGTGTACCTGTACCCCTGGGTCACTCTGTTCCACATCACTCCCCAGGGAACCGTGTACCTGTTCCCCTGGGTCTCTCTGTTCTACATTACTCCCCAGGGAACCGTGTACCTGTACCCCTGGGTCTCTCTGTTCCACATCACTCCTCAGGGAACTGTGTACCTGTACCCCTGGGTCTCTCCGTTCTACATCACTCCCCAGGGAAACGTGTACCTTTACCCCTGGGTCTCTCTGTTCCACATCAATACCCAGGGAACAGTGTACCTGTACCCCTGGGTCTCTCTGTTCTACATCACTCCCCAGGGAACTGTGTACCTGTACCCCTGGGTCTCTCTGTTCTACATCACTCCCCAGGGAAACGTGTACCTTTACCCTGGGACTCTCTGTTCCACATCAATACCCAGGGAACCGTGTACCTGTACTCCTGGGTCTCTCTGTTCTACATCACTCCCCAGATAACGTGTACCTGTACCCCAGGGTCGCTCTGTTCTACATCACCCCCCAGGGAACCGTGTACCTGTACCCCTGTGTCTCTCTGTTCTACATCACTCCCCATGGAACCGTGTACCTGTACCCCTGCGTCTCTCTGTTCCACATCACAGCCCAGGGAACCTTGTACCTGTACCCCTGGGTCTCTCTGTTCTACATCACTCCCCAGGGAAACGTGTACCTTTACCCTGGGACTCTCTGTTCCACATCAATACCCAGGGAACCGTGTACCTGTACCCAGGGTCTCTCAGTTCTACATCACTCCACAGGGAACCGTGTACCTGTACCCCAGGGTCTCTCTGTTCTACATCACTCCCCAGGGAACCGTGTACCTGTACCCAGGGTCTCTCAGTTCTACATCACTCCACAGGGAACCTTGTACCTGTACCCCTGGGTCTCTCTGTTCTACATTACTCCCCAGGGAACCGTGTACCTGTACCCCTGGGTCTCTCTGTTCCACATCACTCCTCAGGGAACTGTGTACCTGTACCCCTGGGTCTCTCCGTTCTACATCACTCCCCAGGGAAACGAGTACCTTTACCCAGGGACTCTCTGTTCCACATCAATACCCAGGGAACAGTGTACCTGTTCTCCTGGGTCTCTCTGTTCTACATCACTCCCCAGATAACGTGTACCTGTACCCCAGGGTCGCTCTGTTCTACATCACCCCCCAGGGAACCGTGTACCTGTACCCCTGGGTCTCACTGTTCCACATCACTCCCCAGGGAACCGTGTACCTGTACCCCTGCGTCTCTCTGTTCCACATCACAGCCCAGGGAACCGTGTACCTGTACCCCTGGGTCTCTCTGTTCTACATCAACCCCAAGGGAACCATGTACCTGTACCCCTGGGTCTCTGTTCCACATCACCCCCCAGGAAACCGTGTACCTGTACCCCTGGGTCCCTCTGTTCTACATCACTCCCCAGGAAAATGTGTACCTGTACCCCTGGGTCACTCTGTTCCACATCACTCCCCAGGGAACCGTGTACCTGTACCCAGGGTCTTTCAGTTCTACATCACTCCACAGGGAACCTTGTACCTGTACCCCTGGGTCTCTACGTTCTACAACACTCCCCAGGGAAACGTGTACCTTTACCCAGGGACTCTCTGTTCCACATCAATACCCAGGGAACAGTGTACCTGTACCCAGGGTCTCTCTGTTCTACATCACTCCCCAGATAACGTGTACCTGTACTCCTGGGTCTCTCTGTTCTACATCACTCCCCAGATAACGTGTACCTGTACCCCTGGGTCTCTCTATTCCACATCAATCACCGGGGAACCGTGTACCTGTACCCCTGGGTCTCTCTGTTCCACATCACTCCCCAGGGAATCGTGTACCTGTACCCCTGGGACTCTCTGTTCCACATCACTCCCCGGGGAACCGTGTACCTGTACCCCTGGGTCTCTCTGTTCTACATCACCCCCCAGGGAACCGTGTACCTGTACCACTGGGTCTCTCTGTTCTACATCACTCCCCCAGGGAGCCGTGTACCTGTACCCCAGGGTCTCTCTGTTCTACATCACCCCCCAGGGAACCATGTACCTGTACCCCTGGGTCTCTCTGTTCCACATCACACCCCAGGGAACCGTGTACCTGTACCCCTGGGTCTCTCTGTTCTACATCAACCCCAAGGGAACCCTGTACCTGTACCCCTGGGTCTCAGTTCCACATCACCCCACAGGAAACCGTGTACCTGTACCCCTGGGTCCCTCTGTTCTACATCACTCCCCAGGAAAATGTGTACCTGTACCCCTGGGTCACTCTGTTCCACATCACTCCCCAGGGAACCGTGTACCTGTACCCCTGGGTCTCTCTGTTCTACATTACTCCCCAGGGAACCGTGTACCTGTATCCCTGGGTCTCTCTGTTCCACATCACTCCTCAGGGAACTGTGTACCTGTACCCCTGGGTCTCTCCGTTCTACATCACTCCCCAGGGAAACGTGTACCTTTACCCCTGGGTCTCTCTGTTCCACATCAATACCCAGGGAACAGTGTACCTGTACCCCTGGGTCTCTCTGTTCTACATCACTCCCCAGGGAACTGTGTACCTGTACCCCTGGGTCTCTGTTCCACATCAATACCAAGGGAACCGTGTACCTGTACTCCTGGGTCTCTCTGTTCTACATCACTCCCCAGGGAAACGTGTACCTTTACCCTGGGACTCTCTGTTCCACATCAATACCCAGGGAACCGTGTACCTGTACTCCTGGGTCTCTCTGTTCTACATCACTCCCCAGATAACGTGTACCTGTACCCCAGGGTCGCTCTGTTCTACATCACCCCCCAGGGAACCGTGTACCTGTACCCCTGTGTCTCTCTGTTCTACATCACTCCCCATGGAACCGTGTACCTATACCCCTGCGTCTCTCTGTTCCACATCACAGCCCAGGGAACCTTGTACCTGTACCCCTGGGTCTCTCTGTTCTACATCACTCCCCAGGGAAACGTGTACCTTTACCCTGGGACTCTCTGTTCCACATCACTCCCCAGGGAACCGTGTACCTGTACCCAGGGTCTCTCAGTTCTACATCACTCCACAGGGAACCGTGTACCTGTACCCCAGGGTCTCTCTGTTCTACATCACTCCCCAGGGAACCGTGTACCTGTACCCAGGGTCTCTCAGTTCTACATCACTCCACAGGGAACCTTGTACCTGTACCCCTGGGTCTCTCTGTTCTACATTACTCCCCAGGGAACCGTGTACCTGTACCCCTGGGTCTCTCTGTTCCACATCACTCCTCAGGGAACTGTGTACCTGTACCCCTGGGTCTCTCCGTTCTACATCACTCCCCAGGGAAACGTGTACCTGTACCCCTGGGTCTCTCTGTTCCACATCACTCCTCAGGGAACCGTGTACCTGTACCCCTGGGTCTCTCCGTTCTACATCACTCCCCAGGGAAACGTGTACCTGTACCCCTGGGTCTCTCCGTTCTACATCACTCCCCAGGGAAACGTGTACCTTTACCCTGCGACTCTCTGTTCCACATCAATACCCAGGGAACAGTGTACCTGTACCCCTGGGTCTCTCTGTTCTACATCACTCCCCAGATAACGTGTACCTGTACCCCTGGGTCTCACTGTTCCACATCACCCCCCAGGAAACCGTGTACCTGTACCCCTGGGTCCCTCTGTTCTACATCACTCCCCAGGAAAATGTGTACCTGTACCCCTGGGTCACTCTGTTCCACATCACTCCCCAGGGAACCGTGTACCTGTACCCAGGGTCTTTCAGTTCTACATCACTCCACAGGGAACCTTGTACCTGTACCCCTGGGTCTCTCTGTTCTACATCACTCCACAGGGAACCGTGTACCTTTACCCTGGGACTCTCTGTTCCACATCAATACCCAGGGAACCGTGTACCTGTACCCAGGGTCTCTCAGTTCTACATCACTCCCCAGGGAACCGTGTACCTGTACCCCAGGGTCTCTCTGTTCTACATCACTCCACAGGGAACCGTGTACCTGTACCCCAGGGTCTCTCTGTTCTACATCACTCCCCAGGGAACCGTGTACCTGTACCCAGGGTCTCTCAGTTCTACATCACTCCACAGGGAACCTTGTACCTGTACCCATGGGTCTCTCTGTTCTACATTACTCCCCAGGGAACCGTGTACCTGTACCCCTGGGTCTCTCTGTTCCACATCACTCCTCAGGGAACTGTGTACCTGTACCCCTGGGTCTCTCCGTTCTACATCACTCCCCAGATAACGTGTACCTGTACCCCAGGGTCGCTCTGTTCTACATCACCCCCCAGGGAACCGTGTATCCGTACCCCTGGGTCTCTCTGTTCTACATCACTCCCCAGATAACGTGTACCTGTACCCCAGGGTCGCTCTGTTCTACATCACCCCCCAGGGAACCGTGTACCTGTACCCCTGGGTCTCTCTGTTCTACATCACCCCCCAGGGAACCGTGTACCTGTACCCCTGGGTCTCTCTGTTCCACATCACTCCCCAGGGAAACGTGTACCTTTACCCTGCGACTCTCTGTTCCACATCAATACCCAGGGAACAGTGTACCTGTACTCCTGGGTCTCTCTGTTCTACATCACTCCCCAGATAACGTGTACCTGTACCCCTGGGTCTCTCTGTTCCACATCAATCACCGGGGAACCGTGTACCTGTACCCCTGCGTCTCTCTGTTCCACATCACTCCCCAGGGAATCGTGTACCTGTACCCCTGGGACTCTCTGTTCCACATCACTCCCCGGGGAACCGTGTACCTGTACCCCTGGGTCTCTCTGTTCTACATCACCCCCCAGGGAACCGTGTACCTGTACCACTGGGTCTCTCTGTTCTACATCACTCCCCCAGGGAGCCGTGTACCTGTACCCCAGGGTCTCTCTGTTCTACATCACCCCCCAGGGAACCATGTACCTGTACCCCTGGGTCTTTCTGTTCCACATCACACCCCAGGGAACCGTGTACCTGTACCCCTGGGTCTCTCTGTTCTACATCAACCCCAAGGGAACCCTGTACCTGTACCCCTGGGTCTCAGTTCCACATCACCCCACAGGAAACCGTGTACCTGTACCCCTGGGTCCCTCTGTTCTACATCACTCCCCAGGAAAATGTGTACCTGTACCCCTGGGTCACTCTGTTCCACATCACTCCCCAGGGAACCGTGTACCTGTTCCCCTGGGTCTCTCTGTTCTACATTACTCCCCAGGGAACCGTGTACCTGTACCCCTGGGTCTCTCTGTTCCACATCACTCCTCAGGGAACTGTGTACCTGTACCCCTGGGTCTCTCCGTTCTACATCACTCCCCAGGGAAACGTGTACCTTTACCCCTGGGTCTCTCTGTTCCACATCAATACCCAGGGAACAGTGTACCTGTACCCCTGGGTCTCTCTGTTCTACATCACTCCCCAGGGAACTGTGTACCTGTACCCCTGGGTCTCTCTGTTCTACATCACTCCCCAGGGAAACGTGTACCTTTACCCTGGGACTCTCTGTTCCACATCAATACCCAGGGAACCGTGTACCTGTACTCCTGGGTCTCTCTGTTCTACATCACTCCCCAGATAACGTGTACCTGTACCCCAGGGTCGCTCTGTTCTACATCACCCCCCAGGGAACCGTGTACCTGTACCCCTGTGTCTCTCTGTTCTACATCACTCCCCATGGAACCGTGTACCTGTACCCCTGCGTCTCTCTGTTCCACATCACAGCCCAGGGAACCTTGTACCTGTACCCCTGGGTCTCTCTGTTCTACATCACTCCCCAGGGAAACGTGTACCTTTACCCTGGGACTCTCTGTTCCACATCAATACCCAGGGAACCGTGTACCTGTACCCAGGGTCTCTCAGTTCTACATCACCCCCCAGGGAACCATGTACCTGTACCCCTGGGTCTCTCTGTTCCACATCAACCCCAAGGGAACCATGTACCTGTACTCCTGGGTCTCTCTGTTCTACATCACTCCCCAGATAACGTGTACCTGTACCCCAGGGTCGCTCTGTTCTACATCACTCCACAGGGAACCTTGTACCTGTACCCCTGGGTCTCTCTGTTCTACATCACTCCACAGGGAACCGTGTACCTTTACCCTGGGACTCTCTGTTCCACATCAATACCCAGGGAACCGTGTACCTGTACCCAGGGTCTCTCAGTTCTACATCACTCCCCAGGGAACCGTGTACCTGTACCCCAGGGTCTCTCTGTTCTACATCACTCCACAGGGAACCGTGTACCTGTACCCCAGGGTCTCTCTGTTCTACATCACTCCCCAGGGAACCGTGTACCTGTACCCAGGGTCTCTCAGTTCTACATCACTCCACAGGGAACCTTGTACCTGTACCCCTGGGTCTCTCTGTTCTACATTACTCCCCAGGGAAACGTGTACCTGTACCCCTGGGTCTCTCTGTTCCACATCACTCCTCAGGGAACTGTGTACCTGTACCCCTGGGTCTCTCCGTTCTACATCACTCCCCAGATAACGTGTACCTGTACCCCAGGGTCGCTCTGTTCTACATCACCCCCCAGGGAACCGTGTATCCGTACCCCTGGGTCTCTCTGTTCTACATCACTCCCCAGATAACGTGTACCTGTACCCCAGGGTCGCTCTGTTCTACATCACCCCCCAGGGAACCGTGTACCTGTACCCCACGTCTCTCTGTTCTACATCACTCCCCAGGGAACCGTGTACCTGTACCCCTGGGTCTCACTGTTCCACATCACTCCCCAGGGAAACGTGTACCTTTACCCTGCGACTCTCTGTTCCACATCAATACCCAGGGAACAGTGTACCTGTACTCCTGGGTCTCTCTGTTCTACATCACTCCCCAGATAACGTGTACCTGTACCCCTGGGTCTCTCTGTTCCACATCAATCACCGGGGAACCGTGTACCTGTACCCCTGGGTCTCTCTGTTCCACATCACTCCCCAGGGAATCGTGTACCTGTACCCCTGGGACTCTCTGTTCCACATCACTCCCCGGGGAACCGTGTACCTGTACCCCTGGGTCTCTCTGTTCTACATCACCCCCCAGGGAACCGTGTACCTGTACCACTGGGTCTCTCTGTTCTACATCACTCCCCCAGGGAGCCGTGTACCTGTACCCCAGGGTCTCTCTGTTCTACATCACCCCCCAGGGAACCATGTACCTGTACCCCTGGGTCTCTCTGTTCCACATCACACCCCAGGGAACCGTGTACCTGTACCCCTGGGTCTCTCTGTTCTACATCAACCCCAAGGGAACCCTGTACCTGTACCCCTGGGTCTCAGTTCCACATCACCCCACAGAAAACCGTGTACCTGTACCCCTGGGTCCCTCTGTTCTACATCACTCCCCAGGAAAATGTGTACCTGTACCCCTGGGTCACTCTGTTCCACATCACTCCCCAGGGAACCGTGTACCTGTTCCCCTGGGTCTCTCTGTTCTACATTACTCCCCAGGGAACCGTGTACCTGTACCCCTGGGTCTCTCTGTTCCACATCACTCCTCAGGGAACTGTGTACCTGTACCCCTGGGTCTCTCCGTTCTACATCACTCCCCAGGGAAACGTGTACCTTTACCCCTGGGTCTCTCTGTTCCACATCAATACCCAGGGAACAGTGTACCTGTACCCCTGGGTCTCTCTGTTCTACATCACTCCCCAGGGAACTGTGTACCTGTACCCCTGGGTCTCTCTGTTCTACATCACTCCCCAGGGAAACGTGTACCTTTACCCTGGGACTCTCTGTTCCACATCAATACCCAGGGAACCGTGTACCTGTACTCCTGGGTCTCTCTGTTCTACATCACTCCCCAGATAACGTGTACCTGTACCCCAGGGTCGCTCTGTTCTACATCACCCCCCAGGGAACCGTGTACCTGTACCCCTGTGTCTCTCTGTTCTACATCACTCCCCATGGAACCGTGTACCTGTACCCCTGCGTCTCTCTGTTCCACATCACAGCCCAGGGAACCTTGTACCTGTACCCCTGGGTCTCTCTGTTCTACATCACTCCCCAGGGAAACGTGTACCTTTACCCTGGGACTCTCTGTTCCACATCAATACCCAGGGAACCGTGTACCTGTACCCAGGGTCTCTCAGTTCTACATCACTCCACAGGGAACCGTGTACCTGTACCCCAGGGTCTCTCTGTTCTACATCACTCCCCAGGGAACCGTGTACCTGTACCCAGGGTCTCTCAGTTCTACATCACTCCACAGGGAACCTTGTACCTGTACCCCTGGGTCTCTCTGTTCTACATTACTCCCCAGGGAACCGTGTACCTGTACCCCTGGGTCTCTCTGTTCCACATCACTCCTCAGGGAACTGTGTACCTGTACCCCTGGGTCTCTCCGTTCTACATCACTCCCCAGGGAAACGAGTACCTTTACCCAGGGACTCTCTGTTCCACATCAATACCCAGGGAACAGTGTACCTGTTCTCCTGGGTCTCTCTGTTCTACATCACTCCCCAGATAACGTGTACCTGTACCCCAGGGTCGCTCTGTTCTACATCACCCCCCAGGGAACCGTGTACCTGTACCCCTGGGTCTCACTGTTCCACATCACTCCCCAGGGAACCGTGTACCTGTACCCCTGCGTCTCTCTGTTCCACATCACAGCCCAGGGAACCGTGTACCTGTACCCCTGGGTCTCTCTGTTCTACATCAACCCCAAGGGAACCATGTACCTGTACCCCTGGGTCTCTGTTCCACATCACCCCCCAGGAAACCGTGTACCTGTACCCCTGGGTCCCTCTGTTCTACATCACTCCCCAGGAAAATGTGTACCTGTACCCCTGGGTCACTCTGTTCCACATCACTCCCCAGGGAACCGTGTACCTGTACCCAGGGTCTTTCAGTTCTACATCACTCCACAGGGAACCTTGTACCTGTACCCCTGGGTCTCTACGTTCTACAACACTCCCCAGGGAAACGTGTACCTTTACCCAGGGACTCTCTGTTCCACATCAATACCCAGGGAACAGTGTACCTGTACCCAGGGTCTCTCTGTTCTACATCACTCCCCAGATAACGTGTACCTGTACTCCTGGGTCTCTCTGTTCTACATCACTCCCCAGATAACG